>NC_073224.2:101162500-101492500 GCF_029281585.2 Gorilla gorilla gorilla
AGCCACCATGGCCAGCCTATTTACTCTTAAAACTGAACTGCCTCAGCCTTTTTTTTTTTTCCTTCCCTTCTGATGCCCTTCACACCATCATTTGCTTAAAGTCTTTGATGTGTCCATTTTATAGATTACGATGCTGTCTTTGCAGCTGTTGAGCAGGAACAAATCTTATATAAGATTGCTCTTAGCATCTGCTTCCTTTTCTCTCTGTGACCTAAACTCTCCCCTTCCTGGCAACCAGAATGGAGATCATCAGTTAGAAAATATTGAATAGGGCTGGGCGCGGTGGCTCACGCCTGTAATCCTAGCACTTTGGGAGGCCGAGGCGGGTGGATCACGAGGTCAGGAGATCGAGACCATCCTGGCTAACACAGTGAAACCCTGTCTCTACTAAAAATACAAAAAAATCAGCCGGGTGTGGTGGCGGGCACCTGTAGTCCCAGCTACTCCGGAGGCTGAGGCAGGAGAATGGCGTGAACCTGGGAGGTGGAGCTTGCAGTGAGCGGAGATCGCGCCATTGCACTCCAGCCTGGGCAACAGAGCAAGACTCTGTCTCAGAAAGAAAATACTGAATAACTATAAAATCTTTAAATAGAGATTAGTTTAATTTGAAATGTACAAGTATTCAGCATATGCTATTCGTATATGTGTGTTCATGGATGTTTGTGTATGTGGTCTTGTGTGTCTGTGTGTTTCTCTTGATCCACCACCCACCCCATTCACCAGCCTGACAGAGGACAGTGTTTCCAGAAGGAATGTAATTCATGCGCATTTTTTTCATGTTAAGTGTTATAAGAAGACCAAACAGCTGCCAGTCCTAGGAAAATGCTGTGAAGAGATCCAGCCACATCAGTGGAAGCCACCTATAGAGAGAGAAGAACACCGGCTCCCATTCTGGTTAAAGGTACAGCCCTCTTCCTCGAAGTCTGTAGGAGGCAGAAGGTCACTGAAAGTTCTGAGAGAATATCAAGGACTTCCTTAATCGTCTAATGCTTTAGTTGTAGAACTAGGACTTCAGAAATCTTCCTGATTCACCTTTCTTCCCTTACTTTTCTGCCCTTCTCCGGGTGATTCTACAACATTTTCAAAATAATGGGTAGAATGGTAATTTGCTAAAGGAAATTCAGAGAAGAGTTTCTAAAGTGTATAATTGGACTGTGGTCTTTGTAGAAATTTGATATGCAGAGTCCCTTGGAAAGATGCCTTGAGCTTGTCTCAGGTCCCTAAACTTAGAAAGTCCTATTCTTTTTCCCAAATTCTGACATGTGCTGGATCAGAGTGTTCTCATTTCCAATAGGCCAGTCTGCCATCCATCCAGGAAGAACTGCGGCACATGGCTGATGGTGCTAGAGAGGTAGGAAATATGACTGGAACCACTGAGATCAACTCAGATCAAGGCCTAGAAAAAGACAACTCAGAGTTGGGGAGTGAAACTCGGTACCCACTGCTATTGCCTAAGGGTGTAGTCCTGAAACTGAAGCCAGTTGCCGACCGTTTCCCCAAGAAGGCTTGGAGACAGAAGCGTTCATCAGTCCTGAAACCCCTCCTTATCCAACCCAGCCCTTCTCTCCAGCCCAGCTTCAACCCTGGGAAAACACCAGCCCAATCAACTCATTCAGAAGCCCCTCCCAGCAAAATGGTGCTCCGGATTCCTCACCCAGTACAGCCAGCCACTGTTTTACAGACAGTTCCAGGTGTCCCTCCACTGGGGGTCAGTGGAGGTGAGAGTTTTGAGTCTCCTGCAGCACTGCCTGCTATGCCCCCTGAGGCCAGGACAAGCTTCCCTCTGTCTGAGTCCCAGACTTTGCTCTCTTCTGCCCCTATGCCCAAGGTAATGATGCCCTCCCCTGCCTCTTCCATGTTTCGAAAGCCATATGTGAGACGGAGACCCTCAAAAAGAAGGGGAGCCAGGGCCTTTCGCTGTATCAAACCTGCCCCTGTTATCCACCCTGCATCTGTTATCTTCACTGTTCCTGCTACCACTGTGAAGATTGTGAGCCTTGGCGGTGGCTGTAACATGATCCAGCCTGTCAATGCGGCTGTGGCCCAGAGTCCCCAGACTATTCCCATCGCCACCCTCTTGGTTAACCCTACTTCCTTCCCCTGTCCATTGAACCAGCCCCTTGTGGCCTCCTCTGTCTCACCCTTAATTGTTTCTGGCAATTCTGTGAATCTTCCTATACCATCCACCCCTGAAGATAAGGCCCACGTGAATGTGGACATTGCTTGTGCTGTGGCTGATGGGGAAAATGCCTTTCAGGGCCTAGAACCCAAATTAGAGCCCCAGGAACTATCTCCTCTCTCTGCTACTGTTTTCCCCAAAGTGGAACATAGCCCAGGGCCTCCACCAGTCGATAAACAGTGCCAAGAAGGATTGTCAGAGAACAGTGCCTATCGCTGGACCGTTGTGAAAACAGAGGAGGGAAGGCAAGCTCTGGAGCCGCTCCCTCAGGGCATCCAGGAGTCTCTAAACAACTCTTCCCCTGGGGATTTAGAGGAAGTCAAGATGGAACCTGAAGATGCTACAGAGGAAATCAGTGGATTTCCTTGAGCTGGGAGAATAAGAGTCTGGAGACTGGGAGCCTTCACTTCGGCCTCCGATTGGTGGCGCATAGGGTGTAACCAGTAGGAAACCCCTAAAGGGTACTTAAACCCCAGATTTTGCAACTGGGGCTCTTGAGCAGCTTGCTTTAGCCTGCTCCCACTCTGTGGAATATACTTTTGCTTCAATAAATCTGTGCTTTTATTGCTTCATTGTTTCATTGATTTGTGCAATTTGTTCAATTCTTCATTCAACATTCCAAGAACCTGGACAAATTGTAGTCAAGACCCTCCGACAGTAACATATTTTGGCAAGCCAGCCTGGAGGTAAGTCCAAATTGCGGTGCAGGGGAAGGGGGCGGTTATTTTTCTTTTCTTCTTTCCTTTTTCTTTCCCTATCAAGCCTTCATTTTTTGGCATGGGCTGGAGCTATATCTCTGTGCAGGGCTCCACTCCATACAGGGGAACCTTTTCCTCTCTTTCCCTTTTCCAACTTGAGACTCAGCAGATAGCATGTGAACATGGAGGCAACTGCAGGTCTCTGGCCAGGGCCACTCTCCAGTGAGACTGAAGGGTATCCATGTGGAAGCACCTGATCACCATCGCCCAGTTTGGGTGACGGACCTGAGTTCTCTTTTTTTGAGTCTTTCAGCTGCTGTTTTCTAACAGCTCTTTGGTAATTGAGGGCAACTGGACAGGGCCACTCTCCAGTGTTACCTGAAGGCCAAGGAATGAATCGGGATAGCTTCCCTGCCCGGAAGGGAGAAAGACTCTTTTATCTTTCCTGGTTATAGTCTCTGAGTTCTACACGTGACACCATTGGCAGTGGTAGCTCATTCAGGGCGAATTCACACTCAGGCCTCTTAAACCCTCCTTTCTTATGCCAAATTCTCTTACAGAGTTAGCCAGTGAGGGCAAAAGGTAGTATCTCCTAGATATTTTGACCCTTCTACTGGATCCATTTGGCTGGCTGATGACCTTTGGGACCCACAAGCTTTAGAATACATTCTACATCTTGGACCTCCACTGAGGGGACCTTGTTTCCTTTGTCTTCACCATATTATTTCAATAGAATGGCCTGCCCTTACACAGGATCCATTGCCATGGTGGTGGATTTTTAAACATTCCCTCTCTTGCCCAGGGCCAGAATGGAATAGCCAGCCCTATTTTATCTTTCATGCCTAAAATCAACCTTTTTCCCTGAAATTACCCATAATCCACATGACAAAAGAAACCTACCAGCCTCCTGTTCCTCTCATTAGGGTTCACAGCCTTCACTCTAGTGGAACAGGAAGTATGGGAAACCATGGCCTTACCAAATTATAAGGATGCTAGAGGCCAGGTGCTGTGGCTCACACCTGTAATCCCAGCACTTTGGGAGGCTGAGGCGAACGGATCACCTGAGGTCAGGAGTTCGAGACCTGCCTGGCCAACATGGTGAAACCCCGTCTCTACTAAAAATACAAAATAAGCCTGGCATGGTGATGCACACCTGCAACCCTAGCTATTTGGGAGGCTGAAATAGGAAAATTACTTGAACCCAGGAGGTGGAGGTTTCAGTGAGCCAAGATCGTGTCCATTGCACTCCAGCCTGGGCAACAAGAGTGAAACTCCATCTCCAAAAAAAAAAAAAAAAAAGATGCTAGAAATCAAGGCCTTCATCTAGGAATAAAAGGAGTTAATAGTGGGTCACCAGTGGTGGAGAGAACCTTGCCAAAGTAGTGCTGGTACCCATCAAAGGTCACGTCACACTAAGATGGGACCCTAAAGGGGGACACCCTTAGGGGCCCCAGACAAGCAGCCAGGAACAATGGGCAGTCAATGGAATTCTTAATTATAACACCATCTGCAATTAGACCTATTTTGCAAAATGCAGGGTAAATTGCCAGAAATCCCATATGTGCAGGCCTTCATGGGTGTATATCAAAACCCAACCATGTGCAAAACTCCAGGACCTGTCCCATAATCAAAGGTCCTAAGGCAGAACCAGATATTGTAGATGATCCTATTTTGACAAGGGTCACCTGTCTCGGGAAATGGCAACCTCTCCTGTATAGCCTGTTGCCAAGTGTTCCTGAGGCTCAAACCCAAGAGCAAAAACCAGGAACCCTGCCAAGTTCCCCTCACAGTGGAACACCTTATTCAACTCCCTTTCAGCCCTACTACTCCTGAGGGAAGTAGCAGGAGCCAAGGGGCCAGTTAGAGTGCAGGCCTGCTTCTCCATAACACAATGTAAAGAAAAGCTTGGAAGCTATTCTGAGAACCCCAGGAAATTTGCAGATGGGTTCCAAACTTTGACTTTAGCCTTTGGTCTCTCATGGAGGGATGTTCAATTAATTCTAGCAACGTGTTGTACCCCCTTGGAATGAATCTTTGAGGCCGCCTGCCAGGAAGCCCACGATTTATTCGCCTGAAGCCCTTAGGGCAATCACCAGGGCCCAGCCCCAGCCCCTGCTACTGATCCTAATTGACACCCCTGCGGGAATGAACAACTGGGCCAAATTTCTTGAGGCTCTCCTTGGAGGAATGAAAAAGACAATATCTTAAGTTAGCAAATTATGATCAGGGAGGTTATACAAGGCAAGGAGGAAAATCCAGCCATGTTTTATGGTAGGCTGGGGAAAGGAAATATACCAATCTGGACGCTTCCTCTCCAGAGGCAAAATATTAATGGCACAGCATTTCATTAGCCAATCCGCTCCAGCCATTAGGCTCCAAAAGCTATAGATGATGCCACAGACTAATCAAAATCAACTTCTTGATACTGCCTTATGGTGTATAACAATCATGACCTGGAGGAAGGAAAAGGAATAAAGAAGAAGCAAGCCAAAATTACGATAGCCATCATTGGAGATGCCCTGAATGCCCAAAGAGTGCCCAAGGGAATCCCAATGGGCCATAAGGATAATGCCAGCAAAGGCTTTTGCTTCAAATGCAAGAAAAATGGGAATTGGGCAAAGGACTGTAGTAAGCCCCCACTGGGACCCTGTTGGCAGTACAAAGGCACCAGTCACAACCCCTGGTGCTGGAGAATTAACTGCCCTGTTACACAGAGGAGGTCAGTCAAAACTCTTAACAGTGCAAAAGGAGAAATTGATGAAAACTGATGGGGCCCAGGGCCTTCCTCACCACCCCTGCCCAGGAACATCATTCATTACTATTGAGGAGCCCTGGGTAACTCTGGACGTGTTGGGCACCCAAATTTGGTTTCTTTTTGATACAGGGACAAATTACTTTGCCCTTACTACTTACGTAGGAAAAGCTTCCTCCCCATCCACAAGCGTTACGGGAATGGAAGGAGAGCCACAAAAAAGATTCTTTATTCCTCTTTTGACTTGCCAATTTGAGAAACAAATCTTCCAACAAGAATTTCTAGTAGTAACAAGCTGGCCAGTCCCCTTGTTGGGAGGGGATATTATAGTTAAAATAGGGACACTGCTACGATTTAGGCACCACCCAGCAAAATTGCTAATAGTAATGCAGACAATGTCCCAGACCACATTAATAAATAGGTCAACACACTAGCATGGTATACTGGGAAACTGGGTAGGGCTAAAACAGAAATACACTTGGACAGTGCCCCTCCCTCAGGGCTTTCAGCATAACCATGTTTGTTTGTTTTTTGCACAAGCCTTGGGGATCTAAGGGATCTAAAATTGGAAAATGGAGTGTACTCTAGTATGTACATGACCTTCTTGTGTGTAGCCCAACCCAGGGGGTGACTAAAATACTATAAGAACCTTAAATTTCTTTGCAGATGGGATATAAAGTGTCCAAAAGGAAGGCTCAGATTGCCCACCAACGGGTTCAATATTTAAGGTGTATCTTAACATCCAGAGCCCAGCAAATATCCCCAGAATGAGTGCAAGCCGTATGTGGTTTGGAGCTCCTCCCACACCAAGCAACAGCTTCGTCGTTTTCTGGGGATGGCTGGGTTTTGCAGAAGATGGGTACCAAATTTTGGGCTCATAGCAAAACCCCTTTATGAAAGCAACAAGGGAGCCAGAAAATGAGCCAACTGAATGGACTTCGGACATGAGAGAAGGCTTTATCAAGTTAAAACAGGCTCTCAGCCAGCCTCCCGCTCTTGGCATCTTAGACCTCACTAAGCCCTTGTATGTAGCAGAAAGGAAAGGCATAGCCATGGGAGTGCCAACCGCCTACTTCTCAAAGAAATTGGACACGGTAGCCAAGCTGCTTGCAGTCGATGGCAGACACTGCTATTTTAGTGGAAGAAGCCACTAAAATCACCCTGGGTCAGCCACTGGAAGTATTAACCCCACATCAAGTCAATCCTAGAAATAAAAGGACACAACTGTATGATGGGGGAAAGGTTAACCAAATACCAGGCTATGCTCTTGGAAAATCTAGATGTGACCCTTAAAACCTGTAACACTGTGAATCCAGCTTGATTGCTGCCCACAAGCCCAATAATTAATCATTCCTGCGAGCAAGTTATTGCACATACATATGTTAGCCAGCCTGATTTAAAAGGTTGACCTCTCCCAGATTCAGAGGATGACTGGTTCACAGACCTCAGCAGCTTTATATCAAATGGGAACACTGGGCCAGATATACAACAGTAAATTACAATACAATTATTGAGGTCCAACCACTGCCCCCAGGTATGTCAGCACAAAAAGCTGAGATCATTGCTCTTACTCGAGTTCTGACATTAGGAAAAGGGAAAAAGCTTAACATCTATACAGATTCCAAACATGCATTTCTCGTGTTTCATGCTCATGCTGCAATTTGAAAAGAAAGAGGACTACTAACTAGTAAATCTTCCACCATAAAGCATGGGTCTGAAATTCTTCAACTGTTGGAAGCAATACACTTGCCAAAAGCATAGCCATAATTCATTGTAGGGGGCATCAAAAGAACCTAACCCCTATAACACAAGGGCACAGAAAGGCTGATAAGCCAAAGCCGCACTGCTCAGGGTGTAATCCCGACAAATTCTAGCACTGCTTCCTTTCTATGATTCCCCAATAGAACCTGAATATACATCACAGGGAGAACAGTTAGTAAAGGAGGAAGATGGACACAAACAAGGATCCTGGTGGTATACGGTATCAAAAGTGTATCTCCCTCAAACAGCCCAATGGAGAATTATAAAAATCCTGCATGACTCTTTCCATATATGAGGAGATGCCACTCTTGCCATGATAAACAGGCTCTTCATTGGGCCTGACTTAACTTCCGTGGTTAAGCAGGTCTGTCAAACCTGTTCACTGTGAGCATTCAACAACCCCAGGAACAAAATGCCTCCTCTAATAGAACCAGTCGGGAGAAGGGGCACTTCCCCAGGGGAAGACTGGCAATTGGATTTTACCCATATGCCAGCTTATAGGGGATACAAGTTTTTGCTAGTACTAATAGACACATTTACTGGCTTACCCTAGCAGAACAAAGAAGTCTAATGAAGTTATAAAAGTTCTCCTAAGATAAATAATCCCCAGTTTGGGTTACCCCAAAGCCTCCAAGGTGAGAACAGTATGTCTTTCGTCTCCCAAATAATTAAAGGGGTTGCTAAGGCTCTCGGAATCTAATACTATTTACATTCAGCATGGAGACCTCAATCCTCTGGGAAAGTAGAAAGGGCTAATCAACCTCTAAAATCGGCATTAGCTAAGCTATGTCAGGAAACTTCAGAAACTTGGGTCAGCTTGCTGCCCATAGTCCTTTTAAGGATCCATAATTCCCCTAGAGCAAAAATTAATATGAGCCCATTTAAAATGTTATACAGAAGTCTTTTTTTTTTTTTTTTTTGAGACAGAGTCTCACTCTGTTGTCCAGACTGGAGTGCAGTGGCACAGTCTTGGCTCACTGCAACCTCCACCTCCCAGGTTCAAGTAATTCTCCTGCCTCAGCCTCCCAAGTAGCTGGCATTACAGGTGTGAGCCACCACACCCCGCTAATTTTTGTATTTTTAGTACAGATGGGGTTTCACTATGTTGGCCAGGCTGGTCTTGAACTCGTGACCTCAAGTGATCCACCCACCTTGGCCTCCCAAAGTGCTGGGATTATAAGAATGAGCCACTGCACCTGGCTGGGAAGGCCATTTTTAATGGATGATCTAATTACTGATCCAGAAATAGCCAGTTTAGTAAAATACATAATTAACCGGAGACAATTTCAGCAGGCATTTCAAAAGTTTGGAACTCAAAAGTTCTCTGCATTGGGAACTAACCAGCAACCCAAGATCAGGCCAGGAGAGAAAAGTATTTGTTAAAACACAGAAAGAGGGGTCACCTGCTCAACAACTCCAACCCAAATGGAAGGGATTTTTTCAGTGGTGTTGGCCACGCCTTCTGTAGTCAAAGTACCAGGATTAGAAGTTGGATACGTCTTTCTAGGGTCAAGCCTGCAATACCTGAAGCCCCAGACCTGTAACTTGAAGCTTCCATCAGCCACTATACCTGTGAACCTGTGGAAGACCTGAAGTACCTGTTTTAAAGACAGTCAAAAGATAAGTGAATGCCTACCAACTCTCCTTGGTGTCTATGCTGCATAGTTACTGTAGGTTTGATAATAGTAGCAGTTTTTATATTTTTATAATTTATTGCCTTCTTCCAAATGGATGGAATCATTTCCTTTGTAATAATTAAGCAAAATGTTTTACTTCATTTTTGTAACATTATTCCTGAGAGGATAGGTATACACCCCCTGAGGTTCCCATTCAAAAGAACAAAATAACAGATAAGTATTTTTAGTCCCATAATGGTTAGCCCTGGCCTGTGTATACTGGGACCAGGCATACTGGGAATCAGCTTAATTTTACAGCAGGGTTTTATTTTACTTCTCTGGCAATTAATGGATTCTGGGTATTTATTAAGACTTTAAAATTTAACCCAAAGACTGTTAAATACCACCAGTCCAGCTCTGGCAAAGGACTGTTGGCTTTGTTTATCTCCAACATCACCAAAACACACTGCCATCGCAATCCCAGGCTTATCTTGGGCCCTTGAAAAAATGTCCTACCACCTCAACTACAAGGGAGGGACTCCCTTCAAATTAATGGATGTGCATGACTTCTATGACTTCAAAATTACATAAACAACAAAAGTTACAATGTCAGGATGAGCAGTAAACCTTCTCCAGTCCTACCAAAGTAACATTTCTGGGGTTGCATCTCCTCAAAAACCTATTTGGGGCCCAAGAAGGCACAAAGAACTAAAATCCCAGGTGCCACTTTGTATTAAAAAATTCTAGTCAAACCCTGGGAACCTTGAGTCATCAGAGTAACTACACCCTAGGGATTAACCTCTCACATGATATGTAAGCTATGCAGTTACCTAGGCTGCATCATTTAGAAAACCTGTATGGTTTGTATGAAACTATTCCTAATTAAGGGCACTTTAAAGGACACACAGTCTAAGTACTGTCAAGGTAGGACCACTAGCTGTGTTCACATTTTCACTTGGGAAGACTGTAGTAATCCTAAGACAGCTAGTTGCCTTTTGGTTCTCCAGTATGAAAATACCTCTGGGTGGTTGCTGGTGGACACTAAGCATAACTACCTTCACCAGGAAAACTTAACTGCTAGGACAACTGAGGATACTTCCTAAGGTCCTTTCCAGCCTTTAACTGGAGCCACCTTAGCAGGGACCTTAACCACTGGGGAAAGAAAAACAAAAAGCTAACCCATATGTTCACCATAGAGAATGATTTTTATCTTGAAAAACACGGAGTCTTTTTCCTGTGTGGAACTAGTTCCTAGTTATGTTTACCAGTCAAATGGACTGAAACCTCTACACTTCTTTATTTAGCCCCTGAAATCTGTATAGCTCTCGATAACCGGTCTCTCATACCTTTAACTGCACCCGCCAGGCACAAATGAGCCATCAAACTCATACTCCTTTTGGTAGGACTAGGAATAACTGCAGAAGTAGGAACAGGAGTTAGCAGGCTTGCAACATCCCTATCCTATTACCAACGTTTGTCCAAGGATCTTTCAGAGAGCTTGGAAGACATTGCCCAAAGTACTGTCATCTTACAAAATCAGGTAGACTCCTTGGCAACGGTCGTTTTACAAAATAATAGGAGACTGGATTTCCTAGCTGCTGAAAAAGGTGGCATATGTCTTTTCCTAAAAGAAGAATGCTGGGGATTTTGTTGTTGTTGTTTTGTTTTGTTTTGAGATGGAGTCTCACTCTGTCATCCAGGCTGGAGTGCAGTGGCGCGATCTCGGCTCACTGCAAGCTCCGCCTCCCAGATTTATGCCATTCTCCCGCCTCAGCCTCCCAAGTAGCTGAGACTACAGACGCCTGCCACCACGCCCGGCTAATTTTTTTTTTTTTTTTTTTTTTTTTTTCAGTAGAGACGGGGTTTCACCGTGTTAGCCAGGATGGTCTCCAGCTCCTGACCTCCTGATCCGCCCGCCTCAGCCTCCCAAAGTGCTGGGATTACAGACGTGAGCCACCGCGCCCCACCGAAGAATGCTGTTTTTATGTCAACCAATCAGGATTAGCAAGAGAGGCCGCCTGAAAATTAGCTGATGGGGCCTCTAAAATATAACAACAGCTGTCCAAGTCATGGGGCTTCTGGTCAAGGGCACTAAGTTGGGCTTCACGTCTACTTCCCTTAGCTGGCACATTATTAACAATTATGCTCGCATTGACCATGTTGGACCATGTTTGTTAAATCTTTTAACCAAATGTATTTTTTCTCACCTAGAGGCCATTAAGCTTCAAATGATCATGCAGCAGGGCTTCTATCCAGGGAATGATGCCAGCCCCGGCCATCAAGAAGTCATCCTGTCTCCACTAGACAGAGCAGGGTGAGAGTTCCACGGTCCCCAAGTAGGTAGGGGCAGTGCCCCAAACAGCATGAAGCAGTTACAGAAGAAAGACTGTCAGTCCCTCTACCTCCTGTAAATATTTGATATTAAGTCTCTCAAGGGGGAATGAGGCAGGAGAATAGGATCTGGAGACAGGGAGCCTTCACTTTAGCCTCTGATTGGTCGCAGGCCAAATCTTCATTTGCATAGGGTGTAATTTCACTTCAGCCTCCAACTGGTCACAGGCCACGTCTTCATTTACAAAGGGTGTAACCAATAGGAAACCTCTAAAGGGTACTTAAACCCAAGAAGATTTTGCAACTGGGGTGCTTGAGTCTCTTGCCCAAGCCTGCTTCTGCTCTGTGGAATGTACTTTCACTTCAATAAATCTATGCTTTCGTTGCTTCATTCATTTGTTGCTTTGCTTGTGCATTTTGTTCCATTCTCTGTTCAATACGCCAAGAACCTGGACAACTTGTAGTCAAGACCCTCCACTGGTAACACCCTGAGCACGGTATTTGTGATGACATCAAGGAAGAACACACTGTGGAATTAGACACTGGCTCCCCAAGTGAGGAATTGAGCAGTGCTAGAGAGGTAAAGAAACAGACAATCTTACAGAAGGAAGAAGAGAGGATTCAGCCAACTAAAACCCCTTCATCTTCTCAAGAACCCCCAATGAAGGAAACTTGGGGGGAGATGAGGGCAAAGGATCACCAAATAATGCTTCATCCTCCATGAATCCTGAAGTGAGGCTTAGTAGCCCCCAGGGAAGCCCAAAGACTCATCCAGTGTTGATGGTCAGTCAGTGGGGACCCCAGTTGGGCCAGAAACTGGAGGAGAGAAAGATACGCCAGAAAAAGAGGAAGAAGAGGACTTTGATGACCTCACCCAAAATGAGGAAGATGAAATGTCATCAGCTTCTGAGGAATCTGTACTTTCTGTCCCAGAACTCCAGGTGAGAGCTAGAGAATACTCTCAAGTATTTTGTGGACTCAGTAATATGTTTAACTTATTGATATGCCACCTGCTTGCATGCTGCACTATGGATAGTCCTAAAATCATTTGTATTTGATTTGTGAATGCATTGTGGAACATGATTGTGGAGTTTAGGTGAAATGAGATGGAAAGGATGAAATTTTACTTATTATATTAAACTCATTTACACATTAAATTGAATCACCTGACCATACTTTAAATGCCTTAAAAAATAGTATATAGGGCCAGGTGCGGTGGCTCATGCCTGTAATCTCAGGCATGGGAGGCCGAGACAGGTGGATCACCTGAGGTTGGGAGTTCGAGACCAGCCTGACCAACATGGAGAAATCCTGTCTCTACCAAAAATACAAAATTAGCCGAGCATAGTGGTGCATGCCTGTAATCCCAGCTACTCGGGAGGCTGAGGCAGGAGAATTGCTTGAACCTGGGAGGTGGAGGTTGCAGTGAGCCAGTGAGCCAAGATCACGCCATTGCACTCCAGCCTGGGCAACAAGAGCAAAACTCCGTCTCAAAAAAAAAAAAAAAAAAAAAAAAAAGTAAATAGTCCAGGCTTGGTCGCTCACACCTGTAGTTCCAGCACTTTAGAAGGCCGAGGTGGGCGGATCACGAAACGAGGTCAGGAGTTTGAGACCAGCCTGGCCAACATGGTGAAACCCTGACTCTACTAAAAATACAAAAATTAGCCAGGCGTGGTAGCATGCTCCTATAATTTCAGCCATTCAGGGGGCTTAGGCATGAAAATCCCTCGAACCCAGGAGGTGGAGTTTGCAGTGAGCCAAGATTGTGCCGCTGCACTCCAGCTTGGGTGATGGAGTGAGACGCTGTTGCAAGACAAAAAAAAAAAAAAAAAAAAGGAAGAGGCACATAAATATGGGCTAAGGCAAAGGAAAACTAATTTCAGGGTAAAGAAGAAGTTTTCAAAAGGCATCTTTTCCACTTTCATGCTGTCAGGCCCAATGTCAGCTATCGCTGGGATTTCATAACTCAGGGAATTCCGCTCTGACAGCTGTAGTGGGTTCCCCATTGTTTAACTTCAGATTATCCTGATACAGCTTTGTGCTGTTCTGCAATTCATGAGCCACTAGGAGCCGTAAGTACTCTTTGGAGGGTTTTACAGGAAACAATGGAGAAACTGACTTGGCTGGCATCTGAAAGGCGCATGAGTCAGGAGGGTGAGTCTGAAGAAGAGAATTCTCAGGAGGAGAACTCTGAGCCGGAAGAAGAGGAGGAAGAAGAAGCAGAAGGAATGGAAAGCCTGGAGAAAGAGGATGAAATGACGGATGAAGCAGTTGGAGACTCTGCTGAGAAGCCTCCTTCTACTTTTGCCTCACCTGAGACTGCTCCAGAAGTGGAGACCAGCAGAACTCCACCAGGTGAGCTAGGCAAACCTATACTGAAGGACCATTCTCACTTAACCTCACTGTCTAGAGGACAGTGTGCAGGGTGGGTAGCTTATAAACCAGGTGGAGGATTTCCAGAGGAAAACTTCTGGATTTCTTCTGCAACCCCACTCCCCCAAAACACATTTAATGTGGTATCTTTGTGGAGAACAGATACTCAGATATTTTGAAATGGAGTTTTTGCTCTTTTTTTCTTTTTTTTTTGAGACGGAGTCTCGCTCTGTCGCCCAGGCTGGAGTGCAGTGGTGCAATCTCGGCTCACTGCAAGCTCCGCCTCCTGGGTTCACGTCATTCTCCTGCCTCAGCCTCTCCGAGTAGCTGGGACTACAGGCGCCCGCCACCACGCCCGGCTAATTTTTTTGTATTTTTAGTAAAGACGGGGTTTCACCGTGGTCTCAATCTCCTGACCTCATGATCCGCCCGCCTCGGCCTCCCAAAGTGCTGGGATTACAAGCGTGAGCCACCGCGCCTGGCCGGAGTTTTTGCCCTTGTTGCCCAGACTAGTGTGCAGTGTCATCGCAATCTCACCTCAATGCAACCTCCACCTCCAGGGTTCAAGCAATTCTCCTGCGTCAGCCTCCTGAGTAGCTGGGATTACAGGCACACGCCACCACGCCCGGCTAAATTTTTTTTTGTATTTTTAGTAGAGACGAGGTTTCATCATGTTGGCTAGGCTGGTCTCGAACTCCTGACGTCAGGTGATCCAACCATCTCGGCCTCCCAAAGTACTGGGATTACAGGTGTGAACCACAGCTGCTGGCCTACTCAAAAAATTTTTAAATTGATTCTCATCCATTGCTAGATTTGTATTAGCTTCGTTCACTTTATTTATTTATTTATTTATTTATTTATTTATTTCATTTATTTTTTGAGACAGAGTCTTGCTCTGTCACCCAGGCTGGAGTGCAATGGCACGATCTCAGCTCACTGCAACCTCCATCTCCCGGACTTAAGCAATTCTCCTGCCTCAGCCTCCCGAGTAGCTGGGATTACAGGAGCCCGCCACCACGCTCAGTTAATTTTTGTTTTGTTTTGTTTTGAGACGGAGTTTCACTCTCGTTGCCCAGGCTGGAGTGCAGTGGCGCAATCTTGGCTCTCTGCAACCTCCACCTCCCAGCTTCAATAGATTCTCCTGCCTCAGCCTCCTGAGTAGCTGGGATTACAGGTGAGAGCCACCACGCCCGGCTAATTTTTGTATTTCTTTAGTAGAGACGGGGTTTCACCATGTTGGCCAGGCTGGTCTCAAACTACTGACCTCAGATAATCTGTCCCCCTCGGCCTCCCAAAGTGCTGGGATTACAGGCGTAAGCCACTGCACCCAGCCTCATTCACTTCCTTGTACTGGTTCTTAGCTCACCTGTCATGTGTGGGGCTAAGACCTATGTTTATTTCAGAAAACACTGCTTGTTCCTCATCAAGACATAGTCTCTCAAAAGCGCTACAGAAGCTACACTTGCTCTTTAGACTTCCTTTCTCAATATGAAGTAACTGATTATCTTGTTGTCATCCCAATTAAGGCAGTTACACTGCAGACTCTGCGTAGAGCTGACTTGACGGACTTAGTTCTCATACCATTTTCCCAACAACTTTTTCCTTGAATTGCTCCATAATATTGAATAGGATTTGGCTGGGGTGGTGCATGTGGTGGAATGGGAAGAGCACGGGTTGCAGGGACAGAGAAACAATCCTTTTCATGTGTGCTACAAATGAAAAGAGCATCAAATGAGAGAGCATCAAAGCTGCTGGAAAAGGCCAAAACAATCATAGAGCTTGCAACAAGTGGGGAAGTTGGGGTCTGGCCAGCAAGGACACCTCCAAGCTGCTGTTGCTGTATGATGAGGACATTCTTGAGCAAGACCCCCTCAGGGAGCAGAAGGACTTGGCTTTTGCCCAAGTTTATCTGACCGGGATAGGCAAATGTTGCTTCCTGTTACTGCCAGTTTCTATGAATGTGGCTGCTTCTTCAAGGGACATGTTTAAAAAAATAAAGTCTGTTTTTCAGGCTACACAAACAGCCTTTGTACGCCTCTGCTTTAGTTTTTCTGGCAAAAGATCTCTGTGAGAGAACCACAGGAGAATTAGAGTTCAATCATAAGTATGTTTATTGTTAGTACCCACCACTGAGAGGAGTTGGCTAGCTTGCCTCAGGTAAACAGCAAGGGAAGGGTCCCCTGAGAGCCTCCAACCCATAGGTTAAGTGCCTCATCTTCACATAACATAAAAAGCAGTCTGGGAAAAAAAAATCAAACTGCAGGCACCAATAAGGGAACTAGCACAGGGGGTTGTATCTGGAGACATGCCCGCAACTGCACAGATAGGAGAAACTCCAGCCCACCTACAAAAACTTGCACTAACCTCTTGCTCACTCAGATAAGCGAACAAGGCCAGACATAGAAATGACTTTTTCCTTTGTATAATCAGTGGGCTCCCAGGAAAATGTTTCTCCTTTTGTGGGCACGAACACAGTGGGCTTTGATGGGTTCTGATGGGCACTTTCCTTTCAATTTTGGACTGTAAGCCTGATGTCTATGAATCATCTCTTCAGGTCCTGATTGGTCCCAGGCCAAGGTCCCGGGCCAAGCTTTCACTTCAGCTCCTGAAAGGTCCTGGGCCAAGCTGAGTAGCTCCTATAAATCTTCACTTCAGCTCCTGACTGGTCCTGGGCTAAGCTAAATCATGCTTTCTCTAAGACAGCCAACAGACTAAGCACATTATTTCCCCTTCCTAGTCCATAAAAACCCCAGACACCAGCCTCATAGTGGGCAACACATTTGAGCCCCCCTCTCCACTGCAGAGAGCTTTCTTCTTCAACTTATTACACTTTTGCTCCATCCTCACCCGTGTTACCATGCTCCTTTATGTTCTTGAACATGAGATGAATAACTCCAAGTATTATCTCAGACAACGAGAGACTGCTACATCTTGGTGCATTGGCGAGACTACAACATATTCTGGTGCATTGGCTGGGAAGATAGGGATTAATCAGAAGGGTGAATAGGAGTGGACCTTTAACTCTTTACTTTCCAAGGCTTCTTGTCCTCAGTTTTGTCTCTCAAAAGCAAACAGAACACTGGCTTCCTGTCAGCCATTTTAAAACAGTTAGCATGCCTGCCAGCCTTAAGATTTAGCAGACAGGCTTGCTGGAGAGGACTTTGGCAATCCCCATTTGCCCTTGGGTGTTGGGAATTTTGGCTCTGTTCCAATTCAGTTTCCTTTCACAGAGGGCCTAGCCATCATGTGGGATTGGAAGGAGGTCCTAGGGCAACTAAAGGTTCCTGGCTGAGGCTACAGCTCGGTTTACCTGAAGGCCCTTGACCTAAATCTGGTCCCTGACAGCCTGTCAGAGCATCAGCACAAGGTCTTCCAGTCTTTTTCTATTGCATTATTTTCCTCCTTTCTTTTCATGGCTATCATGTCTCCTATCCCTTCTTTGTTTTTGTTTTTGTTTTGAGACAGAGTTTCACTCTTTCACCCAGGCTGGAGCGAAGTGGCACAATCACGGCTCACTGCAACCTCCACCCACTGAGTTCAAGCTATTCTCCTGCCTCAGCCTCCTGAGTAGCTGGGATTACAGGTATGCACCACAATGCCTGGTTAATTTTTTTTTCTTTTGACACAGAGTTTTGCTCTTGTCGCCCAGGCTGGAGTGCAATGGCGTAATCTCGGCTCACCACAACCTCCACCTCCTGGATTCAGGTGATTCTCCTGCCTCAGCCTCCAGAATAGCTGGGATTTCAGGCATGCTCCACCATGCCTGGTTAATTTTGTATTTTTAGTAGAGACAGGGTTTCTCCAAGTTGGTCAGGCTGGTCTCAAACTCCCAACCTCGGGTGATCAGCTCACCTCGGTCCCCCAAAGTGCTGGGATTATAGGCATGAGCCACCATGCCTGGACAATTTTTGTATTTTGAGTAGAGACAGGGTTTCACCACGTTGGTCAGGCTGGTCTAGAACTCCTGACCTCAGGTGATCCACCCACTTCAGCCTCCCAAAGTGCTAGGATTACAGATGTGAGCCACCGTGCCCAGCCATCCTATCCCTTCTTTGTATGCAATGTTGCGGTTGTTTCCACAGCCTAGGACTATAATCTTGCTGGATAGAGTCAGTCAGTGCCTTAGTAATTAGGACTGTAATTCAATGAATTGTCTCTGTGGTTTCCTTGAAATAGGGGTATTCCAAGACCTGGATCTGAACACCTATTTATCTCCCAATGATAGCACTCAGTGGGACTGGATGGGGGTTATTTCTCCCCAAGAAACTATCCCCCACTTCATTAGGTTGTTTCTTCGCCCATGTGAGAAGCCAACACTGTCCAGGAGAACTAGACTGCCTTTCTATAAAACAAGTTAATTTTCTTCTGCTGGGAGGCGTACTGTGGGGACAGCCAGGCAAACCCCAAACCTCTCTTTCTAACTGTTGTCAGAAAGAATTTGGAGTCAGTTTTTACCTAGCATTTCTAATCCTACAGTGCCACATAGTGGAATGGGATTTTTCTTTGTGGGGAGCCTTGTTAACTCTTTGTCCGAAACTTACAGTTCCTCAATTATTTTCCCTCTTATGTCCCATTATCAGTGATCAGGCCCCATGCCCTATTTGTAGACAAGAAAACTACACTTCCAGCACCCAGGAGGAAGCCATCCTGGCAAGACAGAATTAGCCTCAATATTTTCCCCCCAAAGGAAGGACAGTCATTCAATCCTTACATTATTTTGAGGCACCTGTTCTGCATCCAACAACACTGGGATGGGATTTAAACAAAAAGGGATTTTATGTTTGGAAGTCAACCTGTCCCATTCTCTGGGATTCTGATGTTTCTCTGGGGCCATAGCAAGGGAAGCCAGAGGCAGTATTGGGACACATTCTCCATTACAGAGACTCTGGGGTACCTTGGGAGCCTTTTGGGCTGAGTTGGTCTAGGAAACCAACAGGGTGGAAAGCTAGGGCCTTCTGCAGGTGAGCATGAATAGTTATGCTGACTAGCTCCTCTGGGTGCGTGGAGGAAGGTAATGCTTGCATTCATGGGTAGCATCTATGACGATAGCCGAGACCTAGAGGATGTGGAGGAAGGAGGAGAAGGAGGACCCCATGCCTCTCTTTCCCTCCACCCTTGGTCACACCAAAAGCAGGAAAGGGAGTGAGGGGTGCCTTATATCCCTTCTCTTTCTAGATGGGTAACAAACTGTTGCAGGAAGTCAGGGACCCCAACAGAGGGACTGTCTGGAGCCGTGGCAGAGGAACATAAATTGTGAAGATATCATGGGCATTTATCACTTCCCTAATAAAACTTTCATAATTTCTTATGCCTGTCTTTATTTTAATCTCTTAATCCTGTTATCTTTGTAAGCTGAGGATGTACGTCACCTCAGGACCACTGTGATGATTGTGTTAACTGTACAAATTGATTTTAAAACATGTGTTTGAACAATATGAAATCAGTGCACCTTGAAAAAGAACAGAATAACAGCGATTTTAGGGAATAAGGGAAGACAACCATAAGGTCTAACTGCCTGTGGGATCGGGCAGAATAGAGCCATATTTGTCTTCTTGCAGAGAGCCTATAAACAGAAGTGCAAGTAGGGAAGATATTGCTAAATTCTCTTCCCAGCAAGGAATGTTAATAATTAATATCCTGGGGAAGGAATGCATTCCTGGGGGGAGATCTATAAACGGCTGCTTTGGGAGTGTCTGTCTTACGCAGTTGAGATAATGACTGAAATACACCCTGGTCTCCTGCAGTACCTTCAGGCTTATTAGGATGGGGAAAAAACCACTCCCTGATAAATTTGAGGTCAGACTGGTCCTCTGCTTTTGAACCCTTTTTTCTGTTGTTAAAGATGTTTATCAAGACAATACGTGCACAGCTGAACATAGACCCTTATCAGGAGTTTTTGATTTTGCCCTTTGCCTTGTGATCTTTGTTTTGCCCTTTGCCTTGTGATCTTTATTGGCCTCAGAAGCATGTGATCTTTGTTCTCCTTTTTCCTTTTTGCCCTTTGAAGCATGTGATCTTTGTGACCTACTCCCTGTTTGTACACCCCCTCCCCTTTTGAAGTCCTTAATAAAAACCTGCTGGTTTTTGCACTCAGGTGGACGTCGCTGTCCTACAGAAATGTTATGTCACCCCCAGAGGCCCAGCTGTAAAATTCCTCTGTTTGTACTCTTTCTCTTTATTTCTCAGCTGGCTGACACTTATGGAAAATAGAAATAACCTACGTTGAAATATTGGGGGTGGGTTCCCCCGGTAACAAACCATCTGAAGTCTGTACTCTCCTCAAGTGCATTCTGAAACACTGGAACTCCTTTGATTGTGAGACTCTGAAGAAAAAACAGCTTATATTCTATTGCACAAGGGCATGGCCCTCTTACAGACAGCAGGTCTAGCCTCCTCTGGGAAGCATTAATTTCAATACTATCCAATAACTAGATCTTATTTTGCCCAGTGAGACAACCCCCATCTTTGTAAGTGTTGTAAAATTAACCCTTCCCTCTTGGCAGTCATATCAGGCAAGCCTACAGAATATAATTCCCCAAAGTCAGAGAGGCAAACCCTTGAGGAACCCTCTAATGCAACTTCTCAGTGCCCTAACTGCCTCCTGTATCCAGGGCCCCCAATAGCCATATCATCAGCCCCTCCAGCTATGCTACCCAAAAAGCTGCCAACTTCGCTGTTGCCTTTGCAGGAAATGCTGAATGGACATGGTGCTACTAGGTTTCAAGTTCCCTTCTCATTGCAGGACCTTAGAAAAATAAAGGGATAGCTAGGCAAGTTCTCTGATGACCTTCATAGATATATAGAGGCTTTCTAAAATCTAATCCAAGTGTTTGATCTTACATGGAGAGATGCTATGCTACTTTTATGCCAAACCCTAACTGTTGCAGAGAAACAGGAAGCCCTACAGGCAGCAGGGATATTCAGAGATGAACAGCATGTCTCCTATAACCAGTCAAAAGAAAAACCCAGTCAAAAGGGGAAACATGGTAAAAAAGAGACAGAATCCCCTTTTCCAACAGGAAGAGAAACTATGCCCCTTAAAAACCCTAATTGGGGCTGGGGATGGTGGCTCACACCTGTAATTTCAGCACTTTGGGAGGCCGAGGCGGGTGGATCACCTGAAGTTGAGAGTTTGAGACCAGCCTGACCAACATGGAGAGACCCCGTCTCTACTAAAAATACAAAATTAGCTGGGCGTGGTGGCACATGCCTGTAATCCCAGCTACTCGGGAGGCTGAGGCAGGAGAATCACTTGAACCCAGAAGATGGAGGTTGCGGTGAGCCGAGATTGGGCCATTGCACTCCAGCCTGGGTAACAAGAGCAAAACTCCAAAAAAGAAAAAAAACCTCTAATTGGAGTCCTGGTGATCCCATAGACAAGTGGAAAAGAAAACACTTTCTGATGTGCATATTAAAAGGCTTGCAAAGAATCAGAACCAAAACTCTTAATTACTGTAAACTGTCCTTGTTGAATCAGAAACCAAATGAAAATCTCTCAGCCTTTTTGGAAAGGCTGAAAAAAGCTTTAGTGAAACACACCTCCCTGTCTCTCAATTCAATAAAGAACAGGTTCATTACTCAGGCAGCCCCTGATAGCAGACACAAGTTGCTGAAACAGGCCCTGTCCAAAGATCATTCTAGTTTTTGTCACCCTCAAGTTGAAACTTTGTAGTATGTAAAGACTGTGCCCCAACCAAGGAGGTCTCAGGAAGGTACTAAGGTACTAAGGCTCTCCTCAATTTCATAGCTGAAAGGGAATATAGGGTCTCAAAATCTAAAGCTCAGCTTTGTCAAACTTCAGTAAAGTACCTGGGTGTGGTCTTATCAGAAGGGAACAGAGCACCAGGTAAGGAAAGGATTAAGCCCATTTCCTTTAACAGTTAAGGGTATTCTTATGCATTACTGGATTTTGCAGACTGTGAGTGCCTGGGTATGGTGAAATAGCTTGCCCTTCATACCACCTCACAAAAGAAACTCAGGCAGCTAAAACTCACTCCCTAACTTGGGAACCTAAAACTCAAAAGCCTTTAACCAGTTAAAGCAAGCTTTATTTAACACACCATCCATCCCTCAGTCTTCCCATAGGGAGGGCATTTAGTTTCTATGTATCACAAAGGAAGGGAATGGCCCTGGGAGTTTTTTTGTTTTTGTTTTTTTGTGTGTGTGTCTTTTTTTTTTTTTTTTTTTTTTTTTGAGACATAGTCTTGCTCTGTCACCCAGGCTGGAGTGCAGTGGCACGATCTCGGCTCAATGCAAGCTCCACCTCCTGGGTTCACGCCATTCTCCTGCCTCAGCCTCCCAAGTAGCCAGGACAACAGGCACCCGCCACCATGCCCAGCTAATTTTTTGTATTTTTAGTAGAGACGGGGTTTCACCGTGTTAGCCAGGATGGTCTCGATCTCCTGACCTTGTGATCCACCCGCTTTGGCCTTCCAAAGTGCTGGGATTACAGGAGTGAGCCACCATGCCTGGCCGGCCCTGGGAGTTTTAACTAAGGCTAAAGGTCCAACTCAACAGCCAGTAGGTTACCTCAACAAGGAACTTCGCCTCGTGGCTAAAGGATGGCCAGCCTGCCTCCAAGCAGTTGCAGCAGTGGCTTTGCTGGTGGCAGAAACCACTGGGTTAAACATGGGGAATAACTTAACTGTTTGCACCCCACACAGTATAGCAGGACTGCTGTCCTCTAAGGGAAGTCTCTGGCTAACAGAAAAATCACCTCATCAAAAATCAAGCTTTGCTGCTAGAGGAATCTGCAGTCCAGTTGAAAACCTGCCCTTGCCTAAACCCAGCCACTTTCTCCCAGAGGAAATTGGGGAACCTGAACATGATTGTGAACAGGTAGTGGTACAAACCAGTAAAAGAAATGATAAGGATCACTGTTTATATTCTCTGTAAAGTTTTGATTAATGAAAAACAATTTTCATGAAGAGCACTTGGCTTAATTGAAACTGAAACTGAGTATCCAACCTATAGGTATATTCAAGAGGCCTTTATGTTTTTCCCTCCATAAATCTTGTTTTTCTGGAAAAGGCTTTTTTTCTCTGTCAACTGAATTACTTTTTCCCACTCTGTCTTGCCATTCTTGGTGCATGGATGAAAGGCCCTAGGATGACTTCTGGTGGCCTGGGACTCCTTGGGAAAACAGACAAGATGCCAGAAATCCCATTTAGGAAAAAAATCTGTTTTCCACGTGGAATCCCTGGAATCCCTTTTAAAATCTGTTTTTGTCTTCCAACTGTGCATGTTTATTAGGCTCCAAAAACTACATGCTTTTCTGGCCCTATTCCTAAATAGCTCCATCCTGAGCTGCTGGATCTTCTTCTATCTATATAGTCCTATATGGGTTATGTGTGTGATGTCTATTAAAAAAGACCTCTAATTAATTGACTTGAAGGGTAAGTGCTTTGATTAAATATTTTTTAAAGGGATAATGAAGGTTGTGGTACCTCTCAGTTCATGTGACTTTAATTTTTGAAAAATAAAAACAGCCTTAAAAATTATTGGTAAAGTGTAGATGTCTTCAAGATGTAAATATGTGGTCTAAATTATGCAGGTCAGATACTAGGTTTGCTGAATGTTTTAAGGTTGTAAACTTCTTCTTTGGCCTTTAAACTTGCCTGCTTCACAATTGGTAAGACCTGGGGACATATGGAAGTAACCATTCCCCTAACTATGCTGGAAGGAGTCAGACTTTATCTGCATCTAGCACATAATTAAAACAACTTTACCAGGTTTTACAATGAAGTTGAAAATTGCCAAGAGTTACTGTTATAACATGTAATTTAGACTACTGAAAATAGATTTACATGCAAGGTGTACAAGAACAGTAAAGTATCTTTTTAGTCAAAGATTATAAGAAGGCACGGAAATGCACATTTTGCCTAGGGATACAGGATTGTCTTAAATTAGATAAAATAAAACAAAAAGTTTAAGCAAATGTGGAAAGACTGTAAAAATTAATCTTCCAAAAGGAAACTGTGAACATATTGACTAAATTCAAAAGGGTTTTTCTGAAAATGGAGCACTGAAATAAAAGCACATGGCCAGGCATGGTGACTCACGCCTGTAATCCCAGCACTTTGGGAGGTCAAGGAGGGTGGATCACCTGAGGTTGGGAGTTCAAGAGCAGCCTGACCAACATGGAGAAACCCCATCTCTACTAAAAATACAAAAAAATTAGCTGGGCGTTGTTGCACATGCCTGTAATCCCAGCTACTTGGGAGGCTGAGGCAGGAGAATCGCTTTAACCCTGGAGGCAGAGGTTGTGGTGAGCCTAGATCACGCCATTGCACTCCAGCCTGGGCAACAAGAGTGAAACTCCATCTCAAAAAAAAAAAAAAGAAAAAAAGAAAAGCACAACAAGATTTTCTTAAGATGCTACTCCTCTTTAGCAAGATTTGTAAACAGTTATGAAAGGTTCATAAAAATCTCACCTCATGGTCAAACTGATTAAGATTGAATAGAATTGGGCAACCGTTGGCCGGGTGCAGTGGCTCATGCCTGTAATCCCAGCACTTTGGAAGGCCAAGGCGGGTGGATCACAAGGTCAGGAGATCGAGACCATCCTGGTTAACACAGTGAAACCCCATCTCTACTAAAAATACAAAAAATTAGCCGGGTGTGGTGGCAGGCGCCTGTAATCCCAGCTACTCGGGAGGCTGAGGCCGGAGAATGGTGTGAACCCAGGAGGCGCAGCTTGCAGTGAGCCGAGATTGCGCCACTGCACTCCAGCCTGGGCGACACAGCGAGACTCCATCTAAAAAAAAAAAAAGGATTGGGCAACCCTTCTGGGTTCCCTTCCACCATGTGGAAGCTTTACTTTCGCTTTCACTTTACTTTCACTTTACTTTCACTTTTGCTTTAATAAATCTTGCCATCGCACACTCTTTGGGTCTGCATGTTTCTCTAATGGAGCTGTAACACTCGCCACTGAGGTCCACGGCTTCTTTCCTTGAAGCCTGTGAAGCCACGAACCCTTCAATCAAGAAAAGACCTTTGATCAGGAGAAGACTTCTCGCCTCATTTCTGGGGACACATTCAGGATTTCTCCAAAGCAGTGAGTAATATTGAACCCCTTATGCTTGCTATTCTGTTCTATCTTCTCATTAGAAATTGGAAGAAAACACCAGGCACCTGTCAGCCATTTAAATGTGACAAGCGGCCAGGTGCAGTGGCTCACACCTGTAATTGCAGCACTTTGGGAGGCCAAGGCAGGTGGATCACGAGGTCAGGAGATTGAGACCATCCTGGCTAACACAGTGAAACCCCACCTCTACTAAAAATACAAAAAATATTAGCCAGGTATGGTGGTGGGCACCTGTAGTCCCAGGTACTCGGGAGGCTGAGGCAGGAGATTGGCAGGAATCCAGGAGGCAGAGCTTGCAGTGAGCTGAGATTGCACCACTGCACTCCAGCCTGGGTAACAGAGCAAGACTCCATCTCAAAAAAAAAAAAAAAAGTGACAAGCGCAGCTGCCAGACTTAAGACACAGGTGTGAGGCTCTCTGGGAAAGGGCTCTCTAACAACCCCCAGCCCTCTGGGCTGGGAGCGTTGGTTTGCCTGGAACCAGGTCCACCTTTCTCTACCTTTCCTGGGAAAAGCTGAGGGCTGGCTAGAGGCGGAAAACTGTCGTCCTGAACTCCCGGCACTGACCCAGTTGAGATCATGGCACAGCGAGAAGCCTCTACACTGCAGCTGCCCATGCGTGCATTTCCTGTCTTTTCTGATCCGTGCCTCCTGGGTCCTAACGTCCTCAGAGAAGACTTTCTTGAGGTCCTATCCTCTAGGATCTTTCCTAGCTCGAGTCTAAGAATCTTTTGGCTAGGAGCCTAAGTCAAGTGGGGAGGTAATCCAAAGACCTTTGCCCATGGTGTCCCCAGGCTTATTCTTATGCAAATGGGTATCAATATACTTACACGGGACCTGTCCCTCATAACCTGTACCCTAGGTACTATCTGGAACATCAAAAGGCATGTCAGTGGCTGATAGAAGGCCTAAGACATTTTCCTTTTGTGCCCTAAACTTACTCCAGATTGTAGAGACTCCTTTAATTACCACCTTTCCTGTCTGGTATCAGCGATTAGAACTGTAGAACTTCTCCACTTGAAGTGGTCATACTTATGGGCCAAAAACAATGTAATAGACAATAGGTCCCCTGATTCAAGTCCAAAGGTCAATGAATATTCTTAGGAGGGCAAATAGGGGACAGAAGATTCAGGTATGAAAAGCACAGTTCCAACTTTGGTCCTCCAATTTGCCACTGCCTTCCCTAAAACTGTTGTGCTTTAGTGCCATTTTCAAGGAATTTATCTTGCTGGGACAGCTCCAAGCCCAGAAATATGCTAACTGGTGCCTGGTCTCTAAACTCAAAATACACCCCGAACCTAAGACCCACTTGCAGATGCAAAGGCAATTGTGGGCATGCTGTTAAGGAGCCACTAAAATCCAGCAGCCCAGGACCTCTTTCTTTGTGGCTAAAAAAGGACAGGAAACAAATTCAGACAAAACTGCTATGTCGGTAAGCACAATTAAATTCATTAAGCAGGGTTCCATGGGTGATTGAGCACCCTGGAAAGTAAAGGACACTAGAACCATAGGGGATGCTCTAGGGCTAGTGCTCACTAGGGGATGACTAGAGGTGCGGGCACTCCTATGTTCTCCTTTCAGATGGGAGACATTCCTTCAAAAGTGAAGCCACTCCTGAGGTGTATTCTGGATAATTGGGACCAATTTGACCCTCAAATGCTGAAGAAGAAGTGACTTATATTTTTATGCAGCACCACCTGGCCACAGTATCCTCTTTCCGGAGGAGAGACATGGCCACCCGAGGGAAGTGTAAACTATAATACCATCCTACAGCTAGATCTCTTTTGTAAACGAGAGGGCAAATGGAGTGAAGTGCCATATCTACAGGTTTTTTCTCACTAAGGGATAACCCACAATTATGTAAAAAATGTAATTTACATCCTACCAGGGGTCCTCAAAGCCTATCCCCATGGCTCCCCATGGCTCCCCATCCCACTAGTAAGGATTCTTCTTTGGCCCTATCAGCCCAAAAGGAACCAGACAAAAAGATAGTCAAGGAACCAAAAGGCACCAATGGACCTCGATTGTGCCCCCTCCAATCGAGGAGGAGACTTTGGCTCAGCACAAGTACATGTCCCGTTTTCCCTCTCAGGCTTAAAACAGATCAAACTGGACCTAGGAAAATTCTCAGATAATCCTGATGGATACATAGACGTCTTACACGGATTAGGACAATCTTTTGATTTAGCATGGAGAGATATTCTGTTGTTTTTACGTCAAACATTAACTCCTAACAAAAAAGAGGCCACCTTAGCTGCGGCCCAGGAGTTTGGGGATCTCTGGTACCTAAGCCAGGTAAATGATAAAACGACATCAGAAGAAAGGGAACAATTCACCACAGGCCAACAGGCAGTTCCCAGTGTGGATCCCCACTGGGACCTCGATTCGGAGCATGGAGACTGGAGTCACAGGCGTTTACTGACTTGTATACTAGAGGGATTAAGAAAGACCAGAAAAAAGCCAATGAATTACTCAATTATGTCCACCATAACACAGGGAAAGGAAGAAAACCCTATGGCATTTTTAGAGAGGCTAAGGGAGGCATTAAGAAAGCATACCTCTTTGTCACCTGACTCTATTGAAGGCCAGCTAATTTTAAAGGATAAGTTTGTCACTCAGTCAGCTGCAGACATTAGGAAAAAACTTCAAAAGTCTGCCCTGGGCTCCGAGCAAAATTTGGAAACTCTATTAAATTTGGCAAATTCATTGTTTTATAATAGGGATCAGGAGGAGCAGGCTGAACGAGACAGACGAGACAAGAAAAAGGCTGCCACCTTAGTCATGGCTCTCAGGCCGACGAGCTTCAGTGGCTCTGAAAGAAAGAAAGGCTGGGCAGGCAACCCACCTAACAGGGCTTGTTATCAGTGTGGCTTACAGGGTCACTTCAAAAAGGACTGCCCAAACAACAATAAGCCACCCCCTTGTCCATGTCCCTTGTGCCAGGGAGATCCCTGGAAGGCACACTGCCCCTGAGGGTGAAGGTCCTCTGGGCCAGAGGCCACTAACCAGATGGTCCAACAAGACTGAGGGTGCCGAGGGCAGGCACCAGCCCAATGCCATCACCATCACAGAGCCCCAGGTAAGCTTAACCAGTGAGGACCAGGAAACTAACTTCCTCCTGGACACTGGCGTGGCCCTGTCAGTTTTACTCTTCTGTCCCAGACAACTATCCTCCAGGTCTTTCACCATCAAAGGGGTCTTAGGACACTCAGTCACTAGGTATTTCTCCCACCCCCTAAATTGTGACTGGGGAACCTTATTATTCTCACATGCCTTTCTTATTATGCCTGAGAGCCCTACTTCTTTACTAGGGAGAGACATATTAGCTAAAGCAGGGGCCATTATATACTTGAATATAGGAGAAGGAATACCTGTTTGCTGCCCTACTCAAGGAGGGAGTTAATCCTGAAGTCTGGGCAGAGGAAGAGCAAGAGCAGTATGGACAAGCAAAAAATGCTTGTCCAGTTCAAGTTAAATTAAAGGATCCTACTTCCTTTCCTTATCAAAGCAGTACCCCCTCTGACCAGAAGCCCAACAAGGGTTACAAAAGATTGTCAAAAACCTAAAAGCACAGAGATTAGTAAAGCCATGCAACAGTCCAGGCAACAGTCCTATTCTAGGCATACAAAAACCCAACAGACAGTGGAGGTTAGTGAAAGACCTCTGAATTATCACTGAGGCAGTTGTTCCCCTGTATCCAGTGCCAGGACCAGCTTGGTCAGGGAGACCCTAACCCAGCAGCACTAGAGGAATTAAAGACACACATACAGAATATAGAGGTGTGAAGTGGGAAATCAGGGGTCTCACAGCCTTCAGAGCTGAGAGCCCCGAACAGAGATTTACCCACATATTTATTAACAGCAAGCCAGTCATTAGCATTGTTTCTATAGATATTAAATTAACTAAAAGTATCCCTTATGGGAAATGAAGGGATGGGCCAAATTAAAGGAATAGGTTGGGCTAGTTAACTGCAGCAGGAGCATGTCCTTAAGGCACAGATCACTCATGCTATTGTTTGTGGCTTAAGAATGCCTTTAAGTGGTTTCCTGCCCTGGGTGGGCCAGGTATTCCTTGCCCTCATTCCGGTAAACCCACAACCTTCCAGCATGGGCTTTATTGCCATCATGAACATGTCACAGTGCTGCAGATATTTTGTTTATGGCCAGTTTTGGGGCCAGTTTATGACCAGATTTGGAGGGGCTTGTTCCCAACAATCCAGTTGTACCTAATCCTTATACTCTACTCTCCCAGATACCAGAGGAAGCAGAATGGTTTACAGTCCTAGATCTTATGGACGCTTTCTTCTGCATCCCTCTGCATCCTAACTCGCAATTTTTATTTGCCTTTAAAGATCTGTCAAACCCAGCGTCTCAGCATACCTCGACTATCCTGCCATTCATTTTCGGGGCTAGGATACTAGGAGGTCTAGGAACTGGCATTGGAGGCATTACCACCTCCACCCAATTCTCTTACTGTTGGGGAAAAGCTGAGTGTTGGGAAAAAAGCTGAGTGTTGGGGAAAAAGTTGAGGCAGGGCTTGCATGTCTGACATAATGTAAAAGAGTCTTGGAACAGGTCCAGGGTCCAGGGTCTAAAACCCCTTGTGGCCTTTGGAACACCAAGCTCTGTGCCAAAGGGTGGAAGGCTGCCCTGCTGCACCACACTCTAAGCCGAGGGCATAAAACCCCTCGTGGCTTGAATGGAATCCAGGGCTCAGGGCATAAAACCCCTTGTGGCCTCTGGAATGTGTCTAGACTTGCTGGCTCCTTGTTTCTAGCCCTCCCAGTCTCATAGACTGTGTCTTAAACTAGAAGAACATGTTCCCCATTATCTCAAGTAGCAGAACATGTTCCATATGCTTCAAAGAAAATGCTAAACTGTCACAGCTGTAGATCATGCGCTTGATACACTCCTTTCTTTGAACCCCCACATCCTCACCACCTGCTTCTTTGTTTGATCACCAATAAATAGTGCGGGCTTCAAGAGCTCAGGGCCTTCACAGCCTCCATACTAGCGATGGCCCCCTGGTCCCACTTCTTGCACTCTTAACTTGTCTTATCTCATTCCTTTGACTCCGCCGGACTTCGTAGCCCCCACAGCCTGGTGTTGGTTCTGATCAACCCAACGTATTACAAATTATCACAAGAGTTAAATGATGACATGGAACGAGTTGCAGATTCACTGGTCACCTTACAAAGCTAGCTTAACTCTTTAGCAGCAGTAGCCCTCCAGAATTGGAAAGCCTTAAATTTATTAACAGCTAATAAATTAACAGCTAATAAATAAACAGTTAATGGGATTTATTAACAGCTGAAAGAGGTGGAACCTGTCTTTTTCTAGGAGAAGAGTGTTACTATTTTGTTAATCAATACAGAATTGTCACCAAAAAAGGTTAAGGAGCTTCGAGACCAGATACAGTGCCGGGCACAAGAGCTCCAAGACACAGGACTTTGGAGTATTGCCAACCAATGGATGCCCTGGCTTCTCCCCTTCTTGGGACCCTTGGTGGCTATTGTGATGTTGCTTATCTTTGGACCCTGCATTTTTAACCTCCTTGTAAAATTTGTCTCTTCCAGAATAGAATCCATGAAACTGCAAATGATTCTACAAATGGAGCCCCAAATGACCACCACTAGCACCTGCTATCGAGGACCCCTAGACCCACCCACCAATCTGTTCTTGCACCATGACACTGAAGACTCCCCTCCTGAGGAAGGCTCAACTGCAGAGCCCCTTCTACACCCCAGTTCAGCAGGAAGTAGCTAGAATGATTGTTGCCCAACTTCCCAACAGCACTTGGGCTTTCCTTTTGAGAGGAGGGACTGAGGGACTAAGTGGCTAAGTTGGCTGGACTTCCTGGGTCAATAGGGACTTCCCTAAGGGAAGTTTCCCCTAAGCCAAAATGAGTTATAGCTGCAAACTAAGGGATTGAACCTTCAACCAATCATATAGGGAGTTTAAGCTCTAGCCGCAGCCTGATGTTTTTAACCAATCACGCCCACCTACCCACCAAGTGGATAGAAAATAAGCTAATTCTATAGGACAGAAAAAGAAAAAGGGGAGGGGTCATAAGGGGATATAAGTATAAGACACCCAAGCCAAAAATGGCAGCCCTTTCAGGTCCCCTTCCACCATGTGGAAACTTTACTTTCACTTTAATAAATCTTGCCACTGCCAAAAAAAAAAAAAAAAAAAAGATTAAATAGAATTGTCTATAGGATTTCATTAAAATTGGGGTTAACATTAATAGACTTATGCAAGGGTAAAATTTGGCTTTCTCTCTTGAACAGGATTTTTATGTAATAGTAAAGGCTAATCAAAGCATTTTGCTTTTTCAAATTTTTGAGTCATCCTTTTGGCAAAACAAATGACTTATGGTAATCTCAAATTCTATTTCATAATATCAAGAGTTTTTTTTTTAACTGAAATGTATTTATTTGTTGTTTTTTTTGTTTGTTTATTTGTTTGTTTTTATTTTTTATTTTTTATTGATCATTCTTGGGTGTTTCTTGCAGAGGGGGATTTGGCAGGGTCACAGGACAATAGTGGAGGGAAGGTCAGCAGATAAACAAGTGAACAAAGTTCTCTGGTTTTCCTAGGCAGAGGACCTTGCGGCCTTCCGCAGTGTTTGTGTCCCTGGGTACTTGAGATTAGGGAGTGGTGATGACTCTTAACGAGCATGCTGCCTTCAAGCATCTGGTTAACAAAGTACATCTTGCACCGCCCTTAATCCATTCAACCCTGAGTGGATACAGCACATGTCTCAGAGAGCACAGGGTTGGGGGTAAGGTCACAGATCAACAGGATCCCAAGGCAGAAGAATTTTTCTTAGTATAGAACAAAATGAAGTCTCCCATGTCTACCTCTTTCTACACAGACACGGCAACCATCCTATTTCCCAATCTTTTCCCCACCTTTCTCCCCTTTCTATTCCACAAAACCGCCATTGTCTTCATGGCCCGTTCTCAATGAGCTGTTGGGTACACCTCCCAGACGGGGTGGTGGCCGGGCAGAGGGGCTCCTCACTTCCCAGTAGGGGCGGCCGGGCAGAGGCGCCCCTCACTTCCCCCACAGGGCGGCTGGCCGGGCGGGGGGATGACCCCCCCACCTCCCACCCGGACGGGGCGGCTGGCCGGGCAGAGGGGCTCCTCACTTCCCAGTAGGGGCGGCCGGGCAGAGGCGCCCCTCACCTCCCGGATGGGGCGGCTGGCCGGGCGGGGGGCTGATCCCCCCACCTCCCTCCCGGACGGGGCGGCTGGCCGGGCGGGGGGCTGACCCCCCCCACCTCCCTCCCGGACGAGGTGGCTGCCGGGCAGAGACGCTCCTCACTTCCCAGACGGGGTGGCTGCTGGGCGGAGGGGCTCCTCACCTCTCAGACGGGGCGGCTGCCGGGCGGAGGGGCTGCTCACTTCTCAGACGGGGCGGTTGCCAGGCAGAGGGTCTCCTCACTTCTCAGACGGGGCGGCCGGGCAGAGACGCTCCTCACATCCCGGACAGGGTGGCAGGGCAGAGGTGCTCCCCACATCTCAGACGATGGGCGGCCGGGCAGAGACGCTCCTCACTTCCCAGATGTGATGGCGGCCGGGAAGAGGCGCTCGTCACTTCCTAGATGGGATGGTGGCCGGGCAGAGATGCTCCTCACTTTCCAGACTGGGCAGCCAGGAAGAGGGGCTCCTCACATCCCAGACGATGGGTGGCCAGGCGGAGACACTCCTCGCTTCCCAGACGGGGGGTGGGTGGCGGCCGGGCAGAGGCTGCAATCTCGGCTCTTTGGGAGGCCAAGGCAGGCGGCTGGGAGGTGGTTGTAGCGAGCCGAGATCACGCCACTGCACTCCAGCCTGGGCGCCATTGAGCACTGAGTTAACGAGACTCCGTCTACAATCCCGGCACCTCGGGAGGCCGAGGCTGGCAGATCACTCGCGGTTAGGAGCTGGAGACCAGCCCGGCCGACACAGCAAAACCCCGTCTCCACCAAAAAAATACGAAAACCAGTCAGGCGTGGCGGCGCGTGCCTGCAATCGCAGGCACTCGGCAGGAGAATCAGGTAGGGAGGTTGCAGTGAGCTGAGATGGCAGCAGTACCGTCCAGCTTTGGCTCGGCATCAGAGGGAGACCGTGGAAAGAGAGGGAGAGGGAGACCGTGGGGAGAGGGGGAGGGGGAGGGGGAGGGAGAGGGAGAGGGAGAGGGAGAGCCAAGACTCTGTTCTGTTTTTTCAAGAGTTTTAAACCTGTAAGGGCCAGTCATGGTGGCTCACGCCTATAATCCCAGCACTTTGGGAGGCCGAGGCAGGTGGATCACCTGAGGTCGTGAGTTGGAGACCAGCCTGACCAACATGGGGAAACCCTGTCTCTACTAAAAATACAAAATTAGCTGGGCGTGGTGGCGCATGCCTGTAATCCCAACTATTCAAGAGGCTGAGGCAGGAGAATAGATTGAGCCTGGAAGGCAGAGGGTGCAGTGAGCCGACATTGTGCCACAGCACTTCAGCCTGGGCAACAAGAGCAAAACTCTGTCTCAAAAAAAAAAAAACCTGTTCAACAGGCTTCCCAAAATCAAATTTCAGTTGCAAGATTCTCTTTCCTGACCCCTGGCTTTTGAATGCTACAGCTACAGAGGGCCCCTAGAGCATCCGAAGAGAGGTAAACAGGATTAAAAAAAGAGAGAGAGATAATTAAGGCTGGGTGTGGTGGCTCACGTCTGTAATCCAAGGACTTTGGGAGGCCGAGGCAGGTGGATCACTTGAGGTCAGGAGTTCAAGACCAGTTTGGCCAACATGGTGAAACCTCATCTCTACTAAAAATACGAAATTAGCCGAGTGTATTGGCACATGCCTGTAATCCCATTTACTCAGGAGGCTGAGGCAGAAGAATCACTTGAACCCAGTAGAGGTTGCAATGAGCCAAGATTGTGCCACTGCACTCCAGGCTGGGCAACAGAGCGAGACTCTGTCTCAGAAAAAAAAAAGAGATAATTAGCTCAGCATGGTGGTGGGTGCCTGTAATCCCAGCTACTTGGGAGGCTGAGGCAGGAGAATTGCTTAAACCCAGGAGGCGAAGGTTGCGGTGAGCCGAGATCAGCTCCATCTCAAAATAAAAAATAAAAAAATAGGCCATGTGCGGTGGCTCATGCCTGTAATCCCAGCATTTTGGAAGGCCAAGGCGGGTGGATAACCTGAGGTCAGAAGTTTGAGACCAGCCTGGCCAACATGGCGGAACCCCATCTCTACTAAAAATTCAAAAATTAGCCAGGTATGGTGGCACGTGCCTGTAATCCCAGCTACTAGCAGGGCTGAGGCAGGAGGATCCCTTGAACCAAGGAGGCGGAGGTTGCAGTGAGCTGAGATAGGCTCCATCTCAAAATAAAAAATAAAAAAATAGGCCAGGCGTGGTGGCTCACGCCTGTAATCCCAGCATTTTGGGAGGCCAAGGTGGGTAGATTACCTGAGGTCAGGAGTTCGAGATCAGCCTGGCCAACACGGTGAAACCCCGTCTCTACTAAAAATACAAAAATTAGCCGGGCATGGTAGCATGTGCCTGTAATCCCAACTATTAGGGGGGCTGAGGCAGAAGAATCGCTTGAACCCTAGAGGCAGAGGTTGCAGTGAGCCAAGATCATGCCACTGCACCCCAACCTGGGCGACAAGAGTGAGATTCCATGCCAAAAAAATAAATAAAATAAAAAATAACAAAATAAAAATAAAGAGATAATGTCAGCCGGGTATTTTGGCTCACACCTGAAATCCCAGCATTTTGGGAGGCCAAGGCCGATGGATGGCTTGAGCTCAGGGTTTCGAGGCCAGCCTGGACAACATAGCAAAACCCCGCCTCTACAAAAAACAAAAAGATTAGCTGAGTGTGGTGGTGCACACCTGTGGTCCCAGCTACTTGGGAGGCTGAGGTGGGAAGACTGCTTGAGCCTGGGAGATTGAGGCTTCACTGAGCCACGATTCCTCCACTAACACTCCAGCCTGGGTGACAAGGGCAAGAACTTGTCCCCACCTCCCCAGAAAAAAAAAAGGAGAGAGACAGTGTCTCGGCCATGCACGTGGCTCACACCTGTAATCCCAGCACTCCAGGAGGCTGAGGTGGGAGAATCCCTTGTAGCCAGGAGTTTGAGACCAGCCTGGGCAACACAGGCCCCAGGGATCCTCCTGACTCAGCCTCCCAAATAGCTACAGGTGCACACCACAACATCTGCCTAATTTTTAAGTTTTTTTGTAGAGATGGAGTCTCGCTATGTTGCCCAGGCTGGTCTTGAATTTCTGGCTTTTTTTTTTTTTTTTTTTTTGAGATGGAGTCTTGCTCTGTCACCCAGGCTAGAGTGCAGTGGTGTGATCTCAGCTCGCTGCAACCTCCACCTCCCGGGTTCAAGTGATTCTCCTGCCCCAGCCTTCTGAGTAGCTGGGATTACAGGCACCTGCCACCGCGCCCAGCTAATTTTTTTGTATTTTTTAGTAGAGACGGGGTTTCACCATCTTGGCCAGGCTGGTCTCGAACTGCTGATCTCATGATCCACCCACCTTGGCCTCTCAAAGTGCTGGGATTACAGGCATGAGCCACCGCACCCGGCTAAACTCCTGGCTTTAAACGATCCTCCTGCTTTGGCCTCCCAAATGGTGGGATTACAGGCATGAGCCACCTTGCAAGGCCTGAAAATTCTTCGTAATGTAAGCTCTAAAATATTACATGAGTTTGAGTGTCTCATTTCACATCCATAATACAGCAAACAACTTGAAATATATACATCTCTTGAAGCTGTTGCTCACATCTTAATTGCTTTGGGTGGCTACCCACCAGTGGCCCAAGGTGGATGGAGGTTAGGGTTTTTAATTAGATCTCATAGTTGTAAACTAGAATTTTAAACCAGGGTTCTGTCATCTCTTGTGTCTTAGTCCACTAGTTCTTATCCTTAGAACCCTCAAGTCCTGCTCTAGCTGTATCATGACTCCTCTTTTGCCCACTTTCCACTCTGGTAGTTTGAGGAGCAGCAGGCTTTTGAGAAGAGCCGCAAGTTCCTTCGGCAGCTGGAGATTTGCTTTGCAGAGAACCCCTCACACCACCAGAAGATTATCAAGGTCCTCCAAGGCTGTGCAGACTGCCTTCCCCAGGAGATCACCGAGGTATTCTTTCCTGTCCTGCTTTCTTCCTGTTGTCTTCTGTGCCTTAGGCCTTTCCCTTGTCTCTTTCCCCAACCTACTCCATACCTTTTTGCCTCTGGAGGCTCATGGGCTTCCTGGAAGAGATGAAAAAGGCAAGGACTTTTCAGGCTCACCCAAAGCATAAAGCACTGGGATAGGGAGGGATTGCTACCTGAAACCGGAGCCTGTCTGATCTTCACAGGCTCAGGAATGCCATGGATGTGCTGGAAGGGATGTTCAGCGAAGGAGGTTCTGGGACCTGGGAGGGGCCTTACCTCCTTGCTCTGCTTGGAATAGTGCCCTAGCTGGAGATCAGTAGGGTGGAGTGGAGAGTGGAATCATTAGGAATCAAATCCAGTATTAATACCCTTCCCCTGGCCGGATGTGGTGGCTCACACCTGTAATCTGAACACTTTGGGAGGCAGATCACCTGAGGTTGGGAGTTGGAGACCAGCCTGAACAACATGGAGAAACCCTGTCTCTACTAAAAATACAAAATTAGCTGGGCATGTTGGTGCATGCATGTAATCCCAGCTACTCGGGAGGCTGAGGCAGGAGAATCGCTTGAACCTGGGAGGCAGAGGTTGCGGTGAGTGGAGATTGCACCGTTGCACTCCAGCCTGTGCAACATGAGCGAAACTCCAGCTAAAAAAATAAATATATAAATAAATACATAAATAAATAAAACAAAATAAAATCTTTGGAGCAGTAGCTGGGCAAAGGGGCACTCAGGAGGCTCACGCCAGAAGATCACTACTTGAGCCCAGGAGTCTGAGGCTATAGTGTACCACTATGGTCATACCTGTGTAAACAGGCACTGCACTCCAACCTGGGCAAGATAATTTGTGTTATCTATGAGACCTTGTCTCTTTTTTTTTTTGAGGTGGAGTCTCACTTTCGTCCAGCCTGGAGTGTAGTGGCACAATCTCAGCTCACTGTAACCTCTGCCTCCTGGGTTCAAGCAATTCTCGTGCCTCAGCTTCCCAAGTAGCTGAGACTACAGGCCCCCGCCACAACATTCCGCTAATTTTTGTATTTTTAGTAGAGATGGGGTTTCACCATGTTCACTAGGCTAATCTGGAACTCCTGACCTCAAGTGATCCCTGCCCTCGGCCTCCAAAGTACTGGGATTACAGGTGTGAGCCACCACACCTGGCCTCTTTTTGTTTGTTTGTTTGTTTTTGAGACAGGGTCTCGCTATGTTGTCCAGGCTGATCTTGAACCCTTGGGCTCAAGTGATCCTCACACCTCAGCCTCCCAAGTAGCTGGGTTTACAGGCATGTACCATTGCACCCAATTGAAACTCTTTCTCTTAAAAAAACAAAATTGTTGGAGCAGATATGCATGTGGGTTGACTTGGTGAGCATCAGGCAGGGCTTCTTCCTTTGCTGGGCCCCAAAGGCATAGGCGGTCAGGACACCTTTGACCCGGAAGACCATCCCTGTGGGTCCGTGACAGCAAATCCTACAAGAGCAAGGAGCCCCATAAGGCCACCCAGAACAGGACTGTCAGGACCACCAGAAAGAGAGATGCCTATTTCAGGTGAGTGATCTGCCAACCCAGCCCTTCTGGTTTTCAGTCTCGTTCTTCTATACCCTAGACAGGAACCTCCATGAGCCTGGATAAATAACACCCTTTTCAGGGATGGATATACCACCTCTTTCACTGATGGACCCATAAGAAGCCCTTCTCCTGTTCAGGCTTTTTCTATCCTATGGCCTTACTCCTCTTGCAGAATTAAGAGTGTGTGGCCGGGCGCAGTGGCTCACGCCTGTAATCCCAACACTTTGGGAGGCCGAGGTGGGTGGATCACCTGAGGTCAGGAATTCAAGACCAGCCTGGCCAACATGGTGAAACCCCATCTCTAGTAAAAATACAAAAAAAAAAAAAAAAAATAGCTGGGCCCGGTCGTGGGCACCTATAATCCCACCTACTTGGGAGGCTGAGGCAGGAGAATCCCTTGAACCCCGGAGGCGGAGGTTGCCATGACCTGAGATCACGCTACTGTACTCCAGCCCGGGCAACAAGACCAAAAATCTGTCTCAAAAAAAAAAAAAAAGTGCTACAAATTTCACATGATTCAACATTGTCTTGTGTTTCTATTCCTAAAACCCTTCCCCCATCTCTAAATCTACTGTAATCTACATCCTAAAGACTGGGCCATTCTCAGCTTTGGCAGTAGGACTTTATATCTTTGCATAAGTGACATTATGCCCCTCACCTCCACCCAACTCTTTTATTATTTATATTTTCTTGTAGAGATGGGGTCTCACCATATTGCCCAGGCTAGTCTCAAACTCCTGGCAGTCCCACCACTTTGGCTTCCCAAAGTGCGGACATTATAGGTGTGAGCCACCATGCACAGCACTCTTTTTTATTAGAATTTTTGCACAGTACCTGGCCACAGGTAATTTCTCGTGCTTAGGTGCATCTTGATCCTGACAGTACCCTGAGATCCTTATTTTCCTCCTAAGCAGGATTGGCAGTGGGGGGCACTTTGCCATCCCCTCGAGAAGTGACTCTTACAGAACGACGCCTCCTGGATGGCCCACCACCTCGTTCACCAGAGACTCCTCAATTTCCCCCCACAACTGGAGCTGTACTGTACACTGTTAAGAGAAACCAGGTTGGGCCTGAGGTTCTCTCCTGCCCCAAGGCATCCCCCAGACTTCAGAAAGAGAGGGAGGGCCAAAAGGCAGTGAGTGAGTCAGAGGCTTTGATGCTGGTCTGGGATGCATCAGAAACTGAGAAATTGCCTGGTACCGTGGAACCCCCTGCTTCCTTCCTGAGTCCTGTTTCCTCAAAGACCAGAGATGCAGGGAGAAGACATGTGTCCGGGAAACCAGACACTCAAGAGAGATGGCTGCCCTCAAGCAGAGCTAGGGTGAAGACAAGAGACAGGACGTGCCCTGTCCATGAATCTCCATCAGGAATTGACACCTCAGAGACTTCTCCCAAAGCCCCTAGAGGGGGTTTGGCTAAAGACAGTGGAACACAGGGCAAGGGTCCAGAGGGGGAGCAGCAGCCAAAGGCCGCAGAAGCTACGGTGTGTGCCAACAACAGCAAGGTCAGCTCCACTGGGGAAAAGGTTGTCCTGTGGACAAGGTAGGTAAGGGTGGATGACGTGTGTTTGGAAAAGAGCATAGACCACATCCATGTGGCTCCCTAGGGTTAATCATGATATCTGGGTTACAGGGAAGCTGACCGTGTGATCCTCACCATGTGCCAGGAGCAAGGGGCACAGCCACAGACCTTCAGCATCATCTCCCAGCAGCTGGGAAATAAGACCCCTGCTGAGGTAGGTGCGGGTTGGGGTGAAGACCTGGCAAAAAGAGGTCAAGGTGGCCAACTAAGAGACAGAAAGGCCAAAGAAGGAGTTTTCATATCCAAGATAATAAGTGGTTTTTGTAAAGGTTTGATCTAAGGAAAGGCTTGACTCATCAGGGTGGTAGTGGTTCTAGAAGAGAAAGGACACTAGATTTTGAGGATTTTTAAATTTTTATTTATTTATTTTAGACACAGTTTCACTCGTCGCCTAGGCTGGAGTGCAGTGGCACAATCTCAGCTCACTACAACCTCCACCTCCCAGGTTCAAGTGATTGTCCTGCCTCAGCCTCTCCCAAAGTAGCTGGGATTACAGGCACCCACCACCATGCCAGGCTAATTTATTTATTTTTAGTAGACACGGGGTTTCACCATGTTGGCAAGGCTAGTCTTGAACTCCTGACCTCAGGTTATCCACCTGCCTCAGCCTCCCAGAGTGCTGGGAATAGGTGAGATACTGCGCCCGGCCAGGATTTTAAAGTGGAAGCCCCAGTTTCCATTCCAGTTTTGTTTTTAGGAGGCATGTGACTTTGGGCAAAACATTTAGCCTCTTGAGTTTCCTTATCTATAATGACATAGCTCTCCCAACCTTGCTGTGCGGAATAAACAAGAGATTTTTCAAATCAGTATATAGTGCTTCATAAATGTTAACATTGTTACAAAGCATCAGTGAGGCTGGGCGCAGTGGTTCATTCCTGTAATCCCAACACTTTGGGAGGCCGAGGTGGGTGGATCACCTGAGGTCAGGAGTTTGAGACCAGCCTGGCCAACATGGTGAAACCCCATCTCTACTAAAAATATAAAAACTAGCCAGGCGTGGTGGTGGGCGCCTGTAATCCCAGCTACTCTGAAGGCTGAGGCAGGAGAATTGCTTGAACCCAGGAGACGGAGGTTGCAGTAAGCCGACACAGTGCCACTGCACTCCAGTCTCAGCAACAGAGAGAGACTCCGTCTCAAAAACAAAAAAAAAAAGACCAGTGAATACAGCCCTCCTCCTTTCTTAGGTTTCCCACCGTTTTCGAGAACTCATGCAGCTCTTCCACACTGCCTGTGAAGCCAGCTCTGAGGATGAGGATGATGCAACCAGTACCAGCAATGCAGACCAGCTGTCTGACCATGGGGACCTTCTGTCTGAAGAGGAGCTGGATGAATGAGACTCGGAATCATCTACACAGGACCAAACCCAACAGGCGCCCTGGCACTGGGGAGGCGGGTAGTTGTACTCTGCTTGTACAGTCCTTGAGCCCAGTTTACAGATCTGGAGAGCAGGAGGCCAGGACAAGGACAAAGGCTGGAGGATGGAGTAGGACCCAGGGGCTCTGCCATCCTAGGCATCATTCAAGGTCTTTTACGAAGACTTTACAGATGTCCTCTGTAAATAGCATCGAGAGTGGAGTTCAGCTCCTTTCTCTACTTTTTTTTGGTCTGATGGCACATATTTATTGTTCTGTGGTCTAATCACAGTGTTTCTAAATGTAAAAAGTGCATATGTTAGTGTAGCTAGTCCCGCGACATTGAGCTCCTCTGCACGAAGACACTGGGCTCCTGCATCCAGCTGTTTTTATTGCAAACTAGCTCCTTTCTCCCACACTGGGAACTTTAGTCCACGAGGCTGTCACCATCCTGGTAGCACTGGGCCAGACTTTGTAGCTCCTGCAGCAGCTCTGCTACGTCATCGTGCTCCACTCCAGCATCCATGAAGCTGGCCCAGCGCCGCAAGTCGAGTTTGGTGAGGTCTCTGGCCAAGGCTTCCAGGGTCTGGTGCAGGGACGAAGAGGAACACAGTGCCCCAAACACTGGGATGCTCTCCACTGCTGTGGAGGGAGAGGAAACAGAGACCTGTAGATGGATGATTATTCTGCCCTGGGACTCGCCAAACTGATAAGGAAGTCCAACCTTAGTAGACTTGATTGTAAACTCAACAAATTTGGTGTATTGTCCCCTTAGTACACCAGTACTCCAGAGGAAGAATGCTTTTCTTGGGAGCCATAGGGTGAATAAAGGAATGTTTAACTGTGGACTTTTTCAGCACTTTTAATCCAGGAATGGAGATAGTAAAAACTCTCCCATACTTGAAATCTCAGTTTTCTTCACCTCCTACATACCTGCTCCCTTGGGGGAACCATCCAGAACCATACCCGGTGGACTGCAGCTTGAGAAGAGGTGGGGGTAAGGAGGAGCCACCCTGCAGGGAGTCAGCAGCAGATGGGAAGAACTGTGGGGGCAGAGAACAGCCATTAAGTGCGTAAGAAGTCAAGGGAGGGTTGCGGTTGGCAAGAAGGGCAGGAGCAACCGTTACACTGACCTCATGACTCCAGGCTGCTGCTGTTGTAAATACTGAGCCAAGATTTCTTCCCCAGTGGTACATGCATGAAGGGCAGAGGGTGGAGATGTCCCTGGGGTGAGCTGGCTGCCAGAACAAAGCCAAAACCACCATTAGTCTGTGGCAGCATGAATAAGAAACAGAATTCTTATGTTCTCAGGCCATCAGCTGGATCAAGATATTCAAAGCCCTTTTTTTTTTTTCGTTTTTAAGGGGTGGGGAGGGAACAGTATCATTAGAATGCCCCAGAGAAATTAGGGGAAGATGGATATGAGACAAAAATCTGACAAGGACTCCTAAGGACCAACAGCTCTCACCTTGTGTGGCATGCTCTGTCTATACCCCTCAGCACCACTGACTCGGCAAAGCAACGTGTTCCAGAAGGCTCCCCACATGCAGACAGTGGGGTCCATGGGGTGGCTCCTCCAAACTGCATCAGGGAATCAGGAAGGGACTGGCCTGGAGCTAAGGGGAAAGGGATGATTGCTCCTGCTGTCACCACCTAAAGAGAAAGAAGAAAACACGTTATAGGACATTTTCTCAGCACTGACCCAACCCCTCACAAAACTTCATACCTTTTTCCCACAGAAGCTCAGCATGTCAGCCAGATGAACCATGGAAACTGGAGAGGAACACAGGCGATAAGGAACAGTGACTGTGTCCAGGGCTGTAGCCAGGATGGCACTGCAGTGGAAGGGCAGAGTGGCCTGTAAGAAGACACCAAGAGGGGCACTTGGCCTCGGGCCTGGAAAAGAATGTGTGGAGGCAGAATGTTAACACCAGAGAGACCCAGGGGACGAATCAGGGGTATGTTTGACCCCAGGCTGGACAAGCATAGGACAGTGTGATCTGAGAGGCCACATCACAGCTGAGTTCAAGCTCGGGCCTCAAGAACAGAGCCAGTAACAGACAGCGGCTGACTGGGAGCATGAGGAGGCCCTGTAGCCTGCCGCAGTCAGAACAAGAGCACCGAGACTTACATCATAATGCAGGTAAGGGAAGTTGACAGGTGGCTCAGGTCGCAGGCCCAGGCTCCCACCCAAGGACAAGGGGCAGACAAGAGAGCTGTGAGCAGTCAGGTGCACGAGACCAAAAGCTGTGTTTAATAGACGATAGATGTTTCTCTGGGCCTCCTGGTGAAGAAAGAGTGGTTTGTATTAAGCAACTCTCCCACTGGGATTCTCATTTCTCCCTCCCCACCGTGTGACTGTTTACTTCTCTAAGTTCCACTCACCCCACGATGGTAGGGACCAGGTAGCAGGCCCCAAGTTATTATTCCCCGCCCTGAATATTCATCTTGTAGCAGCTCTGCCGCCTTCGCGCCTACCCCAGAGAAGCCATCGTGCAGGTCACACAGGATCTGGAAGCCCTGGGCGGGGGTGAGTGATGAAAGATAGTTAGCAGGATGAGAAGAGCTTCCACCCTGGAGTGCACATTGCCATGCCGCTACCTGCAAGTAGTCACATTCCTCCACGTAGAAGTGCAGCCTGTCCTCCAGCTCTTCCTGGTACTTGGGTTCCTTTAGGACACTTTCCCCTTGGCCAAAAGCCTCCAGCCGACCTGCTTCCCTGCCACAAGCAAACACGATCCAAGACTTACATCTCTTCCCTCAACTCCTCAGCCTCTTGTCCTGGGGAAGGGCAGGGAAGATGGCCTCAAGAGCCTCATCCTGCATTGGTGGGGACCCATGTTTCTTGCCTCAAAGCCTCTGGGGTCCCCATACCCATCGTGGTTGTACTTCTGAATCATACAGATGCTCCGGGGATGGAGATGGACTCTGAGGAAGTCTGACCAGACCCTGATGCTGGCCTCTGTAGGGATAAGTGGTTTTGGAGTTGTAGCAGTGGTGAGTGGTGAGGAACCTGAAAACAAGCAGAGGAAATGTACCTTTCTCCATGTTTCTGCTCTACCCAAACCCCCATCCATCAGTATCTGGAGAAGTCTCACCTTTGCCATTGGGAATGGATTTGACCCTCCAAACACCATCACTACTCAGCACTCCCTGGGAGGGGTCAGAAAAATCTACATTTAGTTCCAGGCAGTTTAGAGGCAAAGGTTGCTTCATCCTCCTTGAGTTGGCTGGCCACACCGCATAGCCTCCTTTCTGTTCACCGAGTCGCAGTCCTTAGGAAAAGGAGTGCTTTTTCCCAAAATACCATTCTAAGACATTTAAAATGATTAAAATCCCCGTTTACCTGCCCCTATGGAGACCCTCGGGTTGTAGCACTGGGTTAAAAAGTTCAGGACGGAGGCCCTCACCTCTGCACTCAGAAAGTCTTGGAGATAAGGGTTCTTGGGATAGAGTTCCTCTTTGTGTGTGGTGAGCTTCCCCTGCCTGAAAGAGTTTGGAGATTGATCAAAGAAACTGCACTCTGATCAGAGTTATCCAGCGTTCTGCGTACATACACGATCCCCACCCTTATCCATACATCAGTTACACACCATGCTATTGCAGCATCCAACTGTTTGTCCCTGTAGAGTCCACCTTCCTCTTTTAGGGAGCTCAAACTACCTGTACAGAAATAACAGAGACAATGTTAGGTCAAAGCCTGGGCACCCTCCCCCTCTAGCTAACCTTCCTCTGATCTCCTGACAACCTGCTGTCACCATCTCTCCAGCACTTGGCTCTTCCAAGCTTTCTGGGATATACACTAGTTGGGGGAAAAACCTTGGCTTAGGAGAATCTAGATTCCATCTTTCGGTTCTCAGCTTAGTCATTAGCTGTGGGTCCGGGGGGTGGGGGAGAGGGGGGAACCACATCCAGGGGTCTGACAGGAGTGCTGCAGTTCAAGTCCTCACTGTCTCCAGGGCCTAGCAGCCTATTCCCGAAATGGCTCTTGAGCAACTGTCGTGGGCCCCTCGAGTGTTGGCATGTTGTGCTCAGCTCCTCATCTCCGGTCCTGGAGCTCGGTAAGGTGGGAGGGTCTTGAAGATAACGGCAGCGCAAGGACTAGGCACGCGGAAGAGAAATAAGGGGCATCGGCTAACTCTGCCACCACCTCACCCTTCAGATCCATGAGGATGAGTCGCGGCGTGTAGGTCTCCTGGCCGTGCAGCGTCCGGCCCGTACGATACAGGACGTCGGGGCACAGCTCTCCCGGGGGCTCCTTCGAATCGGTCGCTCGGCCCAGCGCAGCATCCTGGGGAAGCAGAGAGGACGAGGCAGGCCGGCTGAACGTCGGGACTGTAGATCCCGAAGGGCTCCTCGGGGGTAGCTGCCGGCTGACCTCACCTGCTGGTTCCACCAGTGCGCGCCCACGAAACCGGCAAAATGTCCCAATTGCAGTGTGAGCACTTCCCGGGCCCCGCCCGCCATACTGCGCTGCTCCACGGGGCCGCAGCGCCTCAGCCCCGCCGCTCGCTGCTCGCTGCTCCTAGCCGATTGGCTTGGCAGGCGCGTGGGCGGGTGTTATTCTCGGCGACTTATTGGTCCGCAAACACATCCTTTCCCATTGGAGAAACGATGCGCCGATCCTTTCCTACCTCTTCCTAGACGTGACCCAGTCCGGCTTCTCTGTGGTTGCCTGTGAGGGGCGGGGCTCCACGGGCCACGCCGTTGCTCCTGCTCCACGGTGGAGCGGGGTGGGCGCCGTCTCTGCCGCTGACTTGGGGCCGCCAGGGCGCGGGCTGTGGAAGGCTCTGCCTCCTACTTGTCTTGAGGTCTTATGCCTTCTCACAGATCTCTCCGCTGGCTGATAGCTCCCCGAGCAAAAATAAAACCTTGCCAGAAAAGCGGAAGCTCCCCTAAAGCCTCCCATGCTCGTTCATCTCTTCAGAAGTCACGTGGACCACGACTAATAACCTGTGGACTGGCCTAGCTATCATATCTCTATCATTTACACGTATTTATCTATCTCTGTGTATCTAACACCTTATGTAAAGAGAGTATGTATCTGTTGGCGTCTTTTGCTCAATATGGTTTATGTAATTCATATTTTTGCAAATATCTATAATTCATTTTCATCGCTGCCGAATAGTCCATTGTATGAATACACCACCACTGATCTATTCTAAAGAAAGAATAGGCTGGGCGCGGTGGTTCACGCCTGTAATCCCAGCACTTTGGGAGGCTGAGGCGGGCAGATCACGAGGTCAGGAGATCGAGACCATCCTGGCTAACACGGTGAAACCCTGTCTCTACTAAAAATACAAAAAAAAATTAGCTGGGCGTGGTGGCGGGCCCCTGTAGTCCCAGCTACTCGGGAGGCTGAGGCAGGCGAATGGCGTGAACCCGGGAGGCGGAGCTTGCAGTGAGCCGAGATCACGCCACTGCACTCCATCCTGGGCGATAGAGCGAGACTCTGTCTCAAAAAAAAAAAAAGAAAGAATATATTCTGCTGATAATAGCTTTTGGGATTGTTTCCAATTTTTGGGCTATTAGGTGCTATGATTAACATTCTTGTGTGTATTTAGAAACAAGGCAGGGGCCGGGTGCGGTGGCTTACGCCTGTAATCCCAACACTTTGGGAGGCCGAGGCAGGAGGATCAACTGAGGTCAGGAGGTTGAGACCAGCCTGGCTAACATGATGAAACCCCGGTCTCTACTAAAAATACAAAACATGTAGCCGGGCATGGTGGCGGGCCCTTGTACTCCCAGCTACTCAGGCGGCTGAGTCAGGGAATCATTTGAACCTGGGAGGTGGAAGTTGCAGTGAGCCGAGATCACGCCACTGCACTCCAGCCTGGGCAACAAGAGCAAAACTCCTCTCTAAAAAATAAAAAAATAATTAAAAAAAAAAAAGGCCGGGTGCTGCGGTTCACGCCTGTAATCCCAGCACTTTGGGAGGCCGAGGCGGGTGGATCACGAGGTCAGGAGATCGAGACCATCCTAGCTAACACGGTGAAACCCCGTCTCTACTAAAAATACAAACAATTAGCCGGGCGTGGTGACGGGCGCGGCCTGTAGTCCCAGCTACTTGGGAGGCAGAGGCAGGAGAATGGCGTGAACCCGGGAGGCGGAGCTTGCAGTGAGCCGAGATCGCGCCACTGCACTCCAGCTTGGGCAACAGAGCCAGACTCCATCTCAAAAAAAAAAAAAAAAAAAAAAAAGAGATAAGGCAAATATTGGTTGGGCGCAGAGGCTCACGCCTGTATTCCCACGTTTTGGTGAGGCTGAGGCAGGACGATCGCTTGAGTCCAGAAATTCGAGAATTTGAGGGTAGACTGGACAATGTAGTGAGACTCCCCCTCCCCCCAGCCTCTCTATAAAAGAATTTTTCAAAAAATTAGCTAGGCAGCCCACATCTGTAGTCCTAACCAGAGGCTAGGGTGAGATTATTGCTTCAGCCCAGGAATTAGAGGCTGCAGTGAACCATGATTGGAGCACTGCACTCCAGCCAGAGACAGAGGGAGACCCTGTCTCAAAATTTTAAAAAGTGACAAAATGTTAATTGAATCTAGGTGAAGATTATAGGTGTTCTTTTGCAGTACTCTCTCAGCATTCTTGTAGGTTTGAAATTTTTTCAAGAAAAAAAGGTTAGATGCTCTTATCTCTTCTGAGCTCTTTGTATTTTCACATGTATTATATTTAGTTTTATTTATTTGAGACTGTCTCACTCTCTTTGCCCTGGCTGGAGTGCAGTGGTGCAATCTCCCGGCTCACTGCAGTTTCAACCTCTTGGGCTGAAGCGATCCTCCCACCTCAGCCTCCCAAGTAGCTGCAATTACAGGCATAGGCCACTGCACCCGGCTAATTTTTGTATTTTTTGTACAGAAGGGGTTTCACTATCTTGCCCAGGCTGGTCTCCTGAGCTCAAGCGATCTGCCCACTTCGACCTCCCAAAATATTGGGATTACAGGTGTGAGCCAATGTGCCCGGCTACTATTTCACTTTTCTAAGTATGATGTGGGCTGAAAAGTTTCTATAGATACTCTGACAGTTTAAGGAAGTTCTCTGTCCTGATTTGCTAAGAGTTTTGATCATGAATAGATTTGAATGTTTTTTACAGCTTTCTCCAAACCAAGATAATTACATTATTTTATCCTTCCTTTGTTGTGCTAATGAATAAATTACATCGTTAGATTTTCATGTAATACTATCTTGCATTCCTAAAATAAACCTAAACTCTGCTAGGCGCGGTGGCTCACACCTGTAATACTAGCACTTTGGGAGGCCGAGGCAGGCGGATCACAAGGTCAGGAGTTCGAGACCATCCTGGCCAACATAGTGAAAACCCTGTCTCTACTAAAAATACAAAAATTATCTGGGCATGGTGGCACGTGCCTGTAATCCCAGCTACTTGAGAGGCTGAGGCAGGAGAATCTCTTGAACCAGGGAGTCGGAAGTTGCAGTGAGCCAAGATCGTGCCACAGCACTCCAGCCTGGTGACAGAGAAAGACTCCAACTCAAACAAACAAACAAAAAACCTAAATTCATTTATGTTGATTATCCTTTTAAAATATTGGATCTGGCTGGGTGTGGTGGCTCACACCTGTAATCCCAGCACTTTGGGAGGCCAAGGTGGGCGGATCACGAGGTCAGAAGTTCGAGACCAGCCTGGCAAACATGGTGAAAACCCATTTCTACTAAAAACACAAAATTAGCAGGACGAGGTGGCGCGTGCCTGTAATCCCAACTACTCAGGAGTCTGAGGCAGGATAATTGCTTGAACCCGACAGGCAAAGGTTGCAGTGAGCCAAGATAGGGCCACTGCACTCCAGCCTGTGCGACAGATGGAGACTCTGTCTCAAAAAATAAATAAATATAAAATATTGGATCTGGGCCGGCTGCAGTGGCTCATGCCTGTAATCCCAGCACTTTGGAAGGCTGAGGCAGGTGGATCACTTGAGCCCAGGAGGTCAAAACAAGCCTGGGTAACATAGTGAGATCTTGTTGCTACAAAAAAAAAGGCCGGGTACGATGGCTCACGCCTGTAATCCCAGCACTTTGGGAGGCTGAGGCAGGCGATCACCTGAGGTCAGGATTTGAGAACAACCTGGCCAACATGGTGAAACCCCGTCTCTATTAAAAATACAAAAATTAGCTGGCAGTGGTGGCACGCGCCTGTGGTCCCAGCTCCTCGGGAGGCTGGGGCAGAAGAATCTCTTGAACCTGGGAGGCGGAGGTTGCAGTGAGCCAAGATCATGTCATTGCGCTCCAGCCTGGGAGACAGAGTGAGACTCCGTCTGAAAAGAAAAAAAAGAAGAAGAAAAAATAGAAAAAAAAAAGTTGTATCTTGGCCAGGCACAGTGGTTCACACCTGTAATCCCCAGCATTTTGGGAGGCTGAGGCAGGCGGATCACTTAAGGCCAGGAGTTCGAGACCAGCCTGGCCAACATGGCGAGACCCCGTCTTTACTAAAAATACAAAAAAAAAAAAAAAAAAAAAAAAAGGCTGGGCATGGTGGCCAGTGCCTGTAGTCCCAGCTACTTGGGAGGCTGAGGCAGGAGAATTGCTTAAACCCAGGAGGTGGAGGTTGCACTGAACTGAGATTATGCTACTGCAGTGCAACCTGGGTGATAGAGCAAGACTCTGTCAAAAAAAAGAAAAAAAAAGTTGGATCTACTTACTGATATTTTGTTTTGCATCCATATGTGTGAATGAGATTGGCTAATTTTCCTTTTCTTTAATGTTCTTGTCAGTATTTGATATTAGCATAACAGTGGCCTCAAAAACAAGTTGGGAAGTATTTTCCCTTTTCTATTTTCCACAAGAATTTATATGAGATTGGCATCATTTCTTTAAATGTTTGCTAGAGTTTACAGGCCAAGTTATATAGACCTAGAGTTGGTTATTTCTTTGTTTTGGTTTTTAAGACATTATCTGATTGTCAGCCAGGCTGGAGGGAGTGCAATGGCTGGATCAGAGCTCACTGCAGTTTGAACCCCTGAATTCAATCGATCCTCACACTTCAGCCTCCGCAGTAGCTGTGACTACATGATTTTAAACCTTTTTTGTAGAGAGGAGGTCTATGTTGCTCAAGCTGGTCACGAACTCCAGGACTCAAGCCATCCTCCCACTCTGAAAGTGCTGGGATGACAGGAGTGAACAATGCCCTGCCTGCAGTGTTTGCAGAAAAGTTTTCACCTATGAATTATTCAAGTTCTGTATTAGTATAGTAGTATTTAAAGTTTATTTTTTTGTGTCAATATTGGTAAGCCATATTTTTTTGGAAATTTGTCCATTTCATCTACAAATTCAGAGCTATTACTACCAAGTTGTTTATTGTGAACTCATTTAACCTGTTTCATGTCTGCAGGATCTGTGGTGATGTGCTTTTTTATTTTCAATATTGTTTTTGTTTTGTTTTGTTTTGTTTTGTTTTGAGATGGAGTCTTGCTCTGTTGCTTAGGCTGGAGTGCAGTGGCACAATCTCAGCTCACTGCAACCTCCACATCCCAGGTTCAAGTGACTCTCCTGCCTCAGCCTCCCGAGTAGCTGGGATTACAGGTGCCCACCACCATGCCTGGCTAATTTTTGTATATTCAGTAGAGATGGGGTTTCGCCATGTTGGCCCTGCTGGTTTTGAACTCCTGACCTCAGGTGATCCGCCTGCCTCAGCCTCCCAAAGTGCTGGGATTACAGGCGTGAGCCACCGCACCCAGCCCAATATTGTCTGTTTTAAAGGCAAAAAATTATCTGTTTTGTGTCAATAGTAAATCAGTTTTTATCAATTTTAATATTTTTAAATATTTAATTTTATCATTTTTTGAGATAGGATCTCACTTTGTCACTCAAGCCAGAGTGCAGTGGCACAAACATGGCTCACTGCAACTTCGACCTCTTGGGCTCAAGCCATCCTCCCACCTCAGCCCCCCAAGTAGCTGGGACTACAGGCGTGCACCATCACACCCAGCTAATTTTGCATTTTTTGTAGAGATGAGGTTTCACCATGGTGCCCAGGCTGGCTTTGAAGTCCTGGGCTCAAGCAATCCTCCTGCCTCGGCCTCCCAAAGTGCTGGGATTACAGGCCTGAGTCACCGTGCCCTGCCAGCCAGTATTTTCAACGTACAAAATTTTTGTTTAAGTTTTGTGTTTAGTAATTTCACAATCATTTAATTTGAATTACTTTCTCATTTCCATTCTGATCTTTTTTCCTGACCAATGGGCACATCAGAAAAGTATGTTTTAATTTCCAGACACGTGAGGAGTTTCTACTTCTCTTTTTGTTACTGGTTTCTAGTTTAAATTGCGTTAGAATCAGAGTACACGGCTGTATGATTTAAATTCTTTGAGATATATTGAGCTGGTTTATGGTCCATTGTCAGTCAGTTTTGAACAGGTTCTTTATGTGCTTCAAAAGAAAGTACATTCAGAAGTTTTGGGATTTGATAGGTGGAAGGTGAGGCCAGAAAGGCAGGTCCACTCCGTATAACTTCTATTGAAAAAGATCTGTGAATAAGTGGACCCATGCAGTCCAAAAACGTTGTTGCTCAGGGGTCAAATATAATGACCTGATGTATTTTCTACTTTGTAGAACAAGTGCTTATTAAATTAATAATATGTTTATTAAAGCATTATTTCATAATCTTCCATCTTTCTAGAGGCTTGGTGATATCCAAGTTCAGCTTTAGGCAACTAAAGTTGCTCTCTTTTCTCTCTGTCTTCCTGGGTTAAAAAGGATGACTGTATTTAGACTGTCAAAAATAAAATATATTATGTGAATGTAAAAGAACTTCTACCAAAAAAAAAAGTTGTTGTTTTGAGATTTAATTTTTTTTTTCTTTTGGAGACAGAGTCTCGCTCTGTCACCCAGACTGGAGTACAGTGGCATGATCTCAGCTCACTGCAACCTCTGCCTCCCAGGTTCAAGCGATTCTCCTGCCTCAGCCTCCCTAGTAGCTGGGATTACAGGTGCCTGCCACCGTGCCCAGCTAGTTTTTGTATTTTTAGTAGAGATGTGGTTTCACCATGTTGTCCAGGCTGGTCTTGAACTCCTGACCTCTGGTGATCCACCTGCCTTGCCCTCCCAAAGTGCTGGGATTACAGATGTGAGCCACTGTGCCCGGTCTGGGACTTCATCTTTAAAAATAATTCCATTAGGAGAAGTGTGTTAATCGTGCTATTCTATCTTTATGTTCTTACCAATTCTTTTGTCTCTTTTACCAATTACTGAAGTATATTAATTCTGTAACCATGATATTCTATTTCTTCTTGTAATTTTTGTTTTCTTTTATTTTCTTTTGTTTTTTGAGACAGAGTCTCATTGATGCCCAGGATGGAGTGAAGTGGTGTGATCTCAGCTCACTGCAACCTCCGCCTCTCAGGTTCAAGTGATTCTCCTGCCTCAGCCCCCTGAGTAGCTGGGATTACATGCATGGGGCCACTCGAGTAGCTGGGATTACAGGTGCACGCCACCACGCCCAGCTAATTTTTGTATTTTTAGTAGAGATGGGGTTTCACCATGTTGGCCAGGCTGGTCTCAAAGTCCTGACCTCAAGTGATCTGCCCAACTCAGCCTCCCAAAGTGCTGGGATTACAGGCGTGAGCCCGTGTGCCTGACCAAAGTGAATGCTTTCTAATCCATTTCTGCTTGGAGCCTTGAAGAAACATGCATAAGGGATTCTGATGAAAATGTCCAGAATGAGACTCTGGCATCTGCATTTTTACCAAGCTCTTAGGTGACTCTGCTTTATATCCAGAGTTGAAGGCCCCTGGTCTAGACAGGGTATCCAAGAATCATCAGGGTAAAGAAGAATTTTTCCAATACATTTCTGGTTCCCTAAAAAGATATTGTCTGGAGAAAATCATGTAGTTGGAAATGTGCTTGTGAGGGATTGGAGGCTGTACCTTGAAAAGTCAATGAATCAACTGGATTTCACTTTGCTACCCACAAAATGGGAACAACTTACTGTTGCCTATTTATTTCACATGGATAAATGAGTTTCAAGTTATGAGTCCACTGTGAGCAAAACGTATGAAAGAAATTAAAAATGATACAGTTATTCCAACTCCAGTATCAGTTCTCCATAGTCTGTTGGCACCCAGGGCACAAGGAGGACAGAATCCATATAAAGACTACCTAGCACTCAAATTCTGGGAGTCTTGTCACCCGGCTCAGGAAGCACTCATTTGTTGTTGTTGTTGCTGCTGTTGTTGTTGTTTTGAGATGGAGTTTCACTCTTGTCGCCCAGGCTGGAGTGCAACGGCAAGATCTCCACTCACCGCAACCTCTGCCTCCTGGGTTCAAGCGATTCTCCTGCCTCAGCCTCCCAAGTAGCTGGGATTACAGGCATGTGCCACCACACTTGGCTAATTTTGTATTTTTAGTAGAGACAGGGTTTCTCCATGTTGGTCGCTGGTTTCGAACTTCCGACCTCAAGTGATTCACCCACCTCGGTCTCCCAAAGTGCTGTGATTACAGGCGTGAGCCATAGAGCCCAGCCAGGAAGTGCTCATTTGTAGTTTTGAAATTCTTCAGCTAGGTTGAAGCCTCTAAAGGTTGATCAAAGCGCTGTTTGTTGTAGTTGGACTGCAGAACATCCCGGCAATTTTTCACCCAAAGATGAGCTTAAAAAAAGGCAGAAGAGGCCGGGCGCGGCGGCTCATACCTGTAATCCCAGCACTTTGGGAGGCTGAGGTGGGCGGATCACGAGGTCAGGAGATCGAGACCATCGTGGCTAACACGGTGAAACCCCGTCTCTACTAAATATACAAAAAATTAGCTGGGCATAGTGGCAGGCGCCTGTAGTCCCAGCTACTTGGGAGGCTGAGGCTGGAGAATGGTGTGAACCCGGGAGGCAGAGCTTGCAGTGAACCGAGATTGCGCCACTGCACTCCAGCCTGGGTGACAGAGTGAGACTCCGCCTCAAAAAATAATAATAATAAAATAAATAAATAAACAGCAGAAGAAAACAAACCAGGCAGAAACTGTATTGAACTGGAAATATTCCAGCCTCTTTAAGTTATGGGAAATGACTTTAGTTTCCAATATATATTTCTTTTCTTTTTTTTATTTTTTGAGACAGTGTCTTGCTCTGTTGCCCAGGCTAGAAGGCAGTGGTGAGATCACAGCTAACTGTAACCTTGAACTTCTAGGCTCAGGCGATCCTCCTGCCTCAGCCTCTCAAATTGCTGGTGAACCACTGTGCCTGGCCTTGTCAGGTCCATCTTAGACTAAACATTATCTTTAGAATCAATATATAAATCAGGCCAGGTACAGTGGCTTACACCTGTAATCCTAGCACTTTGGGAGCTCAAGTCGGGCGGATCACTTGAGGTCAGGAGTTCAAAATCAGCCTGGCCAACATGGTGAAACCCCGTCTCTACTAAAAATACAAAAAAAATTAGCTGGGCATGGTGGCAGGTGCCTGTAATCCCAGCTACTCAGGAGGCTAAGGCAGGAGAATCACTTGAACCTGGGAGGCGGAGGTTGCAATAAGCCGAGATTGCACCACTGCACTGCAGCCTGGGCAACAGAGTGAGACTCCATTTCAAAAGAAAAAAAAAGGAATAAATATACAAGCAAGGCTGGGTGCGGTGGCTCAAGCCTATAATCCCAGCACTTTGGGAGGCCGAGGTGGGCGATCACCTGAGGTCAGGAGTTTGAGACCAGCCAGACCAACATGGTGAAACTCCATCTCTATTTAAAAAAAAAAAAAAAAAAAAAAGGCCTAGCGCAGTGGCTCACACCTGTAATCCCAGCACTTTGGGAGGCCAAGGCGGTCGCATCACGAGATCAGGAGATCGAGACCATACTGGCTAACACAGTGAAACCCCGTCTCTGCTAAAAATACTAAAAATTAGCCGGGCGTGGTGGCAGGTGACTTTAGTCCCAGCTACTTGGGAGGCTGAGGGAGGAGAATGGCATGAACCTGGGAGGCAGAGCTTGCAGTGATCTGAGATCGTGCCACGGCACTCTAGCCTGGGTGACAGAGTGAGACTCTCTCTCAAAAAAAAAAAAAAGAAAGAAAAAAGAATCAATATATAAAGCATACCAAGTGGATTAAAAATCACCTCTGTGTACTAGCAGGTTTGAAAGGTAAGTCAGAAAATGTGGATGTTATATGAATAGCCTTGTTTAAAAAAAGAAAATGTAGGCCAGGCGCCGTGGCTCATGCCTGTAATCCCAGCACTTTGGGAGTCCAAGGCGGGCGGATCACCTGAGGTCAGGAGTTCGAGACCAGCCTGGCCAACATGGCAAAACCCTATCTATACTAAAAATACAGAAATTAGCCAGATGTGGTGGCGCATGCCTGTAATCCCAGCTACTGGGGAGGCTGAGGCAGGAGAATCGCTTGAACCCAGGGGATGCAGGTTGCAGTGAGCCGAGATCGCTCCACTGCACTCCAGTCTGGGCGACAAAGCGAGACTCCATCTCAAAAAAAAAAAAAAAAAAAGAAAGAAAAAATGTGGATGCACACAATATTTAACAAAAAAGGGATATATGCTGTGGGGAAAAACAAGAGAGATCAGATTGTTACTGTGTCTGTATAGAAAGAAGTAGACATAGGAGACTCCATTTTGTTCTGTACTAAGAAAAATTCTTCTGCCTTGAGATTCTGTTAATCTATGACCTTACCCCCAACCCCGTGTTCTCTGAAACATGTGCTGTGTCAACTCAGGGTTAAATGGATTAAGGGCTGTGCAAGATGTGCTTTGTTAAACAGATGTTCAAAGGCAGCATGCTCATTAAGAGTCATCACCACTCCCTAATCTCAAGTACCTAGGGACACAAAAACTGCGGAAGGCCGCAGGGACCTCTGCCTAGGAAAGCCAGGTATTGTCCAAGGTTTCTCCCCATGTGATGGTCTGAAATATGGCCTCGTGGGAAGGGAAAGACCTGACCGTCCCCCAGCCCGACACCCGTAAAGGGTCTGTGCTGAGAAGGATTAGTATAAGAGGAAGGCATGCCTCTTGCAGTTGAGACAAGAGGAAGGCATCTGTCTCCTGCCTTTCCCTGGGCAATGGAATGTCTCGGTATAAAACCCGATTGTACGTTCCATCTACTGAGATAGGGAAAAACCGCCTTAGGGCTGGAGGTGGGACATGCGGGCAGCAATACTGCTGTGTAAAGCATTGAGATGTTTATGTGTATGCATATCTAAAAGCACAGCACTTAATCCTTTACCTTGTCTATGATGCAAAGACCTTTGTTCACGTGTTTGTCTGTTGACCCTCTCCCCACTATTGTCTTGTGACCCTGACACATCCCCCTCTCGGAGAAACACCCACGAATGATCAATAAATACTAAGGGAACTCAGAGGCTGGTGGGATCCTCCATATGCTGAACGCTGGTTCCCCGGGTCCCCTTATTTCTTTCTCTATACTTTGTCTCTGTGTCTTTTTCTTTTCCAAGTCTCTCCTTCCACCTTACGAGAAACACCCACAGGTGTGGAGGGGCAACCCACCCCTTCATATGCAAAGTGTAATATCCCTTAAGTTTTGACAACCTATACTGATGACTCTAGAATGCTGATAAATAGTAAAAGGCTCTGTGGGTACTCAGAATTGTTAACCAATGGCAAAAAATAAAAAACAAAAAAAACCCCATGGTGACCTCTAAGGCAGGAGTTTATGCTCATGGGTATTAAATATCAAAAGAAGGACTGCTTAGCATCAAAAGGCTTCAGGAAGCTTTTAGCCCAATTTCCTTTCGTCACATTGACTTCACCTTGTAACCTGCTTGGCAGTAATATCACAAAGAAATCATGATGGATGAGCTCAGACTGCTCTACATCTGGAGTAAAGGCTTTTCTTTTTTTTTTTTCTTTTCTGAGACAGCGTCTTGTTTTGTCGCCCAGGCTAGAGTGCAGTGGTGCGATCATGGCTCACTGCAGCCTCCTCCTGGGCTTAAGCTCAGGCAATCCGCCTGCCTCGGCTTCCCAAAGTGCTGGGATTACAGGCATGAGCCATCATGACTGGCAAAGGCTTTTCCTTTAGCTATCAGACCCCTGTTAGAAAATTAAAGCTACAAGGCTACCACGGTAACAAGATAACTGAACCTAACAGAGAGAAGACAAGACAGGAAGTTCTTACCATCTGGAATACATAGTATCAGCCAGTCCTGTTTTGCACAGAAATGAATAACATGGCAAAGACCGAGTGTTTTTCCGGTTCCCTTCTCTCCATCTAAAGTACATGTTGTTAAAGAAAACGTGACTACAAGGTGACTAGAAAGGTCACTTGTACTGTCAACAGTACTTATGTTTTTTTTGTTGTTCTTGCTGTTTGAGACTGGGTCTCGCTCTGTTCTCCAGGCTGGAAAGCAGTGATGTGATCTTGGCTCACTGCAACCTCTACCTTCTGGGTTCAAGGGATGCTCCTGCCTCAGCCTCCCAAGTAGCTGTGATTACAGGTGTGTACCACCACGCCTGGCTAATTTTTGTATTTTTAGTAGAGACAGAGTTTCACTATGTTGACCAGGCTCATCTTGAACTCTTGGCCAAAAGTGGTTTGCCTGCCTTGGCCTCCCAAAGTGCTGGGATTACAAGTGTGAGCTACTGCACCTGGCCAGTGTTGATATTTTTTAAAGAAATCCTGGCCGGGTGCGGTGGCTCACACCTGTAATCCTACCACTTTGTGAGGCCAAGGCAGGTGGATCACCTGAAGTCAGAAGTTCGAGAACAGCCTGACCAACATGGAGAAACCCTGTCTCTACTAAAAATACAAATTAGCTGGCCGTGGTGGCACATGCCTGTAATCCCAGCTACTTTGGATGCTGAGGCAGGAGAATTGCTTGAACCAGGGAGGCAGAGGTTGTGGTGAGCTGAGAAGCGTCATTGCACTCCAGCCTGTGCAACAAGGGTGAAGTTCCATCTAAAAAAAAAAAAAGAAATTCTGGCCGGGTGTAGTGGCACACGCCTGTAATCCCAGTGCTTTGGGAGGCTGAGATGGGCAGATCATCTGAGGTCAGGAGTTTGAGACCAGCCTGGGCAACATGGTGAAACCCTGTTTCTACTAAAAATACAAAAAATTAGCTGGGTGTGGTGGCGCGTGCCTGTAATCCCAGATACTGGGGAGACTGAGGCAGGAGAATCGCTCGAACCCAGGAGGCAGAGGCTGCAGTGAGCCGAGATCGCGCCATGGCACTCCAGCCTGGGCAGCAGGCTGAAACTCCATCTCAAAAAAAAAAAAAAAACAGAAAGTAGTGGCTGGGTGCTGTGGCTCACGCCTGTAATTCCAGCACTTTGGGAGACCAAGGCTGGTGGATCACCTGGGGTCAGGAGTTCGAGACCAGCCTGACCAACATGGTGAAACCCCCTCCCTACTAAAAATACAAAAATTAGCCAGGCATGGTGGCGCATACCTGTAATCCCAGCTACTCGGGCGGCTGAGACAGGAGAATCGCTTGAACCCGGGAGGTGGAGGTTGCAGTGAGCCGAAATCACGCCACTGCACTCCAGCCTGGGCAACAGAGCGAGACTTCTTCTAAAAAAAAAAACAAGTTTGGAATTACCTGTCAAATCCTACATCAATCCAATTGTTTTGTTAGGATTTAGTTTCCCTCTTGTTGCCCAGGCTGGAGTGTAATGGCGCGATCTCAGCTCACTGCAACTCGGCCTCCCAGGTTCAAGTGATTCTCCTGCCTCAGCCTCCCGAGTAGCTGGGACTACAGGCGCCCGCCACTATGCCCTACTAATTTTTTGTGTTTTTAATAGAGACGGGGTTTTACCATGTTGACCAGTCTGGTCTTCAACTCCTGACCTCAGATGATCCGCCTGCATTGGCCTCCCAAAATCCTGCAATTACAGGCGTCAGCCACCACGCACAGCCTTGTCTTCTCATCTGTGACCAAGACTTTGAAAAGTGGATAAGGTCTGGTATTCACTCATGTCTTTGTCTTTTGTATTTTTGAGGCAGGGTCTTGCTCAGTTGCCCAGGCTGGAGTGCGGTAGTGCAATCACCGCTCACTGAGGCCTTGGCTTCCCAGGCTCATAAGATCCTCCCACCTCAGCCTCACAAGTAGCTGGGACCACAGGTGTGCACCACCACACCTGGCTAATTTTTTGACTTTTTTTGGATAGAGATGAGGTTTTGCTATGTTGCCCAGGTTGGTCTTGAACTCCTGAGCTCAAGGGATCCTCCCACTTTGGCCTCTCAAAGTGTTGGGATTACAGGTGTGAGCCACCACGTCTGGACCATTCATCTCTTAAAGCTGGAAAAGATATCTCCCATTGTTTTGAGACAGCCTGCTGTCCAGGCTGGAATGCAGTGGCCCAATCTCAGCTGACTGTAGCCTTGACTTCCTGGGCTCAAGTGATCCTTACAGCTAAACCTCTTGAGTAGCTTGGACTACAGGCACATACCACTGTGCACTGCTAATTAAAAATTTTTTTGTGTGGAGTTGGGGACTCTCTATGTTGCCCAGGCTAGTCTTGAACTCTTGGGCTCAAGTGATCCTCCCACCTCGGCATCCCAAAGTGCTGGGATTACAGGCATAAGCTACTGTGCCCAGCCTCATTTTTTATCTTAGCCAAGAATGCTGGTTGCTGTCCCCAAACCCAGTATGTATATAAAGGTGGCCTAAATGATGATGCCAATTGCTCATCAAAGTAAACCGTAGATGTAGGGGTAGCAGCGACAATTCTTGCCATCTGGATTATTCTGTGCTGTGTATAGAGATGCTCCAGTCATGTGACAAGATCATCTGCATGCTGCTGTTTCCATAGAAACCCCAGAGGAATTGGCAGATAAAAGGACTGCAATTACAGAGAAAGCGGAAAGACACTTCAGTGGCTTGATTCGTTTATTCTACTTCATTTTGTGTTTGTGAAAATAGGTGAAAGCTAGAGATATATTTAAAACACACCCTGCTGAGATCATGTTTTGGGTAATGGGTGTTTACTTTTTCTTTCCACACAGACTATATTAAGATGGGAAGACTCAGAGGGTAGGGGCAGGGAAAGAAAGCTATTGGTTCCTAACATTACAGCACACACCACAAATTAATTTCATTTATGAGAGGCAGCAACAAAAAGAAATCAATATCCAGTCTAATGGGGAACTGGACTAGAAAATGCAACACTAGATACTGCTGGAATCCTGGCTTCTGCAGACAAAATTCACTTTACATGCTGCTCTTCTCATAACAAATCAAGTTAGTTCCCTCTCCAGACCCTAGGAAATCCACTTACAAAACTGCAAAATAGCACCAGATTGGTTATTAGAAAAATTGGGTTCTGGGCCAAGTGTGGTGGTCCATGCCTGTAATCCCAGTACTTTGGGAGGCCAAGATCGGGAGATCGAGACCATCCTGGCCAACATGGTGAAACTGTGTCTCTATTAAAAATATAAAATATAAAAATTAGCTGGGTGTGGTGGTGTATGCCTGTAATCGCAGCTACTTGGGAGGCTGAAGCACGAGAATTGCTTGAACCCAGGAGGTGGAGGTTGCAGTGAGCCGAGATCACAGCACTGCACTCCGGCCTAACAACAGAGTGAGACTCCATCTCAAAAAAAAAAAAAAAGAAAAAGAAATTGAACTTAATAACTATTGAGTATTCGACAACTCTATGCTCAGCAAAATCCATGGCACTAGGTGAATTCACTAGTCAGGATTACATGAGAGCAGGTATGGACGGAGCTGGCCAGCATATGTTACCACAGTATCAGACAGGGACAGGGAGAATCTGGGTTCCAGAGTGCTATCTCAGGTGCACTATCTGAGTAAATGCAAATCTACTAAGCTTCAGTTTCAGTTTTCCTATGCAAAACGAGGGCAAGAACACAAATTATAATCCCCGAGAAACCCCGTATACATATTAGTAACTCACCAGTTTATTCTCATTGGTGCGGGAAATAGCTCTGGGACTCTAAACTGGAACCTGGTTATCTAGGTGAGCAGAAATGCTTTGGCAAGCCTGGGTCCCCATGTGTAAAAAACATTCAGGGTCCAACTATAAGAGAAACCATTTCAATGTTTTGGGGTTATCGACTTAATTTTTTTTTTTTTTTTTTGAGACCAAGTCTCTCGCTCTGTAGCCCAGGCTGGAGTGTAGTGGCATGATGGTAGCTCACCGCAACCTCTGCCTCCCAGGTTCAAGCTATTCTCCTGCCTCAGTCTCCAGTGTAGCTGAGATTACAGCGTGCGCCACTGCACCCGGCTAATTTTTTGTATTTTTGGCAGAGACAGGGTTTCATCATGTTGGCCAGGCTGGTCTTGAACTCCCGACCTCAGGTGACCCGCCCAACTCTGCCTCCCAAAGTGCTAGGATTACAGGCATGAGCCACCGTGCCCGGCCGGCATTATCAAACTTTTTATGCTTGCTATAACACTGAGAAGGTGAGCCATGTCTGCAACAGGGATGTCACTAACATATATTTTCCTTCTATGTATAAAGGATCCTTGTTATTATTTATAATTCACTAAGTCCAATGACATTATTCATATTCTGTATCTGTTCCAGTCTGTGTATTGTCTTATCAGGGATCTGTCCCATAGGAAACAAACAATTCTGTCAGGGATTGTTCAGGAGCATACATAACAGCCATTAAAAAACCTGAAGCAGAGGCCGGGCGCAGTGGCTCACACCTGTAATCCCAGCACTTTGGGAGGCCGAGGCACGCAGATCACGAGGTCAGGAGATCGAGACAATCCTGGCTAGCGCAGTGAAACTCCGTCTCTACTAAAAATACAAAAAAATTAACCAGGCGTGGTGGTGGGCACCTGTAGTCCCAGTTGCTCGGGAGGCTGAGGTGGGAGAATGGAGTGAACCCGGCAGGCAGAGCTTGCAGTGAGCCGAGATTGCGCCACTGCACTCCAGCCCGGGTGACAGAGCGAGACTCCATCTCAAAAAAAAAAAAAAAAAACAACAACAAACCTGAAGCAGGAAAGCATTTTTTTTTTTTTTTTTTAGACAGAATCTCGCTCTGTCGTCCAGGCTGTAATGTAGTGGCATGATCTTGGCTCACTGCACCCTCTGCCTCCTGGGTTCAAGCAATTCTCATGCCTCAGCCTCCCAAGTAGCTGGTATTACAGGCATGCACCACCACACCTGGCTAATTTTTTATATTTTTAGTAGGGACGGGGTTTCGCCATGTTGGCCAGGCTGGTCACGAACTCCTGATGTCAAGTCATCTGCCCACCCTGACCTCCCAAAGTGCTTGGATTACAGGCATGAGCCACCCACGCCTAGCCTTTAATTGGCATCTTTGTCTCTAAATCTTTGATGTTTCATCTTTCATAGTCTTTCAGCTTACCAAATAATAGGTTTAACATTCAGCTAATCAAAAAACTTGGGAGCCAGGTGTGGTGGTCCACTCCTGTAGTCCCAGCTACTTGGGAGCAAAAGTGGAAAGAGTGCTTGAGGTCAGGAGTTTGAGATCAGGATGGGCAATGCAGTGAGACCCCATTAAAAAAAAAAGAGAGAGAGAAACAAGGCTTAGGTGGTTCCAGAATGATGTCAAAATAAGTCTCAAATTCCTCAGCATGACAAGGCCACTGTGATGACTTCAATCCAAGTTTCTAGTTTCATTTATAGCCATAGGACCATGCTAAAACATGTCATTTTACTGCTTCGATACTTCTGCTCATTCTACTTCAACTTCCCTCTCTCTCCATTTATTTACTTATTTATTTATTTAATTTTCTTTTTGAGAGTCTCACTCTGTCACCCAGGCTGGAGTACAGTGGCATGATCTCTGCTCACTGCAACCTCCCCCTCCCAGGTTCTAGTGATTTTCGTGCCTCAACCTCCAAGTAGCTGGGATTACAGGCGCCTGCCACAACGCCTGGCTAATTTTTGTATTTTTAGTAGAGACGGGGTTTCATCATGTTGGCCAGGCTGGTCTCGAACTCTTAGCTTCATGTGATCCACCCGCCTTGGTCTCCCAAAGTACTGAGATTACAGGTGTGAGCCACCGCACCTGGCCCTCTGTCCCCATTTAAATCTTTCCCATTCATCAAGTCTCAACTCAAATGTCACATCCTCAGTGAAAATTTGCCAGACACCTCCAGTCAAAAGTAATTCTCTTTCCTTACTGCTAATAGCACTCTTTACATTGCATGGCAATTTTTTTTTTTTAGATGGAGTCTCGCTCTGTTGCCCAGGCTGGAGTGCAGTGGCATGATCTCGGCTCACTGCAAGCTCCGCCTCCCGGGTTCTTGCCATTCTCCTGCCTCAGCCTCCCGAGTGAGTAGCTGGGACTACAGGCGCCTGCCACCACACCCGGCTAGTTTTTTTGTATTTTTAGTAGAGACAGGGTTTCACTGTGTTAGCCAGGATGGTCTCGATCTCCTGACCTCGTGATCTGACCACCTCGGCCTCCCAAAGTGCTGGGATTATGGGCGTGAGCCACTGCGCCTGGCCCGAATGGCAATTTTATTACACTGCCTTGAGTTGTACTCATGTCTACTGTTAACTGAGTATCTATTAGATGTTAGGCAATACAGTATTGTACATGCACTAGTTTTAAACCTAGAAATCCTAGAAGATAGGCAGAACATTATCAACCCTGTGTTATGATGGGGAAGACAAGGTTCAGGAAAGTTGAGTAATTTTGATTAAGGTCACAGAGTTAGTAGATGGTGAACCAGAATTCACATCCAAGTTTGTCTCACTTTAAAATATCTATTTTTTAGAATTGTATCATGTTACGTTACACGTTTGTCTTCTTGGCTACATGCTTGGAAGAGAAGGAATCAGATTTCATTCATTTTCGTATCTCCTTCTCTGAGTACTTAACACACTATAAGTACTTAGTCTTTTGCCCTCGAATAAAGACATGCCATTGAAGACATGCAGTGAAGGAGTATGTAAAGCATCCACTAAGAACAGTAGGCCAGGTGCGGTGGCTCACGCCTGTAATCCCAGCACTTTGGGATGCCAAGGTGGGCAGATCACTTAAGGTCAGGAGTTTGAGACCAGCTTGGCCTAAATGGTGAAACTCTGTCTCTACTGAAAATACAAAAAAATTAGCCAGCTGTGGTGTTGCACGCCTATAATCCCAGCTATTGGGGAGCCTGAGGAAGAAGAATTGCTTGAACCTGGGAGGTGGAGGTTGCAGTGAGCCAAGATAGTGCCATTGCACTCCAGCCTGGGAGACAGAGCAAGACTCCGTCTCAAAAAAAAAAAAAAAGAAAGTAAACTGCTCTGTAGGAAACTTAGGTATACACAGAAACCTCTGAACCATTTAATATAAAGTAACTGTAAGCTGGGCACAGTGGCTCGCTCCCAGCACTTTGGGAGCCCAAGGCGGGTGGATCACTTGAGGTTAGGAGTTCGAGACCAGCCTGGACAACTTGGGGAAACGCTGTCTCTACTAAAAATACAAAAATGAGCCGGGGCATGGTGGCAGGTGCCTGTAATCCCAGCTACTCAGGTGTCTGAGGCACAAGAATCACTTGAACCCGGGAGCCACAGGTTGGAGTGAGCCGAGATTGTGCCACCGCACTCCAGCCTGGGCAACAGAGTGAAGACCCGTCTCAAAAAAAAAAAAAGTAACTGTCAAGTACTAGAGTTACTCCAGCTTTTTCTGAGAATGTATAACTGTAAATTACAGCAGAAGCAGCAATGCTTGGGAACTATCCAAATATCCAAATCATTCTCTACACTTCTCAGCCTCCCTTGCAGAAACGGGAGGGGTCATGTGATTCCTTTGGCTAAAGACCTATGAATGGAAATAACTTGTGTCATTGTGTCCTTTCTAATCAGAGCCAATTAAGTGTGAGGCATAAATTATCTCTCCCTCCCCACCGTAAAAGCTACATGTTGCGATGTATCCCAAGAAGGTAAACTTTTGTCCCTCCATCCAGACTTCAATCTTGCTTGCAAAGCCGTTTTGAAAGACAGGAACAGCAAAAACAAAGCAAAACACATGCACACAACACAAACAATATCCTTTGTGTTAGGCCACTGAGAATACAAGGCTTGTTACTTCAGGGTAGCAATCTGAATAACACACCCTAGTACTACTTAAACGCTACTCAATTTTATCTACCGGAGAGAAAGCACCATGCCTCTTTACAAAGCAGAGTGGAAAACAAACTATTCAAGGGCCACAAGGTGGTGCTATTTCTACAGTAATGTGATGACATTTTTGTTATTTTTTTTTTTTGACATAGGGTGGGGTCTTGCTATATTGCCCCAGACAGTCCTGGGCCCACATGATCCTCCTGCCTCAGCCTCCCAAGTAGCTGAAACTACAGGTATTTTTTGAAGCAAATTAGAAGCTAGCAAAATGGAATCTTTTTTTTTTTTTGAGACAGAGTTTCGCTCTTGTTGCCCAGGCTGGAGTGCAATGGTGTGATCTTGGCTCACTGCAACCTCTGCCTCCCGGGTTCAAGCGATTCTCCTGCCTCAGCCTCCTGAGTAGCTGGGATTACAGGCATGTGCCACCACGCCTGGCTAATTTTGTATTTTTAGTAGTGACGGGGTTTCTCCATGTTGGTCAGGCTGGTCTTGAACTCCCAACCTCAGGTGATCGCCTGCCTCGGCCTCCCAAAGTGCTGGGATTACAGGTATAAGCCACCACACCTGGCCTACAGCAAAATGAAATCTTTAGTTCTTAAAGTTTTATATATGATATCACTTAAGTAGACTGTTGTTTCCAAAGAAAACAACCATCTGTACTATTGCCTTTTTTTTTTTTTTTTTTTTGAGACGTAGTCTCACTTTGTTGTCCAGGCTGCAGTGCAGCAGCACAATCTCGGCTCACCGCAACCTCCACCTCCCTGGTTCAACGGATTCTCCTGCTTCAGCCTCTGGAGTAGTTGGGATTACCAGCGTGTGCCACCACGCCCGGCTAATTTTGTATTTTTAGTAGAGACGGGGTTTCCCCATGTTGGCCATGCTGGTCTCGAACTCCTACCTCAGGTGATCCTCCCGCCTCACCCTCTCAAAGTGCTGGGATTACAAGCGTGAGCCACGGCGCCCGGCCAAACACAGTTATTCTACTGAAACCTGTTACAGACGAAGTTCTCCAGAGCATTTGACTCTAGATACCATGAATCCATCTAAAAAGAAGAAATCTACTTAAAGACAGTATTCAAGGCTGGGTATAGTGGCTCATGCCTGTAATCCCAGCACTTTGGGGGACTGAGGCAGGTGGATAACTTGAGGCCAGGAGTTTGAGACCAGCCTGCCCAATATGGCAAAACCCCATCTCTCCTAAAAATACAAAGATTTGACAGGTATGATAGTGTTCATCTGTAATCCCAGCTACTTGGGAGGCTGAGGCATGAGAATTGCTTGAACCTGGAAGGCAGAGGTTGCAGCGAGCCGAGATTGCGCCACTGCACTCCAGCCAGGGTGACAGAGCAAGACTGAGTTAAAAAAAAAAATAATAAAAGGCAGTATGCACAAAGTGTTCAGATCAGCCGTCAGTCCAGACTCACCTTATGGATCCTAGAGATAAGCCTTGTTATTCCTTTCAGCATTGTCCTTGTACTCTTAAAAAAAAAAGTGAAAGGTAAAGCACAAATGGGAAAAAATATTTGCAACATGGGAAACTGACAATGGATTATTATGGGTTAATAATATGGAGTAATATCTAGAATATATAAAGCATGCCTACAGCCTAATAAAGAACAATGAGCAAAAGACACAAACAAGCATTTCACAGAAAAGAAACACAAATGGCTAGCAAACCCATGAAAATATTTTTCAACCTCATTACAAATCAGGGTAATGCTAATTAAAACCATGAAAATGAGATACCATTTGAAGCCACCTTATTACAGAAATAAAAAAATCAGGGCCAGGCATGGTGGCTCACGCCTGTAATCCCAGTACTTAGGGAGGCCGAGGTGGGTGGATCACCTGAGGTCAGGATTTCGAGACCAGCCTGGCCAACGTGGTGAAACCCTGTCTCTAACAAAAAAAAAAAAAAAAAAGAGAGAGAGAGAGAGAAAGAAAAACACTTCTACATGTACACTGAGAAATAGAAATAAAGATGTTCATATTAGCAGAGTACAAATTATAAAAAGACTGTAAAAAAAACAAATGTCCGTATGTCCATTGACAGAACATTGGATAGATACAGTCATAGAATGGAATACTGGAAAGCAATACAAAGAACAAATTACCATTACATTCATCAATATGGATCTCAAAAATGCATACTGAGTGAACACTATTACATCTAGCATAGTATGACATGTAAAATAAAAAACCAAAAAACTTCATTGATTATTTGGGGGATATATATATAGGAAAACTGAAACAAAAAGGCAAGAGAATGATAAGAACAACAAATAGAATAATGGTTACTCTTAGGGAGAAAGGAAAAAGATTGGGGCAGGCACACAAGGAAACTGATAATAAGCTATTACTAACACTGGATAATGGATACATGAGTATTTGTTTTATTATTTTTATAACTTGTGTATTATATTAATTATTTTGCATGCTGAAAATACTTAAAAAGCCTGAATGTTTTGGAGCTAAAAGAGATTTAAAAGTACTTAAATGTAACTCCAAATATCCAGTAGTTATAGAATAACTTAAGTTAAATGTCTGTGTAATTGATTAGTTCATTTTGGCTATCATTTTCACTTTTCTTTTTTTTTTTTTTTTTGAGACGGAGTCTCGCTCTGTCACCCAGGCTGGAGTGCAGTGGCGCGATCTCGGCTCACTGCAACCTCCGCCTCCCGGGTTCAAGCAATTCTCCTGCCTCAGCCTCCCAAGCAGCTGGAACTATAGGTGCCCGCCACCACGCCCGGCTAATTTTTTGTATTTTTAGTAGAGACGGGGTTTCACTGTGTTAGCAAGGATGGTATCGATCTCCTGATCTCGTGATCTGCCCGCCTTGGCCTCCCAAAGTGCTGGGATTACAGGCGTGAGCTACCGCGCCCGTCCCTCATTTTCACTTTTCTTGCAACCAAAATCTTTAAAGCAACAACAGAGTTGCACCCATTTAACCGAATAGTTAGTGAGCACCTACTATGTACCAGGCCCTGTGAATACAATGGTGAACAAACTGTTATAGTCCCTGACCTTATAATCAAGGAATTTAAAGTACAGTCAAGAGAATCACATAGGCTGGATATGGTGGCTCATGCCTGTAATATCAGCACTTTTGGAGGCTGAGGTGGGAAGACTGCTTGAGCCCAGGAGTTTGAGACCAGCTTAGATGACACAGTGAGACCACCTCCACAAAAAAACAAACAAAAAAAAAAACAAACAAAAAAAACCTGGCACTGTGGCACATGCCTGTAGTACTAGCTACATAGGAGGCTGAGGCGAAAGGATCACTTGAGCCCAGGTGTTCAAGGCTGCAGGGAGCTGTGATCGCACCACTGCACTCCAGCCTGGGCGATACAGTGAGATATTGTCTAAAAAAAGAGAGAGAGAGGTACAGACTCATATAAATTCCTTTAAATTTTATTTGCTCTTTCTTTCTTTCTTTCTTTCTTTCTTTTTTTTTTTTTTTGAGACAAGCTCTCACTCTGTTGCCCAGGCTGGAGTGCAATGGCAAGATCACAGCTCACTGCAGCCTTGAACTTCTGGCCTCATGTGATCCTCCTGCCTCAGCCTTCCAAGCAGCTGGGACCATACATGCCCATTGCCTGGTTAATTAAAAAAAGAAATTATTTTATTGGTAGAGGTAAGCCTTCCTATGGTGCCCAGGCTGGTCTTGAACTCCTGGGCTCAAGCGATCTTCCTGTCTCAGCCTCCCAAATGCCAGGATTACAAGTGTGAGCCACCATGCTCTGCCTCAAGTTTGTTATTTTTTATTTTTCTTGAGACAGGGTCTTGCTCTGCCACCTAGGCTGCAGTACAGTGGCACAATCACAGCTCATTGCAGCCTCAACCTCCCGTATTCAAGCGATCCTCCCACTTCAGCCTCCCAAGTAGTTGGGATTACAGGTGCAAGCCACAGTACCTGGCTTTTATATTTTGTAGAGACAGGGTCTTGCTATGTTGCCAGAGCTGGTCTTTCCTGGGCTCAAGTGATCCTCCCGCCTCGGCCTCCCAAAGTATTGGGATTACAAGCGTGAGCCACCTGCCCAGCCATACTATTTAATGAAGACGCCAAAGCACTCCTAAACTCAGTCATTCAAGAAGCATATGACATGCTTCCACACGCCCACACTACACAGAGTCTATAGTGGTGAATAAGACTGGGATGGTCTCTACTGGCCTGCCTGCCTTTTTACTTGTGGGATTTCAGGGCTCCTTTTCTAGAGTGCAATGTCACTCCAATAGTATTTGACCTGCCCCACTGTGCTCCCCAGATCTTCTCAATGCTCCCCGGCACAACCACTACTGGAAGAGCTGTGGACTAGGAAGCAGGCTGGGTACTGGAGAGGAAGGAGTGTGTGACATGGTCCAGATGCACTTCTTTCCATAGGCGTGCCTGTGGACACTGGAGCTATTATTTTGCCTATGTTATAGACACTATGAGAAATGACGGTCAGAACGTGTAATCAGCTTCCGTTCTAGGACACTATCATCTTGAACCCAAATTAAAATAAATGATCTACCAGCATCCAGACTTAAACATTTTCTCCACTAAAGCCTTGCTTAAAATTCTTCAGTATTTCCTCACTACTTTATTATTTTGTGAGATTGGGTCTCAGTCTGTTGCCCAGGCTGGAGTGCAGTGGCGATCATAGCTCACTGCAGCCTCTAACTCCTAGGCTCAAGCAATCCTCCTGCCTCAGCCTCCTGAGCAGCTGGGACTACAGGCACGTGCAACCACCTCGTGGCTATATTTTATTTTTATAGAGATGGGGTCTGGCTATGTTGCCTAGGCTGGTCTCTAACTCCTGGCCTCAAGTGATCTTCCTGCCTTGGCTTCCCAAAGTGCTGGGATTGCAGGCTCGAGCCACTATGCCTGGCCCTCACTAGTTTTCAAGTAAAAAAAAAAAAAAAAGATATACCTTCTATATGGGAATAACAAGATACTTTAAGAAGAAGGGGAAGGACCAGGTGCAGTGGCACACATCTGTAATTCTAGCACTTTGGGAAGCCCAGGCCGGAAAAAATCATTTGAGGCCAGGAGTTGGAGATCAGCCTCGGCAACGTGGCCAGACTGCAACTCTACAATTTTTTTTTTTTTTAATTTGCCAGGCATGGTGGTCTGTGCCTGTAGTCTCAGCTACTCGGGAGGCTGAGAAGGGAGGATCACTTGAGCCCAGGAGTTCAAGGCTGCAGTGACCAGTGCACTCCAGCCTGGGCAACAGAGTGAGATCCTGCCTCCACAAAAACAAAAAACAAAACAAAAACAAAGTTGCAGGTAGGTGGGTAAGGAGAGAAAGAAATCTGAAAAGTCTCACCCTAAAGCAGACAACCTAGACTAAATCACATTTCAAAATATTTTAAAATACCTATAAGCCGGCCGGGCGCGGTGGCTCATGCCTGTAATACCAGCACTTTGGGAGGCCGAGGCAGGTGGATCACGAAGTCAGGAGTTCAAGATCAGCCTGGCCAAGATGGTGAAATCCCGTCTCTACTAAAAATACAAAAAATTAGCCGGGTGTTGTTGTGGGCACCTGTAATCCCAGCTACTTGGGAGGCTGAGGCAGAGAATTGCTTGAACCCGGGAGGCAGAGGTTGCAGTGAGCCGAGATCGTGCCACTGCACTCCAGCCTGGCGACAGAATGAGACTCTGTCTCAAAAAACAAACAAACAAAAAATCTATAAGCAGAGAAGTCCTATCAACAAGCCAAATCAACACAAAAGAGAGGAATGTTTGCTTATTCTATTTTCCAGGGTATATACAAATCAGGACTCTGCAAGATAAGGCTGAATGCCACTAATACTATGAAAAATTGCGTACTGATTTCTGTTTTCAGTCTTTTCATGTCATTTGAACACTTCTCTGCAGAACACAAGTTAAAGATTTTGCTTGTAACTGGACGGAAGGTAAGGGACAGTTTTCCTATGAGAAATGACTGATGGTTGGCTGGGCGTGGTGGCTCACGCTTGTAATCCCAGCACTTTGGGAGGCCGAGGCGGGTGATCATGAGATCAGGAGACCGAGACCATCTTGGCTAACATGGTGAAACCGTGTCTCTACTAAAAATACAAAAAATGATTGAACTCAGGAGGTGGAGGTTGCGGTGAGCCGAGATCACGCCATTGCACTCCAGCCTGGGCAACAAGAGCAAAATTCCGACTCAAAAAAAAAAAAAGAAAAAGCCAGACATGGTGGTGCACACCTGTAGTCCCAGCTACTCGGAAGGCTGAGGCAGGAGAATCGCTTGCACCGGGGATGCAGAGGTTGTAGTGAGCCAAGATCGCGCCACTGCACTCCAGCCTGGGTGACAGAGCAAGACTACATCTCGAAAAAAAAAAAAAAAAAAAAATTATGGTAAAAATTAAAGATGAACGATAATTATCTCCAGCCTAATAGGAAGCCAAAACAAACAAACAAAATTCTCAAAAATGTCATTAATATACTTCATGCCGGGCGCAGTGGCTCACGCCTGTAATCCCAGTACTTTGGGAGGCTGAGGCAGGAAGATCACTTGAGGTCAGGAGTACTGGTCAACATGGCGAAACCCCATCTCTACTAAAAATACAAAAATTAGATGGGCGAGGTGGGACACGCCTATAATCCCAGCTACTTGGGAGATTGAGGCATGAGTACTGCTTGAACCCTCCCAGGTTCAAGAGGAGGTTGAAGTGGACTGAGATCACACCACCGCACTCCAGCCTGGTCGACAGAGTGAGATTCTGTCTCAAAATAATAATAATAATAAAATATAAAGTAAAATAAAATACTTCTCCAATATTTTTCAACTGCCATCGTTCTGAGCTTTTCCCCATTATCTGCCTCAAGTATTCCAAGACAAAAGAGTTCTGCTTCCAACCACAGTCTTTATTTAAAATGTAGATAATGGCTGGATGAGGTGACTCACACCTATAATGCCCACACTTTGGGAGGCCGAGGTATAAGGATCACTTGAGCCCAGGAGTTCAAGACCAGCCTGGCAAGATAGCAAGACTGCGTCTCTTAAAAACAATTAAAAAATAAAATAAAATGTAGATAAACAAATCCCAAATAGTTGCCTTAGTCTTTTGAAGCTTTTCCAAATGCATGTAAAAAGACATTTTTTTTTTGTATTTGTAATAATCTGTAAGAAACCACAGATTCTTACACACTATTGTGTTTAAAACTCTGCCGCTACTCTGATGAAACTGTTTAGGTAGTGTTAGATGTATTAGAGTTCTCTCTCCATTTTTTTTTTTTTTTTGAGACAGAGTCTCACTCTGTTACCCAAGTGGAGTGCAGTGGCACAATCTTGGCTCACTGCAACCTCTGCCTCCTGGGCTCAAGCAATTCTCCTGCCTCAGCCTCCCGAGTACAGATGCATGCCACCACACTTGGCTAATTTTTTGGTGTTTAGTAGAGATGGGGTTTCACCATGTTGCCCAGGGTGGTTTTGAACTCCTCAGCTCAGGCAATCCACCCGCCTCGGCCTCCCAAAGTGCTGGGATTACAGGCGTGAGCCACCGCACCTGGCCAAATTACCTTTCTTTAAACGAACAACAGAAAGAGTATTCTTGCCTAGACAGGCCAAATGTAACTTCAGAAGGAAGTCAGAAACAGCCTGTGCCAAATTTAGAAAGGTATCCCAAAGACTATGTGCTAAAACTTCAGTGCAGTGGCATGATCACGGCTCACCGCAACCTCGACCTCTCAGGCTGAAATGATCCTTTCACCTCAGCCTCCCAAGTAACTGGGACCACAGGTGCACACCACCACGCCTGGCTAATTTATTTTTATTGTTTTTGTAGAGACAGGGCAGGGTCTTACTATGTTGCCCAGTCTGGTCTCAAACTCCTGGGCACAAGGGATCGTCCTGCCTCCATCTCCCAACATGCTGGGATTACGGGTGTGAGCCACCAAACTCGGCCCTTTTTTTTTTTCTTACAGTCAGGGTCTCATTATGTTACCAAGGCTGGTTTCAAACCGCTGGCCATGCAACCTCTCCCTTCAGCCTCACGAGTAGTTGGGATTACATGTGCGAGCCACTATACGCAGAGAGAATAACAGATTCTTTTTTTTTTTCTTTTTCTTTTTGAGATGGACTCTTGCTCTGTTGCCCAGGCTGGAGGGCAGTGGCCCGATCTTGGCTCACTGCAACCTCTGCCTCCTGGGTTCAAGAAATTCTCTTGCCTCAGCCTCCCAAGTAGCTGGGACTACAGGTACACACCACCACGCCTGGCTAATATTTGTATTTTTAGTAGAGACGACCATTTTGGCCAGGCTGGTCTCAAACTCCTGAACCTCAAGTGATCTGCCTGCCTCGGCCTCCCAAAGTGCTGGGATTACAGGCGAGAACCACAGATGCTTAAGATTATGTAGACCTAGTCTAAGGATTGAACTCGTTCAGAACTAAATTAGTGCTACATTGATCTTAATATTAATCACTGAATATTTTTCTGAAATAGGCTCTATAATAAGCAAATTAAAGGCATTATCTCACAACAGTCCCATCAGGTACACGTTATTATGCTCAGCTGAAAATAAGTATGGATAGATTAATTAACTCCAAGGGTATATATCCTAAAATCAGGCAGTTTTAGAATTGAAATCTATGTTTGACTCTCAAGCCTTTCCCATTAGCCACTATATATGCTACACTGTCAATAAGCAAATGCCTAATGATTTCCAGTGATGGGGAACTCAATAGGAAGTCATTATGGTTTTTACACAGCTTTTAATAAAAGTTCTTCAGTAGTTCGAGGCAACATGTCTCCTTGTAGCTTCCATTCACTGTCCTAGTCTTCCTCTTGGGTTTTTTGTTTGTTTGTTTGTTTTGAGATGGAGTTTCACTCTTGTTGCCCAGACTGGAGTGCAATGGCTTGATCTCGGCTCACCACAACCTCTGCCTCCCGGGTTCAAGCGATTCTCCCGCCTCAGCCTCCCGAGTAGCTAGGATTGCCTGCATGTGCCACCACGTCCATGTCCAGCTAATTTTGTATTTTTAGTAGAGACGGGGTTTCTCCATGTTGGTCAGGCTGGTCTTGAACTCCCGACCTCAGGTGATCCGCCTGCCCTGGCCTCCCAAAGTGCTGGGATGACAAGCGTGAGCCACCACACCTGGCCTTCTCTTTGGTTTTACAAGCCATCTTCCACATGACAGCTTTTCAATTATTAAAGGTAGTTATGGGCCGGGTGCAGTGGCTCACATCTGTAATCCCAGCACTTTGAGAGGCCGAGGTGGGCAGATCACCTGAGGTCAGGAGTTTGAGACCAGCCTGGCCAATATGGTGAAACCTCGTCTCTACTGAAAAAACAAAACAAAACAAAACAAAAAAAAACAGGGCCGGGCGCGGTGGCTCACGCCTGTAATCCCAGCACTTTGGGAGGCCGAGGCGGGCGGATCACAAGGTCAGGAGATCGAGACCATCTTGGCTAACACGGTGAAACCCCGTCTCTACTAAAAATACAAAAAATTAGCCGGGCGCGGTGGCGGGCGCCTGTAGTCCCAGCTACTCAGGAGGCTGAGGCAGGAGAATGGCGTGAACCTGGGAGGCGGAGCTTGCAGTGAGCCGAGATTGTGCCACTGCAGTCTGGCCTGGGCTAAAGAGTGGGACTCCGTCTCAAAAAAAAAAAAAAAAGATTAGCCGGGCGTGGTGGCGCATGCCTGTAGTTCCAGCTACTTGAGAGGCTGAGGCACAAGAATCACGTGAACCTGGGAGGCGGAGGTTGCAGTGAGCCAAGACTGCACGCCAGTCTGGGTGACAGAGTGAGACTCTATCTCAAAAAAAAAAAAAAAAGAAAGGTAGTTATATGGTCCTTTGCTCCCCACCCCTCCCCCATAAATGCTTTCAGTTTCCTAAAGCAATTATCATGCAGTACAAGTCCCTTCTCTATATTACCCCAGTACACTTCAGGTATGATCTACTGTTTCCCTAATTTAGGATATTATATTTCCAAGAGTGACTTTTGTAACTCCATCACACCAGTGCTTCATACGGAGAACACAGTTCACTAAAATCACCAGTCCTTTTTTTTAAAAAAATATTGCTACTATAAAAATCCCAGCAATCTTTTTGGTCAAAATTGTCAAGCTAGCTAGGTGCGGTGGCTCATGCCTATAATCCCAGCTCTTTGGGAGGCCGAGGCGGGTGGATCAATTGAGCTAGGAGTTCGATACCAGCCTGGGCAACAGGGTGAAACCCCGTCTCTACGAAAAATACAAAATTAGCTGGGTGTAGTGTTGTAGTCCCAGCTACTTGGGGAGCTGAGGTGGGAGGATCGCTTGAGCCTGAGAAGTCGAAAGTGCAGTGGACTCTAGCATCGCGCCACTCCACTCCTACCTGGGTGACACAGTGAGACCCTGTCTTAAGAAAAAACTTTTGAAGCTGATCTCAAAATTCATATGGAAATGCCATAGACCTAGAATAGCCCAAGCATTCTTGAAAAATAACAAATTTAAAGGACTCATACATCTTGATTCCAAAACTTACGATAAAGCTACAGTAATCAAGATAGTCTGGTACTGGCATACGCTTACATCATGGTCAACTGATTTTCAACATGGATGCCAAGACACTTCAATGAAGAAAGAATAGTCTCTTCAACAAATAGTGCTGGGACAACCTGATACTCATGCAAAAGAATGAAAATGGACCCCTACCTCACATTATACACAAAAATGAATGCAAAATAGCTCATAGACCTAAATGTAAGAGCTACAGGTATAAAACTTGCAGGGGGCGGCTGGGTGTGGTGGCTCACGCCTGTAATCCCAGCACTTTGGGAGGCTGAGGCGGGTGGATCACGAGGTCAGGAGATCGAGACCATCCTGGCTAACATGGTAAAACCCCATCTCTACTAGAAATACAAAAAATTAGCCGGGCGTGGTGGCAGGCGCCTGTAGTCCCAGCTACTCCGGAGGCTGAGGCAGGAGAATGGCGTGAACCTGGGAGGTAGAGCTTGCAGTGAGCTGAGATTGTGCCACTGCACTCCAGCCTGGGTGACAGAGCGAGACTCCATCTCAAAAAACAAACAAACAAACAAAAAAGACAAAAAAAAAAAACTTGCAGGGGCAAGTTTTCTAACTTTTTTTTTTTTTTTTTTGAGACGGAGTTTTGCTCTTGTTGCCCAGGCTGGAGTGCAATGGCACGATCTCGGCTCACTGCAACCTCCGCCTCCCGGGTTCAAGCAATTCTCCTGCCTTAGTCTCCCGAGTAGCTGGGATTACAAGCGCCTGCCACCACGCCCAAATAATTTTTTGTCTTTTTAGGAGAGACGGGGGTTTCACCATGTTGGCTAGGCTGGTCTTGAACTCCTGACCTCAGGTGATCCACCCACTTTGGCCTCCCAAAGTGACGGGATTACAGGCGTGTGCCACTGCGCTCAGCCTCTAATTTTCTATAGCAGAAAATACAGGAGTAAATCTTCATTATCGTGTGTTATGCAATGGTTTCTTAGATATAACATCAAAAGCACAAGCAAAAGAACTAAAAATAGGCTGGGCACAGTGGCTCACACCTGTAATCCCAGCACTTTGGGAGGCTGAGGTGGGCGGATCACAAGGTCAAGATATCGAGACCATCATGGCCAACATGGTGAAACCCCATCTCTACTAAAAATACAAAACTTAGATGGGCGTGGTGGTGCGCACCTGTAGTCCCAGCTACTCAGGAGGCTGAGGCAGGAGAATCACTGGAACCCGGGAGGCGGAAGTTGCAGTGAGCTGAGATCGCGTCACTGCAGTCCAGCCTGGTGACAGAGACTCCGTCTCAAAAAACAAAAACAAAAACAAAACAAAACAAAAAAACTATAAATAGATAACGAATTGTATCCAAATCAGACACTTGTACTTCAAAGGATACCATCAAGTAAGTGGAAGACAACCCACAGAATGGGAGAAAATATTTGCAAGTCACATAGAACTTAACTTATCTCCATAATATATAAAGAACATTTACAACTTAATAAAAAGGCAACTCAATTTAAAAATGGGGGGCGTGGTGGGGTGGCTCACACCTGTAATCCCAGCACTTTGGGAGGCCGAAGCAGGTGGATCACCTGAGGTCGGGAGTTTGAGACCAGCCTGGCCAACATGGAGAAACCCCTTCTCTACTAAAAATACAAAATTAGCTGGGCGTGGTGGCATGTGCCTGTAGTCCCAGCCACTCGGCAGGCTGAGGCAGGAGAATCGCTTGAGCCCAGGAGGCGGAGGTTGCAGTGAGCCGAGATCACGCCATTGCACTGCAGCCTGGACAACAGAGCGAACTCTGTCTCAAAAATAAATAAATAAATAAATAAATAAATAAAATAAAATAAGACAAAAATAAACAATAAAATAAATAAATAAAATAAAATAGGCAAAAGAGCCAGGTGCAGTGGCTCACACCTGCAATCCCAGCACTTTGTGAGGCTGAGGCAGAAGGATTGCTTATGCCCAGGAGTTTGAGACCAGCCTGGGTAACATAATGAGACCTGCTCTCTACAAAAAATTTTAAAAATTAGCCAGGTGTGGTGGCGTGCCACCGTGGACCCAGTTATTTGGGAGGCTGAGGGGGGAGGATCACCTGGGTCTGGGAGGCTGAGGCTGCAGTGAGCCGTGATTGCACCACTGCACTCCAGCCGGGGCAACAGAGTGAGACCCTGACTCAAATTAAGAAAAAAAAAAGGCAAAAGATTTGAGCAGGCATTTCTCCAAAGTATAAAAGTTATACAAATGGCCAATAAGCACATGAAAAGATGCTCAACATTATTAGTCATCTAGAAAATGCAAATAAAAACCACAATGAGATACCACTTCACACCCACTAGGATGGCTCAAATCAAAAGAACTGACAATGATATGTGTTGGACAGGATCTGGAAAAACTGGGATTCTCTCTCTCTCTCTTTTTTTTTTTTGAGGGCCAAAGAACTCATTTATTTTTACTCATAGAAAGTACAAGTATTAGCCTGGCATGGTGGCTCACACCTGTAATCCCAGCACTTTAGGAAGCTGAGGCGAGTGAATCACCTGAGGTCAGGAATTTGAGAGCAGCCTGGTCAACATGGCAAAACTCCGTCTCTACTAAAAATACAAAAATTAGCTGGGCATGGCGGCGCATGCCTGTAATCCCAGCTAGTCGGGAGGTTGAGGCAGGAGAATCGCTTGAACCCGGGAGGTGGAGGTTGCAGTGAGCCGAAATAGCGCCACTGCACTCCAACCCGGCAACAGGAGACTCCGTCTCAAAAAAAAAAAAAAAAGAAAAAGAAAAAGTTCTAAAATTAGATAGTGGAGGCTGTGCACGGTGGCTCAGGCCTGTAATCCCAGCACTTTCGGAGACCAGGAGTTCGAGACCAGCCTGGGCAACATAGGAAGATCTTATCTCTACTAATAATAAAAAAAATTAGCTGAACATAGTTGCCTGTGCCTGTAGTTCTGGCTGCTCAGGAGGCTGAGGCAGGAGGATCCGTTGAGTCAAGAAGCTCGAGGTTGCAGTGAGCTACGATTGCACCACTGCACTCCAGCCTGGGTAACAGAGTGAGGTCCTATTTGAAAGCAAGCAAACAAACAAACAAGCCAATGTAAACTTACAGATGAGTTGCAAACGTAGTACGAAGAGCTTTCGTACACTCTTCATTCAGCTTTCCTTAATGTTATATATATGTCTATATATATACAACTATAGGACAGTTATCAAAATTAAGAAATTAAAGTTGGAACAATACTATTTACTAAACTACAGATTTTATTTGGATTTCCTCAGCTTTTCTGCTAATGTCTTTTTTTTTTTGAGACAAGGTCTTGCTCTGTCACCTAGGCTGCAGTGATGACGTGATCTTGGCTCATTGTAATCTCCACCTCAATCCTTGGACTTCAGCCTCTCAAGTAGCTTGGACTACAGGCATGTGCCACTACACTTGGCTAATTTTTGTGTTTTTTGTTGAGATGGGGTTTCACCATGTTGTCCAGGCTGGTCTTCAACTCCTGGGCTCAAGCGATATGCCTGCCTCTGCCTCCTAAGAGTGCTGGGATTACAGGCGTGAGCCACTGCACCCAGCCTAATGTCTTCTTTTTGTTATAAGATCCAACAGAAGATTCCACATCTGAAGATCTTTTTGTTTTTTAAAATCTGTCACCAACATATTACCTACCCTTTAAAAATTTTGCAAAAGGTATAAATTTGAAAAATATATCCACATTGATCTCATTCAAGTCATTGATACAACTATTTAACAGGATACGATTACCTAGCATAGCCTGGGTACAGTTTGTAATTTTTTTTTTTTTTGTGAGATGGAGTTTTGCTTTTGTCACCCAGGCTGGAGTGCAATAGCGTGATCTCGGCTCACTGTAACCTCTGTCTCCTGGTTTCAAGCAAGTCTCCTGCCTCAGCATCCCTAGTAGCTGGGATTACAGGCACCTGCCACCATGCCCAGCTAATTTTTGTATTTTTAGTAGAGTCAGGGTTTCACCATGTTGGCCAGGCTGGTCTCAAACTCCTGACCTTAGGTGATCAGCCAGTCTCGCCATCCCAAAGAGCTGGGATTACAGGCGTGAGCCACTGCGCCTGGTCAGTTCGTATTTTTTTTTTTTCCGTAGGGACAGGGTTTCGCCATGTGGTCCAGGCTAGTTTCAAACTCCTGAGCTCAAGTGATCTGTCTACCTTGGCCTCTCAACTGCTGGCATTACAGGCGTGTGCCACCATTCCCAGCTAATTTTTCTATCTTTTTTGTAGAGAAAGGATCTCATTATGTTGCCCAGGTTGCTCTCAAACTCTTGGGCTCAAGCGATCCACCTGCCTTGGCCTCTCAAAGTGCTGGGATTATAGATGTGAGCCACTGTGCCCGGCCCACTTGGGTATAGTTTAAAAATTCTGATACCCAGAGTGTGCCTCAGATCAATTAAATCAGCCTCTGATAGTGACCCAGGCATCAATATTTTTAAAGCTCCCCAGCTTATTCCAATGTGCAGCCAAGAGTGATAACCACTGCCTGTATGTCCATGGTTAAGGGAACTTCAACCCATTTTGCTAACATGTAGCCTTTGGGTATGGTTATTCAACCAATTAAACATTCAGTATACATTTCTCCAAAAAGCCACTGTGCGAGATTATCAAATGCCTAACTTTAATGAGGACATACCAATAATGGAATTTGATCTACCATTCTAAGAATTCTTTTTTTTGACTGGCGCAGTGGCTCACACCTGTCATCTGAGCACTTTGGGAGGCCAGGGCGGGCGGATCGCCTGAGGTCGGGAGTTCGAGACCAGCCTGACCAACATGGAGAAACACCATCTCTACTAAAAATACAAAATTAGCCGGACGTGGTGGCGCATGCCTGCAATCCCAGTTACTTGGGAGGCTGAGGTGGGAGAATCGCTTGAACCCGGGAGGCGGAGGTTGCAGCAAACCAAGATCATGCCATTGCACTCCAGCCTGGGCAACAAGAGCGAAACTCCATCTCAGAAAAAAAGAAAAAAAATTCTCCATCTCCCGGGTTCAAGCAATTCTCTGCCTCAGCCTCCCGAGTAGCTTGGGATTACAGGTGCCCGAAACCATGGCTGGTTAAGTTTTGTATTTTTAGTAGAGATGGGGTTTCACTATCTTGGCCAGGATGGTCTTGAACTCCTGACTTCGTGATCCACCAGCCTGACCTCTCAAAGTGCTGGGATTACAGGCGTGAACCACCGCACCCGGCCATTCCAGGAATTCTAACAAGAAGGATATATTTGTCTGTCATGACTTTCTTTTGTACTAAACCCAGACTGATTCCTCATGATCAGTAATTCTTTCTCTAAATTAGTAGTTCTCTACTAGGGGGATTTTGTCCCCTCCCCCAACAGTTGACAATGAATGTTTGGAGGCATTTTGGTTGTCACAGCTGAGGGAGGGAAGGGAGGATGCTATTGGCATCGAGTGAGTAGAGGCCAGGTATGTTGCTAAAGTCTACAATGCACAGGGAGTCCCCCACAACAAAGAATGATCCATCCCCAAATGTCAACAGTGTTGAGGTTGAGATTGTCCTAAATCCCAAGTCCCATAGGAAAAGTTTGGCTCACAAAGACTAATTTCTTTTTTCTTTTTTCTTTTTTTTGAGACAAGAGTCTCACTCTGTAGCCCAGGCTGCAGTGCAGTGGCGCAATCTCGGCTCACTGCAACCTCCGCCTCCTGGGTTCAAATGATAATCCTGCCTCAGCCTCCCAAGAAGCTGGGATTATAGGTGTCTGCCACCACATCCGACTAATTTTTATATTTTTAGTAGAGATGAGGTTTCACCATGATGGCCAGGCTGACCTCCTGACCTCAAGTGATCGGCCCTCCTCGGCCTCCCAAAGTGCTGGGATTACAGGCGTAAGCCACCATGCCAAGCCACAAAGAGTAATTTCATTGTTTTCATAATTTCAGAGAGAAAAAGCAGAATTCCTTATGCTGTATTTTCTCATCTTAATAATATCTATCTCCCCAGGTTTGGATTCCTAGAGCAATGTTAGAGCTATAAAAGTAAAAGAGTTCTGAAATTTACTGATTATCACAAACTTCAACAGTGCTAACTTCTCCAAGCTCTAAGGTTTTTGTTTTTGTTTTGTTTGAGATAGGGTCTCCTGCAGTCTCCAAGGCTTGAGTGCAGTGGTATCATCGCTCACTGCAGTCTTGAACTCCTGGGCTCAAGTGATCCTCTCCCTTCAGCCTCCTGAGGAGCTTGGACTACAGCAGGGGTGTCCAATCTTGGCTTTCCTGGGCCACGTCGAAAGAAGAATTGTCTTGAGCCACACATAAAACACACCAACACTAACAACAGCTGATGAGCTAAAGTAGCAACAACAACAATGAAATCACAGAAAAAAAAAGGCTCATAATGTTTTAAGAAAGTTTATCAATTTGTGTTGGGCCCTATTCAAAGCAGTCCTGGGTTGTATGCGGCCCATGGGCCACAGGTTCGACAAGCTTGGACTATAGGCATGTACCACCATGAGTGGCTAATTTTTACTTTTTTATAGAGATGGGGCTATGTTGCCAGGCTGGTCTTCAGCTCCTGGCCTGAAGCAATTCTCCCACTTTGGCCTCCCATAAAGTGCTGGGATTATACATGTGAGCATTGTGTCCGGCCAACCTCAGTCTTGTAGCTATAGGTGTTTTTGCTAGAAATAATGCATGTGGTTTACAATTCTGATAACAGTGCAAGTGATGATACAATATACACTTTTTAAAGCTCCCCAGCTTTTAAAGCTGCGTTAGCTCTTCTGCAATGAAGAAAGCAAGAAGGAAGGAAATACAGTAGTCCCCCCTTATCCTCGGGAGATCCCACTGCAGGATTCCCAGGGGATGCCTGAAACCATACAGAGTACTGATCACTAAATAAATAAACACACACACAAACACACACACACACAGTTTTTTCCTATAGGTATATACCTATAATCAAGTTTAATTTATAAATTTGGCACAGTAACAAATGAACAGCAATAACCAATAAGAAAACGGAACAATATACCGTACAAAAGTTATGTGAACATGGTCTCGCTCATTCTCAAAATATCTCATAGTACCATGCTCACCCTTCTTGTGTTGATGTGAGATGATAAAACGCTTATAAGATAAGATAAAGTGAATGACTTAGGAATTCTGATGTAGCTAATATCAACCTTCTGACTATACCTAAGAAGGGGGATCATCTTAGGGTGATCCTGAATCACTGAGTCATGCTGATGTCCACAGATGGGTGTCAAAAGCCGATGATGTCAATGACTAACCAATGGGAGCACGTACAGCGTGGTTATGTTGATTCATATCCAGGACAGGGTGGTGCAAAATTTCATCACGCTACTCAGAACAGTGGACAATTTAAAACTTAAACTACTATGGAAGGGACTATGACTGCTTCTTAGGGTAGCAGATATTCTAGATACTCTTCAGCAAAATGGACTCCAGGCTGTATCTGATAGGTTTCAAAAGACTTCACAAAAGGCATGTTAGTGTACACACATGACTGGGATTAACATTCTAGAATTTTAGGACTCAATGGTACACCACTGAGGTATTGAAATGAATTCAACTGTAAATTTAGATTATGGTTCTGAGGTGGAGATGCATAAAAATGAAAAGTTAAAACAAATACCAACACAATTGGGTATTTCTGGGTACTAACGTTCCAGGTAATTATCTTTCTCGACTTTCATTTCTAATGTTAATAGTTAGCAATATCAATAATATTGTTTATAAAAGAAATATTGTCCAGCCCTCTCCCTCTCCCTCCCCCTCTCCCCACGGTCTCCCTCTCCCGCTCTTTCCACGGTCTCCCTCTGATGCCGAACCGAAGCTGGACGGTACTGCTGCCATCTCAGCTCACTACAACCTCCCTGCCTGATTCTCCTGCCTCAGCCTGCCGAGTGCCTGCGATTGCAGGCGCGCGCCGCCACGCCTGACTGGTTTTCGTATTTTTTGGTGGAGACGGGGTTTCGCTGTGTTGGCCGGGCTGGTCTCCAGCTCCTAACCGCGAGTGATCAGCCAGCCTCGGCCTCCCGAGGTGCCGGGATTGCAGACGGAGTCTCGTTCACTCAGTGCTCAATGGTGCCCAGGCTGGAGTGCAGTGGCGTGATCTCGGCCCGCTACAACCACCTCCCAGCCGCCTGCCTTGGCCTCCCAAAGTGCCGAGATTGCAGCCTCTGCCCAGCTGCCGCCCCGTCTGGGAAGTGAGGAGCGTCTCCGCCTGGCCGCCCATCGTCCGGGATGTGAGGAGCCCCTCTGCCTGGCTGCCCAGTCTGGAAAGTGAGGAGCGTCTCTGCCCGGCCGCCATCCCATCTAGGAAATGAGGAGCGCCTCTTCCCGGCCGCCATCACATCTGGGAAGTGAGGAGCGTCTCTGCCCGGCCGCCCATCGTCTGAGATGTGGGGAGCACCTCTGCCCTGCCGCCCCGTCCGGGATGTGAGGAGCGTCTCTGCCCGGCCGCCCCGTCTGAGAAGTGAGGAGACCCTCTGCCTGGCAACCGCCCCGTCTGAGAAGTGAGGAGCCCCTCTGCCCAGCAGCCACCCCGTCTGGGAAGTTATGAGCGTCTCCGCCCGGCAGCCACCTCGTCCGGGAGGGAGGTGGGGGAGTCAGCCCCCCGCCCGGCCAGCCGCTCCATCCGGGAGGGAGGTGGGGGGGTCAGCCCCCCGCCCGGCCAGCCGCCCCATCCAGAAGGGAGGTGGGGGGGTCAACCCCCCGCCCGGCCAGCCGCCCCGTCCGGGAGGGAGGTGGGGGGGTTAGCCCCCCGCCTGGCCAGCCGCCCCGTCCGGGAGGTGAGGGGCACCTCTGCCCAGCCACCCCTACTGGGAAGTGAGGAGCCCCCCCGCCCGGCGAGCCGCCCCGTCCGGGAGGTGAGGGGCGCCTCTGCCCGGCCGCCCCTACTGGGAAGTGAGGAGCCCCTCTGCCCGGCCAGCCGCTCCGTCCAGGAGGGAGGTGGGGGGGTCAGCCCCCCGCCCGGCCAGCCGCCCCGTCCGGGAGGGAGGTGGGGGGGTCAGCCCCCTGCCTGGCCAGCCGCCCCGTCCGGGAGGTGAGGGGCGCCTCTGCCCGGCCGCCCCTACTGGGAAGTGAGGAGCCCCTCTGCCCGGCCAGCCGCTCCGTCCGGGAGGGAGGTGGGGGGGTCAGCCCCCCGCCCGGCCAGCCGCCCCGTCCGGGAGGCGAGGGGTGCCTCTGCCCGGCCGCCCCTACTGGGAAGTGAGGAGCCCCTCTGCCCGGCCAGCCGCTCCGTCCGGGAGGGAGGTGGGGGGGTCAGCCCCCCGCCCGGCCAGCCGCCCCGTCCGGGAGGCGAGGGGTGCCTCTGCCCGGCCGCCCCTACTGGGAAGTGAGGAGCCCCCAGCCCGGCCAGCTGCCCCGTCCGGGAGGGAGGTGGGGGGGTCAGCCCACCGCCCAGCCTGCCGCCCTGTCCGGGAGGGAGGTGGGGGGGTCAGCCCCCCGCCGGCCAGCCGCCCCGTCCGGGAGGGAGGTGGGGGTTCAGCCCCCCGCCTGGCCAGCCGCCCCGTCCGGGAGGGAGGTGGGGGGGGTCAGCCCCCCGCCGGCCAGCCGCCCCGTCCGGGAGGGAGGTGGGGGTTCAGCCCCCCACCTGGCCAGCCGCCCCATCCGGGAGGTGAGGGGCGCCTCTGCCCGGCCGCCCCTACTGGGAAGTGAGGAGCCCCTCTGCCCGGCCACCACCCCGTCTGGGAGGTGTACCCAACAGCTCATTGAGAACGGGCCATGATGACAATGGCGGTTTTGTGGAATGGAAAGGGGGGAAAGGTGGGGAAAAGATTGAGAAATCGGATGGTTGCCGTGTCTGTGTAGAAAGAGGTAGACATGGGAGACTTTTCATTTTGTTCTGTACTAAGAAAAAATTCTTCTGCCTTGGGATCCTGTTGATCTGTGACCCTACCCCCAACCCTGTGCTCTCTGAAACATGTGCTGTATCCACTCAGGGTTGAATGGATTAAGGGCGGTGCAAGATGTGCTTTGTTAAACAGATGCTTGAAGGCAGCATGCTCGTTAAGAGCCATCACCACTCCCTAATCTCAAGTACCCAGGGACACAAACACTGCGGAAGGCCGCAGGGTCCTCTGCCTAGGAAAACCAGAGAACTTTGTTCACTTGTTTATCTGCTGACCTTCCCTCCACTATTGTCCTGTAACCCTGCCAAATCCCCCTCTGCGAGAAACACCCAAGAATGATCAATAAAAAATAAAAAATAAAAAAAAATAAAAAAAAAAAGAAATACTGTCCAAACTTTATTAAGGTGCTCATGTTAACACTTAAGGTTTCAGATTTTCAAACTTGGGATGTTCAAACAGTAGGTATAATACAAATATTCCAAAATCCAACAAAATCTCAAATCCAAAACATTTCTGTTCCCAAACATTTTCGTAAAAAAAAACCCAAAAAACCAAAAAAACAAAAAAAACAACTGGCCGGGTGCAGTGGATCACGCTTGTAATCTCAGCACTTTGGGAGATTGAGGTGGGTAGATCACAAGGCCAGGAGTTTGAGAACAGCTTGGCCAACATAGTGAAATCCTGTCTGTACTAAAAATACAAAAAATTAGTCAGGCGTGGTGGCGGGCACCTGTAATCCCAGCTACTCGGGAGGCTGCGGCAGTAGAATTGCTTGAACCCGGGAGGGGGAGGTTGCAGTGAGCCGAGATTGCGCCATTGCACTCCAGCCTGGGTGACAGTGCGAGAATCTGTCTCAAAAAAAAAAAAAAAAAAAAAAAAAAGACCGGGCGCAGTGGCTCACGCCTGTAATCCCAGCACTTTGGGAGGCCGAGATGGGCGGATCATGAGGTCAGGAGATCGAGACCACCCTGGCTAACACGGTGAAACCCCGTCTCCACTAAGAATACAAAAAATTAGCTGGGCGTGGTGGCGGGTGCCTGTAGTCCCAGCTACTCAGGAGACTGAGGCAGGAGAATGGCTTCAACCCGGGAGGCGGAACTTGCAGTAAGCTGAGATCGCGCTACTGCACTCCAGCCTGGGTGACAGTGCAAGACTCTGTTTCAAAATATAAATAAATAAATAAATAAATAAAAATAAAAAACCCTTGGGAGGCCGAGGCAGGTGGAACATTTGAGGTCAGGAGTTCAAGACCAGCCTGACCAACATGCTGAAACCCCGGCTCTACTAAAATTCAAAACTTAGCTGGGTATGGTGGTGGGTGCCTGGAATCTCAGCTACTCAGGAGGCTGAGGCAGGAGGAGAATCACTTGAACCCGGGAGATGCAGGTTGCAGTGAGCCAAGATTGCGCCACTGCATTCTAGCCTGGGCAACACAGTGAGACTCCTTCTCAAAAAAAAAAAAAAAAAAAGAAAAAGAAAAAAAGGCCAGGGGCAGTAGCTCAAATCTCAAATCCAAAACATTTTTGTTCCCAAACATTTTCGTAAACAAAACAAAACAAAACAAAAAAACTGGCCGGGTGCAGTGGATCATGCCTGTAATCCCAGCACTTTGGGAGACTGAGGCGGGTGGATCACAAGGTCAGGAGTTTGAGACCAGCCTGGCCAACATAGTGAAATCCTGTCTCTACTAAAAACACAAAAAATTAGTCAGGTGTGGTGGCGAGCATCTGTAATCCCAGCTACTCAGGAGGCTGAAGCAGGAGAATCACTTGAATCCGGGAGGTGGAAGTTGCAGTGAGCTGAGATCACACCACTGCACTCCAGCCTGGGCAACAGAGTGAGAATGCATCTCAAAAAACAAAAAAAACTCAACCTGTACCCAAACAAAAATCTCAAATTTCTTCCCTCTTAAATAAAAATGTTTTTTGGCTGGGCGCGGTGGCTCATGCCTGTAATCTCAGCACTCTGGGAAGCTGAAGTGGGTGGATCACAAGGTCAGGAGTTCAAGACCAGCCTGGCCAAGATGGTAAAACCCCATCTCTACTAAAACTATGAAAATTAGCTGGGCGCAGTGGCAGGCACCTGTAATCCCAGCTACTTGGGAGGATGAGGCAGGAGAACCGCTTGAACCCAAGAGGCGGAGGTTGCAGTGAGCCCAGATCGTGGCACTGCACTCCAGCCTGGGCAATAGAGTGAGACTCCGTCTCAAAAATAAATAAATAAATAAAATAAAATAAAATAATTTTTTTTGTTGTTTAGACAGGGTTTCGCTCTTGTTGCCCAGGCAGGAGTGTAATGGTGCAATCTCCGCTCACGGCAACCTCTACCTCCTGGGTTCAAGTGATGCTCCTGCCTCAGCCTCCCAAAGTAGGTGGGATTACACGCGCCCACCACCATGCCCAGCTGATTTTTTTGTATTTTTAGTTGAGATGGGGTTTCATCATGTTGGCCAGGCTGGTCTCGAACTTCTGGCATCAGGTGATCCACCTGCCTTGGCCTCCCAAAGTGTGGGGTTACAGGCATGAGCCACCACGCCCAGCCAATATTTTTAAAGGCTCTTGGCCAGGCACAGTGGCTCACGCCTAAATCCCAGGAACTTGGGAGGCCAAGACGGGTGGATCACCTAAGGCCAGGAGTTCAAGACCAGCCTGGCCAACATGGCGAAACGCTGTCTCTATTAAAAATACAAAAATTAGCCAAATTAGACAGGCGTGGTGACACACACCTGTAGTCCTAGCTACTCAGGAGGCTGAGGCGGGAAAATCACTTGAACCCGGGAGGCAGAGGTTGCAGTGAGTTGAGATTGCTCCACTGCTCTGCAACCTGGGTGACAGAGCAAGACTCTGTGGGGGAAAAAAAAACAACTCTTATGATTACATAGCATTTACCATAACTCGTCAAATGTAAAGTCAACCCTGACCATACTTCAGTAAATTTTATCTTAGAAAAAACAAGTTCCCGCCCAACAGTAGTCCCAGCTACCAAGGAGGCTGAGGCAGCGGTAGGATCCCTTGAGCATGGGAGCTAGTCTGCAGCCTAGGCAACATAGTAAGAGCAGGTCTCAAAAAAAAATTCTTTTAATATTTTAACCTGGCCGGGTGTGGTGGCTCACACCTGTAATCCCAGCACTTTGGGAGGCCGAGACGGGCGGATCACCTGAGGTCGGGAGTTCAAGAGCAGCTTGACAAACATGGAGAAACCCCATCTCTACTAAAAATACAAAATTAGCCAGGTGTGGTGGCACATGCTTGTAATCCTAGCTCCTTGGGAAGCTGAGGCAGGAGAATTGCTTGAACCCGGGAGGCGGAGGTTGCAGTAAGCCGAGATCACGCCATTGCACTCCAGCCTGGGTAACAAGAGCGAAACTATGTCTCAAGAATAAAAAAAAAAATTAACTTTATTTTGTTTTACATTTTAGAGACAGAGTTTCACTCTCTCGCCCAGGCTGGAGTGCAGTGGTGTGTGATCATGGCTCACGGTAGCCTCAAACTCCTGGACATGCCACCACGGCCCGGCTAATTTTTCTTATTTTTTGTAGAGATGAGGGTCTTGCTATGTTAACCAGGCTGGTCTTGAACTCCTGGCCTCAAGTAATCCTCCTGCCTCAGTCGCCCAAAGTGTTGGGATTTATAGGCATGAGCCACTGCGCCCAGCCTGAAACCTCATTTTAAAAGTTTTTATCAGACTAGGACCCCAAGATGGAGTCGGCTGTACCAGTGAAGGAGAAGAAACTCCTGGATGTCAAACTAGCAGAACTGCCAAACTAAATATTAACGTGTGATCTCACACAAGAAGGCACTGTTGGAGCGTTCAGAGGTTACTACAGGTATTATGACAAGCACTCCAATGTGAAGAAAGGGAGCTTCGACGGTGGTGCTGTGGTGCTGGCAGCTTACATGCTTTTCCATTATTGTCTTTCTGAAAAGGAACACAAGCATGGGCAGCTACAGAAGTAAAACAAGAGGGCCGTTGCAGAGCACTCACTCCTGGATAATCTCCCTAGTTTAGTGTCAGCTGATTAGCAACCTTAATTTCCTCTGCATCCTGAATTTTCTCTGGTCATGTAACATATCATATTTACAGGTTTTAGGGATTACGAAGTGGATATCCTTGGGGAAACCATTATTCTATCTTCATTGGTTCAAATAATTCAGGGTTTGCTCATTCAGTGAGGTCATTTTATTGAGCACTTAATATATTTTAGTCTCTAGTTGGCTCTGGGGCATACATGAAAAAACAGAATCGTATCTCATTTGCTTGTATGTAGCTGATAATTCATTGATCAGTGTAGTTAATGAAAGTTATTTTAACACAGAGACCATATGTAAGTAACTCTCCCTATACACTGGTGTAGTGAAATTCCAGTAAAGGCATTTTTTTTTCTTTGAAGCACAGCAATTATGCTGCTGATGAGAAATTTTACTTTGAAGAAAATGTGGTATAGTGAAAAAAGTAAGGTTTTTAAAAGACAGGCAAACTAGAGTTTAAAGATTGTTACTGGACTTCTCTGGGCCTCAGGCTTCTCTTTTGTAAAATGAGGGTAAGATTATCTACCTCAAAGTGTTGTTTATTGTAAGGATTAAACAGGAGTACGTGTTCCCCTGGCACAGTAGTCCACAAATGCTAATTGTCTTTCTCTTCTGGTATTTTAAGTATCTAACATTCATTTCAATATTTCTTTTCTTTTTTTTTTTTTTTTTTGAGAAGGAGTTTCACTCTCGTCTCCCAGGCTGGAATGCAAAGGCGTGATCTCGACTCACTGCAACCTCTCCCTCCTGGGTTCAAGCGACTCTCCTGCCTCAGCCTACCAAGTAGCTGGGACTACAGGCGCTCCACCATGCCCACCTGATTTTTTTTGGATTTTTTTTTTCTTTTTAAGACAAAGTCTCGCACCGTTGCCCAGGCTGGAGTGCAGTGGTGCAATCTCCACTCACTGAAATCTCTGCCTCCCGGGTTCAAGCGATTCTCCTGCCTCAGCCTCCCGAGTAGCTGGGATTACAGGCGCCCACCACCACGCCCAGCTAATTTTTTGTATTATTAGTAGAGACGGGGTTTCACTATGTTGGCCAGGCTGGTCTTGAACTCGTGACCTCGTGATCCATGTGCCTTGGCCTCCCAAAGTGCTGGGATTACAGGCGTGAGCTACCACACCCAGCCTCATTTCAATATTTCTGTGACTTGCTTTGCGCTAGCCTGTGATGCTTTATGTAAATTAAGTAGTAGACATAGTCCCTGTTCTCAGATAAAACAAGTTATTGGTAGCATAATACACTTGCACGCATGAAGCAACTAACAAAAGATCGGTAAACAAGTGGGCTCCATGAAAGTGTGGGACTTGGTTAGGAAAATATACAATGAGGTAATTAAGGCTGCTTTCCTCTTTACCTTAAAGAAACGAAACAAGTAAACAACACTTAATCCACGTATCCTAAAGGGGAAATTTGGGACTGTCTACTTGAATTTTGGAGGTTGCAAGGGCTTTTTATTTTTATTTTTTTCCCTCAGATGGAGTTTCGCTCTTGTTGCCCAGGCTGGAGTGCAATGGCACCATCTCGGCTCACTGCAACCTCCGCCTCCCAGGTTCAAACGATTCTCCTGCCTCAGTCTCCTGAGTAGCTGGGATTACAGACGTCCACCACCACGCCTGGCTAATTTTTGTATTTTTAGTAGAGACGGGATTTTGCTATGTTGGCCAGGCTGGTCTCGAACTCCTGACCTCAGGTCATCCGCCCACCTTGGCCTCCCAAAGCGCTGGGATTACAAGCGTTAGCCACCGCACCCGGCCTTGCATGGGCTTTTGAACAGTCATTTCTGAATTATTTCCTGGATCCCCAGGAGTCCACAAATGTGAAGGAAAGGGAAACTCAAATAGATCCTTCCGGTAATTTATTCTGCTTTACCCTTTAGGTAAAGGTAAAAACTACTAGATCAAGTAAACTTTGGAATTATTTGTGGACTTTAATCGTCCGTATTTCTGCTGCATTCAATTATCAAATATCAGTCAAGTGTTTTGAGAAACAAATATTCAGTAGCCACAGAAACCTAACAGGCCTATGTTTGCTTTGTTTTATTAACTCCTTGGAGGGACAGAACACTACCAATTACACCCACAAACGTTATCGACATCAACAGAACTGTAAATGACAACACGGCAATATTCTGCACTTTCCCTATGCCTAGGAGCTAATTCCACTTTACATATATTATCTTATTATTTCACACATTAACCCTGGAGGCATGTTTGGAGTTGCCTAATTTTTATGTACACTTTTGATAAGGAACTAACAAAAATAACTTGCTGAAGGAAGAAAAGGGAGACTAAGTCCAGAACTGAATGAAAAGCACATGGTTTCTTCATCCTCCATCACCAGGCTGTCTAACGAGGCTGAAGAAGTACCATCCATGAGTAAGTGCGTCAAGGGCAAACAAACATCATCGCATATGGACAGCGGTGTGAAATTCGAGAAATCCGAGGAGGGTTAACAACAACAAAAAGCACACCACCACGCCGATCTTCCTCGGGTCCCAGGTTGGCAACTCAACGCCCGGGAGGAATTCCCCCGGAGGCGCGCCGGTCCTACTGGCCTCACTCCCTACCTCCTGGAGGTCCGGAGTCCCGCTCCTTTCCCTCAGCGGTACAATACCCGTGTCGGTCCATTCCTTCACCGTGAGTTGAGGACTAGTTCTCCAGACTAGGCGACCGGCACACACCGCCTGGGACCAGCTCCAAAGCAGCGGTCCTGCTACTGCGAAGTAGGCTCAGGTCAACCGGCAGGAAACGACTCAACGCGCAGCCGCCGCGGCCTCCAACCACCGGTGGGCAGAGGGGCGCTAGGCAGTCCTCGATCCGCTCGCCGCGATCCGGCGGAGGAGGAGGAGCAGGGGGAGGCGAGCCGCAGCGCCGCGGCGAGGAGCCCAGGGAGGTAGGTTGTCGTGGGGTTCGGTCCGCCATTCTGGCAATTCCAGTCAAACGGCAAGCCCCGACCCGCTCGGCCCGTCCCTTCCTCTCCTGCCCCTGCAGCCGACAGGAATGGAACAGTCCCGCGGGGGGGATTGTGGGAGGCGCACGCGCGAGGGGTGGAGGGTGGTGGGGGGGGCTGGCGGCGGCGGCGGCGGCCGTGGCGGCGGTTGGTGGCCGTGGGGGCGGGGAAGGGGGGGGAGGAGAGAAGAGGAGGTGGAGGAGGAGGAGGAGGAGGCTTGGGCTTGCGCCGTTGAAGGTACGCGTGAGGGCCTGCGCCGGCGCCGGCTTGACAGGGCCTGAGGGGGAGTGAGGGACTGGACGAGGGGGTTCCTGTGGGTGAGCGCGTACGGGCTGGCTGGCGCGCGGGGCGGCCGAAGGTGGTGGTTGGTGGGAGCAGCCAGCGACGAGCCCGTAGACACTCGTACGCGTGCGGGCGGGCGTGCGCGCTACGCGGACGGAGTCGGGCGGAGCGGGGGACGGTGGGGAAGAACGCGAGGAGGGAGGAGTGGGAGGTTGGGGGGGCGCTAGGCGCCCTTCGCTCCCTCCCTCTGGAGGAGCTGCCGCCGCCACCGCCGCCACTCTGCTGCTGCCGCCGCCGCCGCCGCCGCTCCCGCCGCCATTTTGGGTTCGCTTTGCGGAGGGGAGACGATCCCAGTCTCGGTTGCGGGACCCGCCTCCCCTCAGTTTGCCCCCTTTAGCCCTCCACCTTTCCCTTCTCCTCTCTCGCATTTCCGCCAGTCCGCTTACCCGCTGGCCGCCTCCTGACAAGCGGGAGGGATCCGCCGTGGACCCAGGGAAGCGGAGGAGCCTGGCGGCCACCCCCTCTTCCCCACTTCCCTGCACTCTCATCGCTCTCGGCCTCGGCCTCGGCCTCCGACACGGTGAGTAGAACGATTTGGGCCGGCATTCGGGCCTAAGCACTCTCTCAGCGATTGAATCCTGGGCTTTCTGGGAGCCACTGTCATCTCCCGGACCTGGACCTCTGGGAGAGCAGTGGTGAAGATGGGGGAGGGGAGAGCAGGGAGGGGATCCTGAGCCTACCGGGAAGTCCCTCCAGGCGGGGTGAAGGGGTGTCCCTGACAGGCAGACTCCCGGAGGGGGCTGGAAAGTAAGCGAGTGGAGGCGGAGTCGGCTGTGCCCCTGACAGGTTAGTTTGTGTTTGTAGGCATGATCGGAGCCTCCCCCATAGTCCAGTTTGTGTGTGTTTAATTAAGGGATAAGAGTGGTCGAGGACACGATCTTGAGAGGGGATTTTACCTGTGTGACAAGGTCTGTGGTGTCCCTGCCGCGTTGAACGGTATGTGGGAACGACAGGATGATCTCAGTGTTGTAAGTTTAATAAATGTCACTGGTTAGTTTGTACATGGAAAGAGATGTTTTTGGTTTAGAAGACAGATGGTCTGTTGGTGTGTAGCGGCTGTGTTGGTGTGTGTATGCGAGGATGGCAAGTGTTTCCGGAAGAGTTTGCCTTTATTTGTGTAAGTGTAATGGAGTTCCCCTTATAAGTTAGCTTATTTCTTGAATAAATGTTGGGAGGTTCCTTGCAGGTTGATATGTGTGTGTATTTTAGGGATTGGGAGCCCCTAGTTACTTGTTGGGAAGGAGCGGCAATGGTAGTGTTCTGTACAGCATGTGTCTGTGAGGTCAGGGAGGGGAGAAACTTAGCGTAGCCAGTTGTGGTCTTAAGAATAGTTTGTGCCTTTGGTTAGAGTGAGTTGTGTAAATGTGAAGGGCCAAAATATCTTTAACAGAATCATTGCTACAAAGCTGTAAAGAATGGTGGCCTTATTTGTTGTCGCGGGTTTATAGTAATAGTTTACAATACAGTAAGAAAGCTCTTTCAGTTTCTTTGTGATACTGAATCTCTGTGAAAATGGTAGGATGCTTTCTTCCATTTTACAAAATAGGAAATTTAGGCATAAGGAGAGAACTTCTCCAAGGCCACATGTTAAATTGGTGACAAAGTTGGGACTGTAACTCCCATATTTTCACTACTACTGCAGCAGTATATTCAGCATACCATGGTGCCTCAGGAAGTCTTTGTCGGCAAATCTGAGTATGCTGGAAAGGTAGGAGCACATAAGACTGGTTGGATTGTATTTGGGGGAGACCGATTGTGTCAGATATGTATGTGGAACATAGCTGTCCTTGCCGAGTCTGACCTGTATGAAATGCATATCCATGACTATATTATTTTGGATTTATGGAGGAAGCAGAGCATTTCTGACACTTGAGGTTGTATGTGTGAGGGAGAGAAGGCTTTCACAGCTTAACTTGTACCAGAGCAGCTGCATGGGTGCTGACAGCTTAACTTGAAATCTGTGGGAGGAAGGATCCTTTTTCATTCATTCATCAAATATTTGTTGACTGCTTGTTCAATAAACGGTCCATGCCTTGGCGTGAGGATAATCAAGGTGTCTCTGTAAATAGCCTGGGTACAACGTGAGGGGAGTTGTTTTGACAGTGGTGGGTATTAAGTTGAGGGAGGCGGTGTGGAATTAAAACCAGAGAACTGTTTTTGGGTTCTGGTAATTGTTAATACATGTGCCTGTGGATGTTGGAACTTCTTGGCTGGGCTGAAGGAATCCTTTGAAAGACTGATTTCATATAGTAAGAATCCCTCTATGAATATGAGGAAAGAATGCATAAACTAAGCCACTTAACTGTATTCTTCTGAAAAATGGGATGTTTCTTGATAGGCTAGATGAGTGGTTCTTAAAATTTTTTGGGGTCACATCCTTTTGAGAATCTGATGAAGGACACTGGGCCCTCAAATTAGAAGATGAGCATAAGCACAATCACATGATTTATATATATGATTTTAGGAACTTAAAATGTAATGAAATAGAGCCAATTTATATTTAGGTCTCATTTGAAAACCTTTCATTTTCATTGTTTGGGTGTGTGGATGTTAGTATGGGTTTAAGATGAAAGAGTCTATGATAGTATTTGAACATGTTGACAGGAGAACTTTAGGGTCCATGTTTTTTATTCTTTTTATCATCTGCAAACTTATTTCTTCAGTATTAGTAAAGGACTCTGAATTTGGTGATAAGGGAATATAATATAGCACAAGTATCTATGGCTTTGTTCTTTGTCAGTATCTTTTTGTTCCTAAACTCTGAGAAGTGGGTTTGTCTTTTTTCAGTTTTGGATTGGGCCTGAGGTGATTTGAAGCTCTTGTCTTGGAGTTTAGCTTAGTTATAACAAACACTGAGTTAATCCTATGCAGGAGACACAAAAATCAATAATATATGGTCTCTGTGCTTGAAGAGATGCTAATTCAGTTGAGTCTGAATTGTTTGATGGTGGCAGCTCTCAAAAGGACAAGGAAGAGGGAAACATTCCTAGAAGTTGAAATTTTGTTACCCAATTGCAAAGAGATTTTTGCCACTACTTACTCTTTGAATAAGCATAAAGTGTTTATACTCTGTATGCAGCTTTGTACTTTAAAAAAATATGTTTTGTATCATCTTGTGCTTTTTTTTTTTTTTTTTTTTTTGCGACGGAGTTTCACTCTTGTTAACAGGCTGGAGTGCAGTGGCGCTATCTCAATTCACTGCAACCTCTACCTCCTGGGTTCGAGTGACTCTCCTGCCTCAGCCTCCCAAGTAGCTGGGATTACAGGCATATGCCACCACGCCCTGCTAATTTTGTATTTTTAGTAGAGACAGCGTTTCTCCATGTTGGTCAGGCTGGTCTGGAACTCCTGACAGGTGATCCACCCGCCTCGGCCTCCCAAAGTGCTGAGATTACAGGGGTGAGCCACCGCGCCCGGCCTCATCTGGTGTTTTTGTATAAAGGAACTATTGGTTTGAAAAGAAGGCAAACATTTATATTTCTTACCTTGTTTTGGGATATATTTCTACAGTGCGTTTATGTAAAAAGGTTTTGATGTCGCTGGGCATGGTGGCTCTCACCTGTAATCACTTTGGGATGCTGAAGAGGGTGGCTCACCAGATGTCAGGAGTTTGAGACCAGCCTGGCCAACGTGGCAAAACCCTGTCTCTACTAAAAGTACAAAAATTAGCCAGGCATGATGTGTGTGCCGGTAGTCCCAGCTAGTTGGGATGCTGAGGCAGGAGGATCTCTTGAATCCCTGAGGTGGAGGTTGCAGTGAGCCGAGATCCACCACTGTACGCCAGCCTGGACGACAGAGTGACTCTCTCAAAAAAAAAAAAAAAAAAAAAAAGAAAAGAAAAAGGGGCCTAGGGCCTGGCATAGTGGGTTATCCCTATGATCCCAGTGCTTTGGGAGGCTGAGCCAGGAGGATCACTTGTGCCCAGGAGTTTGATACCAGCCTGGCCAACATAGGAAGACCCCATTTCTACAGAAAGTTAAAAAATTAGCATGAACACCTGCAGTCCTAGCTACTCTGGAGGCTGAGACAGGGGAATTACTTGACCCAGGAGTTGGAAGCTGCTGTGAGCTATGGTGGTGCTACTGCACTCCAGCCTGGGCAATAGCGTGAAACACTGTCTCTTTAAAAAAAGGAAAAGGATTTTCATGTTCTACTCTTGAGTTGTATTGTGAAATAGAATACAGCACATCACTTTTTAAATTTTTTTTTTTGAGAGAGAGTTTCGCTCTTGTTGTCCAGGCTAGAGTGCAACAGCACGATCTCAGCTCGCTGCAACCTCTGCCTCCTGGGTTCAAGGGATTCTCCTGCCTCAGCCTCCCCAATAGCTGGGATTACAGGTGTGTGCCACCACGCCCGGCTATTTTTTTTGTATTTTTAGTAAAGACAGGGTTTTGCCATGTTGGTCAGGCTGGTCTCAAACTCCTGACCTCTGGTGATCCACCCGCCTCGGCCTCCCAAAGTGTTGGGATTACAGGTGTGAGCCACCGCGCCTGCACATCACTTCTTAATAACTTGCTAGGTACTGTGTCTTTATAGTATTAGCAATTCCACTTGAGTCTTTATTCTGAGTCTTCCTCCATGCTTTATTAATATTGAATTGGCCACCTTCATTTCTGCCCAAGACAATGTGGAAGCACACAGTGGAGAATTCTTACTATGTGTAAGATTGTGGGCCGGGCGCGGTGGCTCACGCCTGTAATCCCAGCACTTTGGGAGGCCGAGGCGGGCGGATCACGAGGTCAGGAGATCGAGACCATCCTGGCTAACACAGTGAAACCCCATCTCTACTAAAAAATACAAAAAATTAGCCGGGCGTGGTGGCGGGCGCCTGTAGTCCCAGCTACGCGGGAGGCTGAGGCAGGAGAATGGCGTGAACCTGGGAGGCGGAGCTTGCAGTGAGCCGAGATCGCGCCACTGCACTCCAGCCTGGGCGACAGAGCGAGACTCCGTCTCAAAAAAAAAAAAAAAAAAAAGATTGTGGTGGTGGTGGTCTCCATTTAAAATAACTTTGTATTGCTATTTGAATAATGTGTATTGATCTGAGTCTTTTAAAGGTAGTATACAACCTCACTATAATCTGCTGTGAGATCTGCTTAGGCCAGCCTTTTCAGCAGCATGTAGTATTTTAAACCTGGGTACCACAAGAGGTGGAAATGCAACTAGTTCATTTTTGTTTTGTTTTGAGGTATGCTGCTAGTTTCTGTTATCATTTTCCTTAAAATTAATTTTAGTGTTTTTTCATTTATATTTTTTCATATGAAGAGGCTAGATTTTCTTATTGCTTGTCATCGTAGTTAATAATAGTCTTATATTTCACGTTTTAGAAATCGCTTTTTTAGTGACTGCCTCATCAGGCCTGTAATTGGCAGAATGTGATATTTATCAAAATTAATTTTAAAATAATGATTTCTAGGCCGGGCGTGGTGGCTCATACCTGTAATCCCAGCACTTTGGGAGGCCGAGGTGGGCGGATCACAAGGTCAGGAGAACGAGACCATCCTGGCTAACATGGTGAAACCCCGTCTCTACTAAAAATACAAAAAAAAACCCAAAAAACAAAATTAGCCGGGCATGGTGATGGGCACCTGTAGTCCCAGCTTCTCAGGAGGCGGAGGCGGGAGAATGGCGTGAACCCGGGAGGTGGAGCTTGCAGTGAGCCAAGACTGCGCCACTGCACTCCAGCCTGGGTGACAGAGCGAGACTCCATCTCAAAAAAAAACAATAAATAAAATAATGACTTCTAGTGATGACAGAAATTTAACCAATAATCTTACTGCTATTTCAGAGTTGTATTTTTTCATTGAACAGCTAAGTTTTCATGTTTGGAAATCTAGGAAATTTTTATTGTAGTATTGTATTTGCTTTTCATAGTCTTTAGTCATTTGCCCTCAGACATACACAAGTTGATGACAAGGTTGTATACTTTTTTCCATCTAATTAAAAAAATTTTTTTGAGACAGGGTCTTACTATGTCACCCAGGCTAGGGTGCCGTGGTACGAGCATAGCTTACTGCATGCTCTACCTCTTGGGCTCAAGCAGTCCTTCCATTGTCCCAAGTAACTGGGATTACAGGCATATGCCACCACGCCTGGCTAATTTTTAATTTTTTTGTAGTGATGGAGTCTCACCGTGTTGCCCCCACTGGTCTCGAACTTCAGCAGTCCTCCCTCTTCAGACTCCCAAATTGCTGGAATTATAGGCATGAGCCACCACACTTGGGCAATTTTGTTCATTTAAAAATATTTTTGGCCGGGTGCAGTGGCTCACACCTGTCATCCCAGCACTTTGGGAGGCCGAGGTGGGCAGATCACGAGGTCAGGAGTTCGAGACCATCCTGGCTAACGTGGTGAAACCCCGTCTCTACTAAAAATATAAAAAATTAGGCGCAGGTGGCATGTGCCTGTAGTCCCAGCTACTCGGGAGGCTGAGGCAGAAGAATCAGTTGAACCTGGGAGGTGGAGGTTGCAGTGAGCTGAGATCACGCCACTGCACTCCAGCCTGGGTGACAGAGTGAAACTCCGTCTCAAAAAATACACACACACACACACACACACACATACACACATACATATATATATATATACACACACATGTATATATAGGTATATTTATATTTCTAATTTTTTACAGCTGGGGTCTGGCTGTGTTGCCCAGACTGAACTTGAATTCCCAGGCTCAGTTGATCCTCCCACTTTAGCCACTCAAATGTTTGGGACCACAGGTGTGTGCCACCACATCTGGTTAATTTTTAAATTTTATGTACAGGTAGAGTCTTACTGTGTTGCCCAGGATGGTCTTGAACTCTTGGACTCGGGTGGTCCTCCCACCTTGGCCTCCCAAAGTGCTGAGAAATGTGAGCCACAATGCCCAGTCAGCTTTTTATTTCTTTAATGTGGCAAATTGCAAACATATATAGAAATAAAGAGAATAGTATAATGAGCCTTCATGTACTCAACATCCAGCTTCAGCAGTTATCAACACAGTTAACACACTGTTTCCACATCTACCAGCCCGTCCCTCCTTCCCCTCTTGCTTATTTTAAAGCAGATCTTCCAGTTATTGTATAATTTCATCCATAAATACTTAAGTATTTAAAAATTCTTTTCACTGTTAAGTGAGGAATTACTCCTTCATAGTTAGGTTTATATAACTTTTAAGTATCTGATCATAGTTGGAACTAAACTACTTACACCATCTACTTCTAATCCATATTACTTATCAATAGGGAATTCCCTGTGCCAGCTAAGAAGAAATGAGGTAAATAGTTCACATCATTGCTTTTCGATGTTTGCATTGAACATTTAGAACAGTTCCTATGCTATTCAGAATAGCTTATCAGCTTTTTTCAAATGCACAAGAGAGAAACAAAGGGTTTCTTACAGTTTTTTAGTCATAGCGACAAGATGCTAAAAAATGTTGTCTAGTTTTTAGTCCCTAGATTTTCATTTTTTTGTTTTCCATTTTTTTTTTTTTTTTTTTTGGAGACAGAGTCTCACTCTGTTGCCCAGGCTGGAGTGCAGTGGTGCAATCTCGGCTCACTGCAAGCTCTGCCTCCTGGGTTCAAGTGATTCTCCTGCCTCAGCCTCCTGAGTAGCTTGGACTACAGGTGCAAGCCACCATGCCCAGTGAATTTTTGTGTTTTTAGTAGAGACCGGGTTTCACCATGTTGGCCAGGCTGATCTTGAACTCTTGACCTCAAGTGATCAGCCCGCATCGGCCTCCCAAACTGCTGGCATTACAGGTGTGAGCCACTGCACTGGCCTATGTGTTTAATTTTAAGAGGAAGAAAGTCAAATAACTGTAGGTCAGACTTTAATTCTTTTTTTTTTTTTTTTTTTTTTTGAGACGGTTTCTCACTCTGTCCCCAAAGCTGAAGTGTAGTGGCACGATCTCGGCTCACTGCACCTCTGCCTCCTGGGTTCAAGCGATTCTCCTGTTTGAGCCTCCTGAGTAGCTGGGACTACTGGTGTATGCCACCATGCCCGGCAAATTTTTGTATTTTTAGTAGAGATGGGGTTTCACCATGTTGGCCAGGCTGATCTCTAACTTCTGACCTTCAGGTGATCTGCCGGCTTCAGCCTCCCAAAGTGCTGCGATTACAGGTGTGAGCCACCACACCCAGCTAAGTTTAAGTTACTTTAACAAGCCATTCATTTGTTTGTTTTGTATTCATTCATTCCTCATTCCACTGACTAACATTTTTCCAGTGCTTCCACCATACCCATTTCTGTGCGTAGGTGTGGGGAAAAGACATACAGTGTTTTTTTTTTTGTTTGTTTTTTGTTTTTAAATCTCAGATGTAATCCTAGCTCTGTGGGAGGCCAAGGCAGGAGGATTGCTTGAGCCCAGGAGTTTAAGACCAGCCTGGGGGCAACATAAGGAGACCTGGTTACTAAAAAAATAAAAAATTCAGGCTGGGCATGGTGGCTCACACCTGTAATCCCAGCACTTTGGGAGGACGAGGCGGGTGGATCACCTGAGATTGGGAGTTTGAGACCAGCCTGACCAACATGGAGAAATCCCATCTCTACTAAAAATACAAAATTAGCCCTGTGTGGGGGCACACGCCTTTAATCCCAGCTACTCGGGAGGCTGAGGCAGGAGAATCGCTTGAACCCAAGAGGCAGAGGTTGCAGTGAGCCGAGATTGTGCCATTGCACTCCAGTCTGGGCAAGAAGAGTGAAACTCCGTCTCCAAAACAAAAAGTAAATACATAAATTAAAAAAAAAAAATTCGCCAAGTGTGGTGGCATCCACCTGTGGTCCCAGCTACTTGGGAGGCTGAGGTGAGAGAATCACTTGAGCCTGGGAGATTAAGGCTGCAGTAAACTGTAATCGCACCACTCTACTCCAGCCTGTGTGACAGAGTGAGACCCTGTCTCTAAAGGAAAAAAAAAAACTCGGGCCGGGCGCAGTGGCTTACACTTTGAGTGGCTGAGGTGGGCAGATCACAAGGTCAGGAGTTCGAGACCAGCCTGGCCAACATGGTGAAACCCCATCTCCACTAAAAATACAAAAATTAGCCAGGCGTAGTGGCACATGCCTGTAGTCCCAGCTGCTCGGGAGGCTGTGGCAGTAGAATTGCTTGAACCTGGGTGGTGGAGGTTGCAGTGAGCCGAGATCTTGCCACTGCACTCCTGCCTGGGTGACAGTGAGATTTCATCTAAAAAAAAAAAATTCTAATAGGAGGAGCATGTTAACAAACATATTACAGTAATATTATGTAATACATTTGCCTATGTTAACAGACATACTGCGATACATACTATGTAATGTTTTTGTCCAAGGTGGGGAAGTTATTCAATCTGTGGTGAGAAAGAAAAGGTTAGGGTGGCTTCCTACAAGTGGGAAGAGCCAGGCTTTAAAGGATAAGTGTGAGACATTCAGACTTAAGAGAGGGCGTTCTAGGTAGAGGGAGATCATCTGCAAACGTATGAACGTATGACACAGCAGGATGAGTGCACTGTAATTTGGATCGGTAAATTTTCAACCCATTCTCTTATGATTTCCTGTGTCTTCAGTGCTATATAAGGTTGGCCTTTGTAATTAGATATCTTCTATCAAATAAAGATGGAAATATGTTCAAAATACTTTTCTTAGACAAAAAACTATTATAAAAGTAATTTCTAGCAAAGATTAATGTCAATAAAATATTTGGTTATATTTTAGTTACTCAGAAAATTTTTACTAGAATGTAACCCACTCAGCATTCTAGTTAATCAGGCCTTGATTATAATAAGTATCTAGCCAGATCTAAAAATGTATAATTAGTTGTCTTAATAATGAATGAATCTCTCAGCATCTGCATTGGTATATTTCCCCTCAATTTGTTGAAAATCCCAAATAGTCATTAAGATCATAGACTCTGAAATCAGATTGATTAGGCTCAGATCTGAGTTTTGCTAACTTATTGACTGTAATTTTGAGCAAAATACTTACAGTCTTTGGTTTCCTTGACTGTAAAATATGGTGATATAGTAATGATAATATTTATAGCATAGAGTTGGAGGACTCTACGAGATAATATGTATAATGTGTTTAGCATAATGTGTGCCATGCAGCAAGCAAATAATGTGTATTTGTTATTATTTTAGTTATTTATTTTCTTCATTTCCAAAAAAGAATATAGCAAAGCAGATTACTTCCCTCATAGGTAAGAATATGTAAAATACACTTTTGAAGTGTATATAAGCAATGTCCTTATTTGTATACATATTTTTTTCATTTTCAATTTTTAGCATACTATTTGTCTTTTCTCACATGTGAATTCCAATTTCGTATTTTCCCTCTTCATTTTAGCCTAGGTTTTTGTGTTTGGCTTTTTCTTTTTGAGTCAGGGTCTCGCTCTGTTCTCCATGCTGGAGTGCAGTGGTGCGATCTCGGCTCACTGCAAGCTCTGCCTCCCAGGTTCACGCCGTTCTCCTGTTTCAGTCTCCTGAGTAGCTGGGACTACCAGTGCATGCCACCACCCTGTTGTAGTTTCTATCAAAACTTCTTTTTGTTTTTTTTGAGACAGAGTCTCACTCTTGTCGGCTAGGCTGGAGTGCAGTGGCGCGATCTTGGCTCACTGCAAACTCCGTCTCCTGGGCTCAAGCAATTCTCCTGCCTCAGCCTCTGGAGTAGCTGGGATTACAGGCATGTGCCACCACGCTCGGCTAATTTTTGTATTTTTAGTAGAGACGGGGTTTCACCATGTTGGCCAGGCTGGTCTCGAACTCCTACCTCAGGTAATCCTCCTACTTTTGCCTCCCAAAGTGCTGGGATTACAGGCGTGAGCCACTGTGCCCGGCCTTCATATATTTATTTAGTGCTTACTATTTGCCAGGCACTATTCTAGGTACTGGGATACAGTGATGGACAAAACAAGATCCCTGCTTTGCTGTCTTAGGACTTAATAATTTGGGCATTTTCTTTTTTCGATAGAGGATCTTTTAGTACTGATATAACATACTGTTAGCCAGTATATTACGTGTTGTTCAAGCAAGATTCTTTTTCTTTTTTGACATGGAGTCTCAACCTTTCGCCCAGGCTGGAGTGCAATGGCATGATCTCGGCTCACTGCAACCTCTGCCTCCCAGGTTCAAGTGATTCTCCTGCTTCAGCCTCCCAAGTCACTGGGATTACAGGCGCCCGCCACCACGCCCGGCTAATTTTTTTTTTTTTTTTTTATCTTTAGTAGAGATGGGGTTTCACCATGTTGGCCAGGCTGGTCTTAAATTCTTGACCTTGTGATCCACCCGTCTTAGCCTCCCAAAGTGCTGGGATTACAGGTGTGAGCCACCACTCCTGGCCTGCAAAATTCTTAAGATAGACTCAAGATTCCTGAAGAAATTCCTGGTATATGATTATTTTTCTGCTAAAGTGAATCAATTATGTGACAAAAATTTTTTCCCCCTGAGGAAAAGATACTGTGTGCCTATGTTTCATCCAGGCATTCCATTGGATAGTTAGTCCTTTGAGATATCAGTGGATTAAATCATCTGTTAAGAATCAAATAAAATGCTGCAGGAAGAAAGTGAAAAACAAAACAAAAAAAGAGTCAAATAAATAAAGGCTGGGCATGGTGGCTCTCCCCTGTAATCCCAGGACTTTGGGAGGCTGAGGTGGGGGGATTGCTTGAGCCCAGGAGTTCCAGACCGCCTGGGCAACATAGTGAGACCATGTCTCTAAAAAAATTTTAAAAATTAGCCAGGCATTGTGGCACATACCTGTAGTCCCAGCTACTTGGGAGGCTGAGCAGTAGATTTCTTGAGCCCAGGCGGTCGAGGCTGCAGTCAGCCATGATTGCACCACTGCACTCTAGCCTGGGCAACAAGATGAGATCCCATCTGGATCTTTATGTCAAGTACTGTATTAAGCCCAGAGTATACAACAGTGAATAAAACAGATAAAAGTTGTTGCTTTCATAGTGCTTCCTTTTGAGTAAGATAGACAATATTAAATAAATGGGAAATATGTCCTAGCATTTTGATGATAGATGTGGTAAAGGAAGTATAAACAAGGTAAGGGATGTTGGGTAGTTAGGGAAGTCCTCTGAAGCACTAATATTTCAGGAGATACCTGAATTATATGAAGGACCCAGTGCAACTATCTGGGGCATGAGCATAAGCCCTGAGACAGGAGTACCTGTTGATGTGTTCAAGGAATAGAAAAGGGCTAAAACAGTAAAGGGGGGAATAGTGATAGGAGATAGAAGAGGTATCCAGGGACCAGATAACATAGGGACTTAAAGACTTGATAGGTATCTAGTTTTGTATTTCAAGTTTGATTGGAAGCAGGGAAATGACTTGATCTGATATATGCACTTTGAAAGATGAATGATGCAACCAGGTTGACCAGTTCAGAGGCTATCGTGGACTGGGCTCAGTGGCTCACACCTCTAATCCCAGCACTTTGGGAGGCCGAGATGGGTGGATCACGAGGTCAGGAGTTTGAGACCAGCCTGACCAACATGGTGAAACCCCATCTCTACTAAAAGCAAAAATTAGCTGGGCGTGGTGGTGCACACCTGTAATCGCAGCTACTCAGGAGGCTGAGGCAGGAGAATTGCTTGAACTCGGGAGGTGGAGATTGAAGTGAACTGAGATTACGCCACGCCACTCCAGCTTGGGCAACAGAGCGAGACTCTGTCTCAAAAAAAAAAAAAAGAGGCTATCGTGATAGTTGAGGCAACAGCTGATTGTGGTGTTGAGTGTACTGGTGGGTGGATTTGAGGTATATTTTGGAGGTAGTGGAGATAATAACTTGCCGATGGTTTGGATGTGGGATCAGGGTAAAAGAGGAGTCAAGGATGACTTCAGTGATGGCCTGAGCAGTTGGATGCTTTTTTCTTTGATGAGGAACACTGTGGGAAAAGCAAATTATAAGGAGTACAGAAATGAGGGATTTGGTTTGGATATACAGTCATCCCTCGGTATCTGTGAGAGATTGGTTCCCCCGAGGATACCAAAATCTGTGGATGTGCCAGTACCTTATATAAAATGGTATACTACTTGGATATAACCTGTGTGTATCATCTTGTATACTTAAAATTTTTTTTTTTTTTTTGAGACTGAGTCTTGCTCTGTCACCCAAGCTGGAGTGCAATGGCGCGATCTCGGCTCACTGCAACCTCCGCTTCCTGGGTTCAAGTGATTCTCGTGCCTCAGCCTCCCAAGTAGCAGGGATTACCGTGCCTGGCTAATTTTTGTATTTTTAGTAGAGATGGGGTTTCACTGTGTTGCCCAGGCTGGTCTTGAACTCCTGACCTCAGGTGATCCACCCGCCTTGGACTCCCAAAGTGCTGGAATTACAGACGTGAGCCACTGTGTCTGGCCAAAAAGTTTTTTTTTGAGACAGGGTCTCTCTGTTATCCAGGCTAGAGTGCAGTGGCATGGCCATAGCTCACTGCAACCTCAAACTCCTCAGGTAAAGTTATTTTCCTACCTCAGCTTCCTGCGTAGGTGGGATTACAGGCTCACGACACAATATTCGGGTAATTTTTTTGGTTTTTGTAGAGATAGTCATGCTTTATTGCCCAGGTTCGTCTCGACCTCCCTGTTTGTATACTCTAAATCATCTCTGGATTAATTGTAATACCTAATACAATGTAAATGCTATGTAAATATACTGTGTTGCTTAGAGAATAATGACATAAAAAGTATATATATTCAGTGCAGACACAATTATCCTTTTCTCCCACCCCTGCCCCTGGAATATTTTTGATCCGTGGTTGGTTGAATCCTCGTATGTGAAACCCATGGATACAAAGGGCTGACTGTACAGGGTTTGAGATTTCTACTAAGTGTTTAAAGTTGAAATATTGAATAGGCAGTTGGGTGTACAAGTCTTGAGGTCAGGGCAAATATAAACTTGGGAGCTGAGCAGCATAGTGATGCTATTTAGAGCCAAAGAACTTGATGAAATTACCCAGAGAGTGAGTGTAGATAGACAAAAGATGAAGTTCTTAGACTGAGTTGCTGGATAAATATTTTTGATACTGGGAGAAATTTATCTAGAATACCAGAACTAAAAGAGAATCTTTTGATAATTTGAGGACTAATACCTTCCTGGCTAAGAAACTCTAACAAGTACTAACTAGTCAAGATGTAGAGACAAATGTAAAATGGTTGGTGAATGAATGTCTATTTTTTATCTCTTTTTTGTTTGATACGGAGTCTGGCTTTGTCGCCTAGGCTGGAGTACAATGGTGCCATCTAGGTTCACTGCAACCCCCACCTCCCAGGTTCAAGCAATTCTCCTGCCTCAGCCTCCCGAGTAGCTGGGAGTACAGGCATGTGCCAAACACGCCCGACTAATTTTTGTATTTTTAGTAGAGACAGGGTTTTACCGTGTTGGTCAGGCTGGTATTGAACTCCTGACCTCATGTGATCCACCCGCTTAGGCCTGCCAAAGTGCTGGGATTACAGGCGTGAGCCACTGCATCCAGCTCATCATCTAGGTTTTAAGCTCCACATGCGTTAGTTACTTGTCCTCATGTTCTCCCTCCCCTTGCCCCCCAACCCACTGACTGGCCCCAGTATGTTGTTCCCCTCCCTGTGTTCATGTGTTCTCATTGTTCAACTCCCACTTATGAGTGAGAACATGTGGTGTTTGGTTTTCTGTCCCTGTGTTAGTTTGCTGAGGATGATGGCTTCCAGCTTCATCCATGTCCCTGCAAAGGACATGATCTCATTCCTTTGTTTTTTCTTTTTTGAGACGGAGTCTCGCTCTGTCGCCCAGGCTGGAGTGCAGTGGTGCGATCTCGGCTTACTGCAAGATCCACCTTCCGGGTTCACGCCATTCTTCTGCCTTAGCCTTCTGGTGGGTAGCTGGGACTACAGGCGCCTGCCACCATGCTTGGCTAATTTTTTTGTATTTTTAGTAGAGGTGGGGTTTCACCATGTTAGCCAGGATGGTCTCGATCTCCTGACCTCGTGAGCCACTGTGCCCGGCCTTTTTTTTTTTTGAGACTGAGTTTCACTCTTGTTGCCCTGGCTGGAGTGCAACATCATGATCTCAGCTCACCACAACCTCTGCCTCTCGGGTTCAAGCGATTCTCCTGCCTCAGCTTCCCGAGTAGCCAGGGTTACAGTCATGTGCTACCACACCTGGCTAATTTTGTATTTTTAGTAGAGATAAGGTTTCTACACGTTGGCCAGGCTGGTCTCAAACTCCTGACCTCAGGTGATCTGCCTGCCTCAGCCTCCCAAAGTGCACCTCACCGAGCCGATCTCATTCCTTTTTATGGCTACATAGTATTCTGTGGTGTATATGTGCCATATTTTCTTTATCCAGTCTATCATTGATGGGTATGTGGGTTGGTTCCATGTCTTCGCTATTGTAAATAGTGCTGCAGTAAACAGAAACACATGTGCATGTGTCTTCAGAGGATTTTAACTTTTTTTTTTTTTAAATGGTAGTTGTGGTGAGTAGTCATGGCCCTCATTAAGAATATGATGAAACATAATCCCAGCACTTTGGGAGGCCAAGGCGGGCAGATCACAAGGTCAAGAGATCTAAACCATCCTGGCCAACATGGTAAAACCCTGTCTCTACTAAAAATACAAAAATTAGCTGGGCATGGTAGCACATGCCTGTAGTCCCAGTTACTTGGGAGGCTGAGGCAGGAGAATCGCTTGAACTTGGGAGGCAGAGGTTGCAGTGAGCCAAGATCATGTCACTACACTCCACCCTGGTGACAGAGCGAGACTCCATCTCAAAAAAAAAAAAAAAAAAAAAAGAATGTGATGAAACTTTTGTAGTCTTTCCCAGAAAGTGTATATATGCACATAAAATGTGAACGTAAGGGGTTCACTGGCACTTTGGATTGTAGGCCAATATTCTTCGTTATATAAGTGTCTTAACTATGAAAATCATGGAATGACAGTTGCATTGTTTACCTGTTCTTTACCAGAGTGCTTTTTTTTTGAGACGGAGTCTTGCTCTGTCACCAGGGTGGAGTGTAGTGGCGTGATCTCAGCTCACTGCAACCTCTGCCTCCCGAGTTCAAGTGATTCTCCTGCCTCAGCCTCCCGAGTAGCTGGGACTACAGGCATGTGCCAGCATGCCCAGCTAATTTTTGTATTTTTAGTAGAGACGGGTTTCACCGTGTTGGCCAGGATGGTTTAGATCTCCTGACCTTGTGATCTGCCCGCCTCGGCCTCCCAAAGTGCTGGGATTATAGGCATGAGCCACCGTGCCCAACCCAGAGTGTTCTTAAAAGTGGAAATAAACTCATGTAAGGAATGCTAGTGGTTAGATGATGATATAAGCAAATCTTTACTCACTGTCACCTGTTCACCTCCCTTTCCCCTTTACCATTATGGTAATGCAATAATTTCTTTTTTTTTTTTTTTGAGTCAGAGTCTCGCTTTGTTGCCCAGGCTAGAGTGCAGTGGCACGATATCGACTCATTGCAACCTCCGCCTCCTGAGTTCAAGCGATTCTCCTGCCTCAGCCTACCACGTAGCTGGGACCACAGGTGCGTGCCACCACACCTGGCTAATTTTTGTTTTTTTTTTTTGGTGATGGAATCTCGTTTTATCACCCCAGCTGGCGTGCAGTGACACCATCTCAGCTCACTGCAGCCTCCATCTCCCAGGCTCAAGCGATTCTCCTGCCTCAGCTCCTGAGTAGTTGGGATTACAGGCACACGCCACCACGCCTGGCTAGTTTTTTGTATTTCAAGTAGAGATGGGGTTTCACCACATTGGCCAGGCTGGTCTCGAACTCCTGACATCCAGTGATCTGCCTGCCTTGGCCTCCCAAAATGCTGGGATTACAGTCGTGAGCCACTGCATCCAGCCTAATTTTTATATTTTTAATGGAGATGGGGTTTCACTACGTTGGCCAGGCTGGTCTCAAACTCTTGACCTTAAGTGATTCACCTGCCTCGGCCTCCCAAAGTGCTGGGGTTACAGGCATGAGCCACTGCACCTGGCCTCAAATCTTTTTAAAATAAGTTTTTAATGGATTTTTGTTTTATTATAAACTAATGCAAATTCTGTAATAGGAATATATATGTGTATATATAATTTTTTTCCTTTTTTTTTTTCCTTCCAAACCTTTCTCCCTTAAATGACTAGCACTATCAATTTGGTGTGTAATCATTCATAATTTTTTCTCTATATAGGATTTTTGTCCTACTCTTTCCAAATATGAGATCTTGCTTGCTTTTAACTAAGAAGTAGCAGACATATATTTTGTGTGTGTGTGTATAAAAAATATTTTTGGTCAGTATGAAGGAAATCTTCATATAATAAATCTTTTTATTGGTACTTTTATTTTTCTATAGGAGTCTCAAAAGTAGGATTACTTTTGGAGTCAAAGAGTATGTAAAATGTAAAAGTTTGTAATGGATAGTATAAATATTACTTTCTAAAATGATGGTGGCCACTAGTGCCCATTTACCATACATTATCAGTATTACTTGCTATTTTGAATTTCAACCAAATTGATAAGTAAAACATAGCTTTTTTTTTTTTTTTTTTTTTTTTTTGTGAGATGGAGTTTTGCTCTTCTTGCCCAGGCTGGAGTGCAATGGCGCGATCTCGGCTCACCGCAACCTCTGCCTCCCGGGTTCAAGCGATTCTCCTGCCTCAGCCTCCCGAGTAGCTGGGATTACAGGCATGTACCACCATGCCTGGCTAATTTTGTATTTTTAGTAGAGACGGGGTTTCTCCATGTTGGTTAGGCTGGTCTCGAACTCCCGACCTCAGATGATCCGCCCGCCTCAGCCTCCCAAAGTGCTAGAATTACAGGCGTGGGCCACCGCGCCCGGCCAATAGTTTGTTTTTATTCACACCTCCCTGACTATACTAATGAGGTGGTATATCTTTTTATATTTGTTATTTTTATCTCTCCTGTAATTGCCTATGCATATTTTTTGTGTATCTTATTTAAGATAATTTTATATTAAGATATATTAATCCTTTTTCATGTTTATATTTTCTCCCAATCTTATTTGTCTTTTTATTTTATTTACAGTGTCTTAGTCTACAGATATATACTGCTTTAACATAATCATACTTGTCACTATTTTTCTTTATGGTTTTTAGTTTCCTGATTTGCCTAAGAAGGGTTTCTCGGCCGGGCACGGTGGCTCACGCCTGTAATCCCAGCACTTTGGGAGGCTGAGGCGGGCAGATCACGAGGTCAGGAGATCGAGACCATCCTGGCTAACACGGTGAAACCCCATCTCTACTAAAAATACAAAAAAATTGGCTGGGCGTGGTTGCAGGCACCTGTAGTTCCAGCTACTCGGGAGGCTGAGGCAGGAGAATGGCATGAACCCGGGAGGCAGAGCTTGCAGTGAGCCGAGATCTCGCCACTGTACTCCAGCCTGGGTGATAGAGTGAGACTATATCTCAAAAAAAAAAAAATAAATAAAAATAAAAGGGTTTCTCCACCATAGGTTATAGAAATAGTCATGAACATTCAGATACTTTTACTTTTGTATGTAGTGTTTACATCCACGAGTAGGGCTAGTCATAGTGGCTCACACCTGTAATCCCAGCACTTTGGGAGGCCGAGGTGGGAGGATTGCTTGAGGTCAGGAGTTTGAGACAAGCCTGGGCAACATAGTGAGACACCCCTTGCTTGAGCCCAGTAGCTTGAGGGTACAGTAAGCCATGTTCAAACAACTGCACTCCAGTCTGGGTGACATCGAAAGACCCTGTCTCAAAAAAATAAAAATAAAAAATAAATCCATGAGGAAATTGCTTTTTTGTTTTGTTGTGTTTTTTTTGAGATAGGTCTTGTTCTTTTGCCTAGGCTGGAGTGCAGTGACACCATCATGACTTACTGCAGCCTCAGCCTCAACCTCCCAGGCTCAATTGATTCTTCTACTTCAGCCCCTGCCAAGTAGCTGGGACTACAGGTGCATATCACCAGGCTCAGCTAATTTTTAATTTTTTTGTAGAGATGGGGTCTCACTATGTTGCCCAGGCTTGTCTTGAACTCCTGGCCTCAGGTCACCCTCCCACCTCAGCCTCCCAGAGTGCTGGGATTATAGATGTGAGCCACCATGCCAGCCTTATTTTTGTTTATGATGCAAAGAGTGGGTGGAACTTTGTTTTCTGCCAACGGATATCCAGTTATGTCAACATATAGCCACATATATCAAATAAATCATCTCCTTGTCATACTGAAATCTTTTTTTTTTTTTTTTTTTTTTTTTGAGACAGAGTCTCACTCTGTGATGCAGGCTGGAGTGCAGTGGTGTGATCTTGGCTCACTGCAACCTCCGCCTGCTGGGTTCAAGCAATTTTCCTGCTGCACCCTCTAAGTAGCTGGGACTACAGGCACCTGCCACCATGCCTGGCTGATTTTTGTATTTTTAGTAGAGGTGGAGTTTCACCATGTTGGCCAGGCTGGTGTCGAACTCCTGACCTCAAATGATCTGCCTGCCTTGGCCTCCCAGAGTGCTGTGATTACAGGCATGAGCCACCACGCCCGGCTGACTGAAATCTATTAATTGAAAAGGGTTTTCATTTTCACAGGAGTGCCACTAATCCATATTTTGTTTTTATGCAAAATAGGAAAGGATTTCCTTCTACAAGATACTTAATTTTGATCTTCCAGGATTTTTAGGTGGCTTTACTGAGATATAATTCATATATAGTAATTTAAAGTGTACAATTTTTCCCCAGCAGCCACACAGTGCCGTTAAAATATTAAAAAAAAAAGTAATAACAAGGTGTAAGATTTAATGGTTTTGGCCAGGCATGGTGGCTCACGCCTGTAATCCCAGCACTTTGGGAGTCCTAGGCAGGTGGATCACCTGAGGTCAGGCAGCCTGACCAACATGATGAAACCCTGTCTGTACTAAAAATACAAAAAATTAGCTGGGCATGGTGGCGGGCAAATGTAATCCCAGCTACTCAGGAGGCTGAGGCAGGAGAATCACTTGAACCTGGGAGGTGGAGGTTGCAGTGAGCCAAGATTGCACCACTGCACTCCAGCCTGGGTGGCAGAATGAGACTCCTTCTCAAAAAAAAAAAAAAAAAAAAAATCTAATTACAGCATGAATTTTGCCTTCTTAGAAGTGGCTCTTTTGTTTAAAATATAAGCATGTTCAGTGGCTTTCAGTTGACAGGCTGTAATCATCGCCAAAATGTATGTATTTATTTATTTATTTGAGACGGAGTCTTGCTCTGTTGCCCAGGCTGGAGTGCAGTGGCGCAACCTGGGCTCACTGCAAGCTCCGCCTCTCAGGTTCACGCCATTCTCCTGCCTCAGCCTTCCGAGTAGCTGGGACTACAGGCGCCCACCACCACACCTGGCTAATTTTTTGTATTTTTGATAGAGATGGGGTTTCACTGTGTTAGCCAGGATGGTCTTGATCTCCTGACCTCGTGATCCGCCCGCCTCAGACTCCCAAAGTGCTGGGATTACAGGCGTAAGCCACCGTGCGTGGCCCAAAATGTAATAATTTATTAATGGGAAAATCTTTCTGATACAACTTGAACTTTCTTCCTGTTGTCATTTTAGAATTCCCTAAAGATTGAGATCAGTGTTCCTATATATTTCTCGGAAACACGATCCTACATTCCTATCCTGCTCCCCCTCTTTTTTAACAAAACAGAATTGCAGTTATATTTTTGATCTATGTTAACTTTTGCTATTCAGGCAAGCTAAGTAAGGTTTGATTGGATAATCTGTATGGCAGTCTGAGTATAATTTTTCCATCAAGATTTTTAGCCTTGGGACTGCTTTCTGGGGCTTACTTTTCCCCTTGTGACTTGCTAATTGGAAATTTATGTCTATTTCACTTTCCTGTTCTAAGTTTCTAGAAGGAGTTGTTGGTATAATACAGTATTTTCTTGGTCATGAGATGCATACTTTCCTCCCAGTTTAATATTTCTGAAATTAGGAAATAACATAATTGATGTTTACATTTAATCTAGTAGTGCTCCCTCACCCCTAAAAATATGGTTATTGATTCATGAAGCTTCTTAAAATCAGCAGCTTCTTGAAATTGAAGAAATATATAGAGTACATAAATATGAAACTAACTAGATTTATTGGATATCAGTACTTTGAGAGTTAGAAATGGTTACTGATTGTCATCTTTTCAGTGAAGGGTTCTATAGTTGAGTAAAAAATTTGTCTAACTTTGTAAGTATAGTTTATATTGTAGAAATTGCTTCCAATTTTGTTGGTAACTTCATGAAGCTATTCTAATTTTTTGTGATTTTAGTGACTTATATAATATTAGTGACTTAGTAGTTTCATGTAAAATATCTTCAAACTAATTAGGGCATGGGTTACTCTTTTACCTTTGGAAAGCACATTACATGGTGTATATAGTGCCTATTTTTTAAATTATAGAAACTGAAAAATTTATATAATATTTAAAGAAAAATACCAATTTTTAATATTTTAAGTTTCATTTTGCCTATTCTCTTTAATCTATATACATGTTTTAAAATGTAGAATTAATGTTTGTTTACTCATTCAATAGATATTTTTTGAATGCCCTTTATGTTCTAGGTGCTTTGCTAAGGATGTAGCAGTGAATACAGCAAACAAGATTTTTATTCTCATGTAATGCATGGTCTAGTGGAAGATATGGATATTAAATAACTTAATTGGTATAATGCATATTAAGAGACTTATAGTATGGATATGCACTTAGCAGGGTGATCTGCCAGACTCAAGCCATCCTCCCGCCTCAGCCTCCCAAGTCTAGGGGAATAGGAAATGTCTCCCCGAGGGAATGACTTTTAAACTAAGATGGAAAGGAAGAGAAGTAGTCATATGGAAAGATGCTGGAAGAGAGTTCCAGGCAGAGAGAACTAACTGTATGTTCTAAAGGAGGGAAAACAGTTATTTTCTGAATAACTGAAAAGTGCTTCAAACACATGTATCACAGATGTATGAGTGTTTGCTTTTTTGGTTGTTTCTTGTTGTTGTTGCTGTTGTTAAGACAGGGTCTCGTGTTGTCACTCAGGCTGGAGTGCAGTGGTGTGATCTTAGCTCGCTGCAGCCTTGACTTCCCAGGCTCAAGCGATCCTCCCACCTCAGCCTCCCAAGTAGCTGGGACTATGGGCATGAGCCACCGTATCCAGCTAATATTTGCATTTTTTGTAGAGATGGAGTTTTGCTGTGTTGCCAGGCTGATCTCAAACTCTTAGACTCAAGCAGTCTGCCTGCCTTGGCCTCCCAAAGTGCTGGAATTACAGGTTTGAGTAACTGCACCCAGCTGAGTGCTTGCTTTTTTTTGGTGGTGGTTATTTGCTCTTGCTCTGCTCACAACAGTGTGGGGAATGGTGAGGCCAGAAATATGTAGGGGCAGTTAACAACTACAAAAAGTAAACAGTGATATATGTGTGAAGTGCTGTTCTAAGTACTTTTCATATATTAGTTTATTGAACCCTTACAACAATTTCTATTCACATTTGAGAGAACTGAGGCCGTGAGTACTTTGCACAAAATTAATATAGCAGGACTAGCTTCTGAGACTGTGTTTTGGCTTCAGAGACTATATTCTTAACCACCAAACCATGCTGCAGATTGTAAGTTACAAGTTATGAGTGTGATTAGGGACTTTTATATATGAAGGGCAGTGAGAAAACATTCAAAGATTTCAAGCAGGGAAATTACATAATCAGATTTTTTTTTTTTTTTTTTTTTTGAGACAAGGTCTTGCTCTGTCACCCAGGCTGGAGTCAGTGGTGCAATCATAGCTCACTGTAGCCTTGACCTCCTGGGCTCAAGGAATCCTCCCACCTCAGCTTCCTGAGTAGCTGGTACTACAGGTGGGTGTGCCACCGCACCTAGCTGATTTTTTATTTATTTTTAGTGGAGATGAGGTCTTGCTGTGTTGCCCAGGCTGGTCTCAAAATCCTGGGCTCAAGCGATTGTCCTGCTTTGGCCTCAAGCAATCTTCCTGCCTTGGCCTCAATGTGCTGGGATTACAGGCATGAGCCACTGGGCCTTCGAGAAAAACAATCTCTAGTGGCTCACGCCTGCTTTCCCAGCACTTTGGGAGGCCGAGGCTGGAAGATCGTTTGAGCCCAGGAGTTCGAGACCAGCCTGGGCAACATAGCAAGATGCTGTCTCTACAAAAATAAAAAATTGGCTGGGCATGGTTGGTGTGTGCCTGTAGTCCCAGCTACTCAGGAGGCTAAGGCTGCTTGGGCCCGGGAGGTTGGGAGTGCAGTGAACTATGATCATGCCACTGCTCTCCAGCCTGGGTGACAGAGCAAGATTTTTTCTCAAACAACAAGAACAAAATATATATATAAAATAAAACACCTTTCTGGATGTAGCTTGGGCTGGAGGAGAGCAAGGTAGATGTACAAAGAAGTTAGAGGGCTGTTGCTATATTCTGGGTGAGAATTGTTGGTTTTTTTGGACAAGTCAGTGGGAGAATTGGAGAGGAACTCTATGTAATCACAGATTATTTATGTGGCATTCAGAAGTTTTGGTGTTAGGTTGAAGGTTGGCAATAAGGGAGTGATAATAGTCAGGATGAGTGCCACTGCACTCCAGCCTGGGTGACAGAGTGAGACTCCATCTCCAAAAATAAAAATACAAAATAAATAAAAATTAAAAAATTAAAAAAATACCAAAATATTTTAGAGAAGGAAAAGACTGACTGAACCTAAGGAATTCCAACATCTGGGAGTCTGGTAGGCCAAATCAGATCTGCAGATAAGACTCAGGAGTGGCTTCCAGAGAGGTGGCAGGAATGTGTACTATCATAGTAACCTGTAGTAGTTTGACTAGTAGTAGCTCTGACTTGAGCAATTGGTGGTACTGAAATGGGAAAGATTGGAGGAGGATTAAACTTTGTAAAGATATTGAACCAGGTTTCAGATATACTGTCTGGAGCTTAAAAGTCTTAAGTAGTATAATAAATTACACAGGGAAAGAATCTAGAGTAGGAGCCAGGTGCAGTGGCACATGCCTATGGTCCCTATTGGGAAGCTGAGGTGGGAGGATCCCTTGAGCACAGGAGTTGGAGGCTGCAGTAAGCTATTATTATGCCACTGTACCCCAGGCCAGATGATAGAGCCGTCTTTATTAAAAAAAAAAAGGCTGGGTACAGTGGTTCACACCTGTAATCCCAGTACTTTGGAAGGCTGAGGCGGGCAGATCACGAGGTCAGGAGTTCAATATAGTGAAACCTTGTCTCTACTGAAAATATAAAAAGTTAGCCGGATGTGATGGTGCGTTCCTGTAGTCCCAGCTACTCGGGAGGCTGAGGCAGGAGACTCACTTGAACCCAGAAGGCAGAGGTTGCAGTGAGCCGAGATTGCGCCATTGCACTCCAGCCTGGGTGACAGAGTGAGACTCCATCTCAAAACAAACAAACAAACAAACAAACAAAAACAAACAAAAAAACGCCAGGTGCCATAGCTCATGCCTGTAATCCCAGCACTTTGGGAGGCTGAGGTGGGCAGATCACTTGAGGTCAGACGTTCAAGACCAACCTGGCCAAAATGGTGAAACCCCATCTCCAAAATGCAAAATATAAGTACTAAAGATACAAAAATTAGGCTGGCCTGGTGATGCGCACCTGTAGTCCCAGCCACTTGGGAGGCTGAGACAGGAGACTCACTTGAACCCAGGATGCAGAGGTTGCAGTGAGCCAAGATGGTGCCACAGCACTCCAGCCTGGGTGACAGAGTGAGACTCCATCTCCAAAAATAAAAATAAAAAATAAATAAAAATTAAAAAATTTAAAAAATGCCAAAATATTTTAGAGAAGGAAAAGACTGACTGAACCTAAGGAATTCCAACATCTGGAAGTCTGGTAGGCCAAATCAGATCAGCAGATAAGACTCAGGAGTGGCTCCCAGAGAGGTGGCAGGAATGTGTACTATCATAGTAACCTGTAGTAGTTTGTGTCTTGTGTTCATTTTCTTAGTACTGCCTTTTTGAAGGACAGAAGTTTATAGTTTTGGTGAAGTTCAGTTTACCAGCTTTTTTTAAAAAAAAAATCATGCTGTCATATCTAAGAAATTTTGCCTAACCCAAGGTCACAAAGATTTCCTTCTACATTTTCTTTTAGGAATTTTATAGTTCGTTTTCGAATTTAGATTTGTGATCCACTTGAGTTAATTTTTGTGTATGATGTGAGGTAAGGGTCTGAGTTCTTTTCTTGCAGATGGATATCCTGTAGTAGATTTGGAGTGAGAAGATTGCATTCAATCCAAGTTCTTCTATTTACTAATTTTACAGTCTTAGAGTTAATCACGTTTCGAAGCCTGTTTGCCCATCTATAAAATGTGATTAGTTAAATCTAATAAGATTATTGTCAGAATGAAACACATGAGACAATAAGTGAAACCACTTTGGCATAGTGTATGGCACCTAGTAGGACTAAGATAGATAAATGTTAGTGGAGTTTGAAAAACACTCCCAGGATACCCAAATACTCTTCTTGTTTGTTTCTTTAAATTTGTTTCAGTGAGTGAATAATGCCCAAGCTTTTGGTTTTCAGATATAATCATTGTAATATTTAATCCCTTGAAATTACCTCTTAATCTTAAAGTCTATCAGCTTTAAACTCTAGGCAGCAAATGCACTGCAGGCATGTTTTAGGGAGTTTTGACTTCTTTGGGTTTGTTTGATAACATTTGATAAATAATTGCCCTTCTGTGTTGAATTTCTTTCTTTTTTCCTTTTTTTTTTTTTTTTTTTTTGAGACAGAGTCTTGCTCTGTCGCCCAGGCTGGAGTGCAGTGGTGTGACCTCGGCTCACTGCAAGCCTCGCCTCCAGGGTTCACACCATTCTCCTGTCTCAGCCTCCCAAGTAGCTGGGACTACAGGCACTCGCCACCACGCCCGGCTGATTTTTTTTTGTATTTTTGGTAGAGATGAGGTTTCACCATGTTAGCCAGGATGGTCTCGATCTCCTGACCTTGTGATCTGCCCATTTCAGCCTCCCAAAGTGCTGGGATTACAGGCATGAGCCACTGCGCCTGGCCTCTTTCTTTTTTCTTTTAACTTTTTTTAGAGACTGGTTCTCACTCTGTCACCCAGGCTGGAGTGCAGTGGCATGATCATAGCTCACTGCAGCCTTGAACTTCTGGGCTTGAGCAGTCATCCTGGATTAGCCTCCCTCATTATGTAGAAGTATTAAAAGCATGGGTTCTACTTTTGACAGACGTAGCATATTCATATATGGGAGCTGTTGAGTAGTGAGAAATGACTGCATATGTTTTGAAGGTAAAGCTGACAGATTTTGCTGACAGACTGCGTGTGTAGGATTTGAGATAAAGGAAGGAGTCAAGGATGATAAGTTATTAGGCCAAAAATTTGTCATCTCAATTCAGTAGCAGATGATCTTTTCAAGGCCTGAGTCAGATCATGTCATTTCTTAAAACCATTTTGATGGCTTCCTGTCTCAAAGTAAAAGCTAAAGTCTTTATAAGTCTGCAAGGCCCTCTGTATAAGTCCTGCATGCCGTCTCAGTCTGCGTACTCATTCAGTTCCAGGAAGCCGGGTTGGGCAAAGGTCTCCATTCTATTTCTGAAACACAACAAAAATACTTCCACCTCAAGACCTTCGCACTTACTTTTTGGCTTGCCTAGAACCTCCATTTCCTGGGTATGTGATTACTTAGCTAGTTTGATATATCCTAAGAAATATGATGGTTATCTGTGGAAATTTTAAAAAGTGTGAAGCCCAGCACAAATTTAAATGAATAATGTGCTATAAATTTTTTTCTTTTTTTTTTTTTCTTGAGATGGAGTTTTGCTCTTGTTGCCCAGGCTGGCGTGCAATGGCACGATCTCGGCTCACTGCAATCTCTGCCTCCCAGGTTCAAGAGATTCTCCTGCCTCAGCGTCCTGAGTAGCTGGGATTACAGGCATGCGCCACCACGCCTGGCTAATTTTGTATTTTTATTAGAGACAGTGTTTTTCCATGTTGGTCAGGCTGGTCTCAAACTCCCAACCCAACCTCGGGTGATCTGCCTGCCTCAGCCTCCCAAGTGCTGGGATTACAGGTGTGAGCCACCATGCCTGGCCTAATGTGCTATAAATTTTTAAATAAAATCTTGTGTCGCTAATTTATACCTTTTTTTTTTTTTTAAGAGATGGGGTCTTGCCCTGTTGCCAAGGCTGAAATGCAGTGATATTTTCTTAGCTCACTGTGGCCTCAAGTTCCTGAGTTCCAGCAGTCCTATTGCCTTGGCCTCCCAAAGTGTTGGGATTACAGGCGTGAACCACCACACCCAGCCTATAACTGGTTTTTAATGTTAAGAAATAATGTTGTAATGTTTAGAAATAAAAAGTCTCTAGCCATGTTTAATAAAGATCACAAAGGAAAACAAAAATTCCTTGTAGATGAGCAGGCATGGTGGCTTGCCCCCTGTTAGCTGTGCGGGAGGCTGAGGTGAGAGAATCATTTGAGCTCCAGAGTTTGAGGCTGCAGTGAGCTAAGAAGATGCCACTACATTCCAGTCTTGGCAACAGAGCAAAACCCAGTCTTAAAAAAAAAAAAAAAATCCTCAGATAAGACAAGTTAGATTTTACTTTTTTTTTTTAAATGGAGTTTTACTATTGTTGCCCAGGCTGGAGTGCAATGGCACGATCTTGGCTCACCACAACCTCTGCCTTCTGGGTTCAAGCGATTCTCCTGCCTCAGCCTCCCGAGTAGTTGGGATTACAGGCGTGTGCCGCCATGTCCCGCTAATTTTTATATTTTTAGTAGAGAAAAGAGTTTCACTGTGTTGGCTAGGCTGGTCTTGCTCCTGACCTCAGGTGATCCATCCGCCTTGGCCTGCCAAAGTGCTGAGGTTATGGGCGTGAGCGACCGCACCTGGCCAGATTTTACTTGTTTTAAGCTAACAATCTGCCTGCATTGTTTAATCTATAACATGTCAATTTTAAATAGGTTTACTTATCTAAAAAGAAAGAGAATTGTTCTTCATTGTTCTTCCAGGCTAAAAATCTTATAAAATTTCATTAACTTTTTCATTTGTATGTTGTTACACTGCCTCCCTCTGTATATAGCATATACATATATTTTCAGCTCTCTCTTTGACTTTCCACTTAAATGTTTCACAGGTACCTAAAATTTAATGTACTTATTACTGAACCCTTTGATCTTCCCTTTCTGTCTCATCCTGGCATACTTCTAGAATATCGGCCCCACAAAGCAAGGGTTTTTGTCTATATTTTGTACTATTGTATCTCCAGTTCTTGATATATAACTTGGTAAATATTTGTTGAATGAGTCTCCAAATGGTACCACCATACCATTTACCATTTGCTCAAGTCTTCAGTTTTTTCCACCCTCATCCTCTCACATTATATTGACAAATATCTAACATGTCTCTTAAATCCACCCGTTTTTCTCTATTTCCAGTGTTACCATCCTAATCTAGTATGCTGATATTATGACTGGTATTCCAGAACCAACTTTTGCTGTCTTTGTAATAATCTTCCTTCCTCAGCAAACAGATGTTTCTCAAAATGTAGGCTTGTATCTTGTTATTGTCCTTCTTAGAGCCCTTTAATACCTTCTTTGTGAATTCCAAATTCTTTTTTTTTTTTTCTTTTTTAAGATTGGATCTCGGCCTGTTTCCAGCCTGGAGTGCAATGGCACCACCATGGCTCACTATAGCCTTGACCTTCTGGGCTCAAGCAGCTGGGAACTCTCAAAAAATAAATAAATAAATAAATAAAAATAATAATAAAAAAATTTAAAGGAAAGAAAGCACTTAAAGTTCATGAGACCAAGGACCATGTTTGTATTACTCATGACGGTATCTACAGTGTGTGTCACAATTCTCAAAACATATTTTGAGGCTCTCAGAAAACATTTGTTGAATGAATGAAGGAATAGATTAAGAATGATGAATCCATAAAGGAAATGATGAAATGGTTGGAGAGGTGTTGGGAGAACCAGTAGAATGTATCATAGAAACCAAAGAGTTTCAAACGTAGCAAATATGTCAAATGTAGCAGAGAGAAATAATAAGATCGAGACTAAAGATGATCTTTTTTTTTTTTTTTTTTTTTTTTGAGACGGAGTCTCGCTCTGTCATCCAGGCTGAATGGAGTGCAGCAGTGCGATCTGGGCTCACTGCAACCTTCGCCTGCCAGGTTCAAGTGATTCTTCTGCCTCAGCCTCCCGAGTAGCTAGGACTACAGGTGCGCACCACCACGCCTGGCCAATTTTTGTATTTTTTTTTTTTTTTTTTTGAAGTGGAGATGGGGTTTCACCATATTGGCCAGGCTGGTCTCAAACTCCTGACCTCATGATCCACCCGCCTCGGCCTCCCAAAGTGCTGTGATTACAGGCGTGAGCCACCATACCCAGCCTAAAGATGATCTTTGGGAGGCAGCAAAGCATAGTGGTTAAGAGGAGCGAAACAGACCTGTTTCTGCCTTTTATTGGCCATTAGCCTGTCTTTTCATCTCTAAAAAGGGAATAATAATAATAACTACCGCATGCTGATTGTGAGCCTTAAATGAGATAATATATGTAAAACATTTGGCATAGAGCTTTGTACATACTAAGAACTCAGTAAGTATTTTATTACTTTTACTGATGCTAAATTCACTGTGAGGACTCATTTGTAGTACTTAAAAAAATTTGGTTGATTTTATATTGTTTTGCTGAATAGTGTTCCATCAAAGCATGGCTATTCCCTTTCTACCCCTGAAAATAGATGGGGTATTTACATATAAAATGATTTCCAAACATAGTTGTCTTCCAGAGTAGTTCTGTATCTCAGACCAGACCTTCCCCACCAACACACACACTCTCTCTCTCTCCCCATATATATATACACACACACCTATATATGCACACATATATACACATACATACATATACATACATGTATACATACGTATATATGCATATATATATATATATATAAATTTTTTTTTTTTTTTGAGACAGAGTCTCGCTCTGTTGCCCAGGCTGGAGTGCAGTGGCACAGTCTTGGCTCACTGCAACCTCTGCCTCCTGGGTTCAAGTGATTCTTCTGCCTCAGCCTCCTGAGTAGCTGGGATGACAGGCACCTGCCACCACGTCTGGCTAATTTTTGTATTTTTAGTAGAGATGGAGTTTCACCATGTTGGCCAGGCTGGTCTTGAACTCCTGACCTCAGGTGATCCACTCGCCTCAGCCTCCCAAAGTGCTGGGATTTATAGGCGTGAGCAACCACGCCCAGCCCAGACCACTATATTAATAGCAGTGTATTAGTTAGTTAATTTTTATCAGATCCACTGTTTGTTACTTGGATGTGGGATTAGAATGGCAGGTGTGGGGGTGGATAGAGGTCTTCATTTTGTAGAGAATATGTATTTGTAAATTTGTAGGTAGTTTTTAACATATTGTTAGATTATCATACTTTGTTTTTATACAATGTATATGTCCTATTAATATAATAGTAATTTTCTTTTTAAAAAATATATAGTTAGTAATTTTCTAAGGAGTTTACTTAATGCTGTAATGATTTGTGCAAAAGTATTTAATGCTGTAGGTACAGTGTTACTTTCCTTTGAATTTGGACCAGACTGTTCCACATTGTTCCAGAGATTTGAAAACATAAATCCCAAAATTGCATGTGAGATGAATATTGAGTTTGCCTGTTTGAGTGAAGAGATTCTAGCAATCTTAGGTCTGTGTTTTTCCCTGGAAATGTATTTTAAGTTGAATATATTGTAGTAGAAACCAAAATAAGTTGTGTTACAACATGGCATCCTTGCCCCTGGATGGAAAACCTAGATTGTTTAGATATTTTTCCAAAAGCTGAAAGAATGATATTCTCAAAGAACATTGCTTTGAAAGTTCAAAAAACAGCATTCTGGCAGCTGCTGTAGGGACTGTTTTTCAAGCAGTTTACATTCAGCAGATAAAAAGCACTCTGTTGTGAAATATCTTCAGAATTTGGGTTTATCTTGACTAGAAACTCTTAAATTTGGTATGTGGGGTTTGCCAATCATGATTTTCCAGTTTTACTACCTAAATGGATGCTCAAAATATGCCTGTAAGCATACTGTTCGTTTTTCTCCTTGATCATGTTAGGGAAATGTAGTATTTCTCTCTTCTCATATACATTTTTAGGGGGGGAAATAAATGTTTTCAAATCTCTTTTCAGTTTATTGGTACTCTGCTATTTATGTAATAATATGTGTCACTTGGATTAAGTTTTTAAATTTTTTTTTCATTTTTAAAATGAGAATCATGTTTCTGTCAAACCTTTCTCTGTAATGTTTTCAAAGGGAATTAAGTGCAGATAAAAAATGAATTCTTTGCTTGAACCCGGGAGGCGGAGGTTGCAATGAGCTGAGATCACGGCACTGCACTCCAGCCTGGGTGACAGGGAGACTCTGTTTCAAAAAAAAAAAGAATTCTTTGGAAAAATGCTGAAATTCTTCATTTATACATATAAATTTTGCAGTTATACATATTAAGACATGGAATTCTTTCATTACAAAAATTGTAATGGGAAAATTTAAAATGTATGCATTTGTGAGTAATGAATATAAAAGCAATTCTTTTTTTTTTTTCAAATTGTAAAATTTTGTGGGTTTTTTGTTACATCTGTTTTTTGAGATGGGGGTCTCTCTTTATTGCCCAGACTGGAGTGCAGTGGCACGATTCTAGCTCACTCCAGTGTCGAACACTTGGGCTCAAGTGATCTTCTCATCTCAGCCTCCAGAGTAACTAGGCCTACAGGTGTGTCCCACCACACCCAGCTAATTTTTTAATATTGATTGATTGAGACAGAGTGTCACTCTGTTGGCCATGCTGGAGTGCCTCTGGAGTAGCTAGGACTACAGGTGTGTCCCACCATACCCAGCTTATTGTTTGATTGCCCGGGCTAGAGTACAGTGCTGTGATCATGGCTCACTGCAGCCTCGACCTCCTAGACTCAGGTGATCCTCCCACCTCAGCCTCCTGGGTAGCTGGGACGATAGGCACGTGCCACCATGCCCAGCTAATTTTTTGATTTTTTTTTTTCCTTCCCGACTCAGAGTCTTGGTCTGTCACCCAGGCTGGAGTGCAGTGGCACAGTCTTGGCTCACTGCAACCTCCACCTCCTGTGTTCAAACAATTCTCCTGCCTCAACCTCCTGAGTAGCTGAGATTACAGGAGCGTGCCACCATGCCCAGCTAATTTTTGTATTTTTTTTTTTTTTTAGTAGAGACGGGGTTTCACCATGTTGGCCAGGCTGGTCTCAAACTCCTGACCTCAAGTGATCTGCCTGCCTTGGCCTCCCAAAGTGCTGGGATTACAGGCGTGAGCCACTGAGCCCGGCCTAGAAAGGGGACAATTTGAAGCTCGTAAAATATAACCCACATAAGTCTGGGAATTAATTCTACAAATATTTATTGAACACCTACTATGTGCCAGCTAGTGTTCTACGTGCTGGGATATAGCAGTGAACCAAACTGATAAGTCTGTTTCCTGGTAGAGTTCAAATTTCAATGGAAAGATGTACAGAACAAATATATAGTACACCAGGTGGTAAGAAGAGTATGAGAATAAAATAGGATACTGAATGTGAGTAGAGGGTGGTGGGGGGATAGGTGTTTTTTTTAGGAAATGCTTCTTCTATAAAATTACATTTAGACAAAGATATGAAGGAAGTGAAAGAGCAAGATATGCAGTTATCTGGGGAAAGGGTGTTCTGTCAAGCGGAATGGTAAGTGCAAAGGTCCCAAGGTAAAGAGTATTTTTGTTGTGTTTGAGAAACAGAAGGGAAACTTCTTTTTTTTTATTTTTTTATTTTTTTTTTGAGACAGAGTCTTGCTCTGTTGCCTAGGCTGGAGTGCAGTGGCGCAATCTCGGCTCACTGCAATCTCCGCCAGAAGGGAAACTTTTGTACCTCCTTCTTGGAACTAAGTGAGGAGACTGGTAGGCGATGGAAGAGAGGTAGAGAGGACTTTAGGACAAATTAAATTGGATCTTTAGACCATTTAAAAAATTTTGGCTTCTGCTTTGAGGGAGATAGGAAGCCTACGAAAGGGTTTTGAGCAGAGGAGTGACATGATCTGAATCAGGCTTTGAAAGGATCACCCTGCTACTGAATTGAGAAGACTGGAAGAGATATGAGGGTTGAAGCAAGGAACCAGTTAGAAGCATGTTGCATTTTGCAAGCTATGCATCTGACAAAGGTCTAATATCAGCATCTGTAAGGAACTTAAGCAAATCTATGAGAAAAAAAATGATTAAAAAGTGGGTAAAGGACACGAACAGACACTTCTCAAAAGAAGACATACATGCAGCCAACAATCATGAGAAAAAGCTCAACATCACTGATCATTCAAGAAATGCAAATCAAAACCACAGTGAGACCATCTCACTTCATTCAGAATGGCTATTAAAAAGTCAAAAAAAAAAAAAAAAGATGCTGGCAAGGTTGCAGAGAAAAAGGAGTGCTTATACACTATTGGTGGGAGTGTAAATTAGTTAAGCCATTGTGGAAGACTGTGGTCATCCCTCAAAGACCTAAAAACGGAAATACCATTTGACTCAGCAGTCCCGTTACTGGGTATATACCCAAAGGAATATAAATCATAAAGACAGATGCATGCGTATCTTCATTGCAGCACTATTCACAATAGCAAAGACATGGGATTAACCTAAATGCCCACCAATGGTAGACTGGATAAAGAAAATGTAGTACATATACATCATGAAATGCTATGGAGCCACAAAAAAAATGAGATCATGTACTTGGCAGGGTCATGGATGGAGTGGAGGCCATTATCTTTGGCAAACTAATGCAGGAACAGAAAATCAAATACTGTATGTTCTCACATATAAATGGGAGCTAAATGATGACAACACATGGACACATAGAGGGGAACAACACACACTGGGGCTTATTGGAGGGTGGAGGGTGGGAAGAGGGAGAGAATCAGGAAAAATAACTAATGGGTACTAGGCTTAATACCTGGGTGATGAAATAAACCCCCATGACACAAGTTTACCCATGTAACAAACCTGCACATGTACCCCTGAACTTAGAATAAAAGTTAAATATATTAAAAAATCAATAAATCAATGGACTTTGAGTTAAGCAGATCACCCTCCATAATGTTGGGGAGGAACTTCATCTACTCAACTGAAGGCATTAACAGAACAAAAGATTGATCTCTCCTCAGTAAGAGGCAAGTCTGCCAGCAGAATGAAAACATTGGGTCTTCCTGGGTCTTCAGCCTGCCACTGACCCACCCTGCAGATTTTGGGACTGGCCAGCTTCCATAATCATGTGAGCAATTCCTTTAAATAAACCTCTTTCTTTAAAAAAAAAAAAAAGCTATTGCAATAATCCATTCACATATTTATCATCACTTGGATCTGATAGCTGTTAGAGTAATGACAACTGGTTAGATTCTGCATACATTTTGAAGGTAAAGCTGACAAACTTAGCTGACCAAATGGACATGAGGGGTTTGAGAGAAAAAGCAATTAAGGATGGGTAGAGACTTTTGGCCTAAATATTTCTCTTTGGAATTACCATATTTTGAAATGAAACCTGTAGGAAGAATAGATTTGGGGCAGTGGGCAAAGATGAATTGATTTTAAACATGTTAAGTGCCTATCTATTACACAATCCAGTCAGTATGTCAAGTAAGCATTTAGATATGTGAATCTGAAGTTCCAGAAAGAGATCTCAGCTAGTCTCTATCTGAAGATAGAAATTTGTGAATCATCAATGTTAGATGAAATTTAAAGCCGTAAGGCTGGATCTGGTCATTTGGGAACTGAGTGTAGATAGAAAAAGGAAGAGGTCCGGGTACCCTGCATCACTCCGGTATTTAAAGGTCATGGAGGAAGGAAAGAACCTGCAAAGGAGACAGAGGGTGACTAGCCAGTGAGGAAGAACAATCAAGAGAGGAGTCCCAGAGCTGGGCACGGTGACGCGTGCCTGTCATCCCAGCTACTCGGGAGTCTGAGGTCGGAGGATTGCTTGAGGCCAGGACTTGAAGACTAGCCTGGGCAACCTAGTGAGACCCTGTCTCTAAAACAGTGGAAAAAAATTGGACATGGTGGCACATGCCTGTATTTCTAGCTACTTGGAATAGCTACTTGGGGTCTGAGGCAGGAGAATCACTTGAGCCCAGGATTTTGAGGCTGCAGTGAGCTATGATTGTGCCACTTCACTCTGGCCGGGGTGACAGAGAGAGACCTTGACTCAAAAAAAAAAAAAAAAAAAAAGGTATCCCGTAAGTCAAGTGAAGTAGTGAGGGAGCTGTTTAGCTGTGCCAAATTCTGTTGATAGGTCAGGTAAGATGAGAGGACTGAGAATTGATCATTCTTCTTAGCAATGTGGAGGTTGTTGGTGACCTTGACTAGCAGTTTCTATGGAGGGGTGGCAGTGAAAGTATAATCAGTATGTTCAAGAGAAAAAAAAAGCAAGGATTGGAGGTCAGGGAGAATAGACAATATAGAGAATTCTAACAATTTTGTTGTGAAGAGGAACAGAGAAATGGGAAGATGGTGGAGGATGTGGAGTCAAGAGGAATTTTTTTTTTCTTTTTTTTTTGAGACGGAGTCTCGCTCTGTCACCTAGGCTGGAGTGCAGTGGCACCATCCTGGCTCACTGCAACCTCTGCCTCCCGAGTTCAAGCAATTCTCCTGCCTCAGCCTCCTGAGTAGCTGGGATTACAGGCATGCGCCACCACACCTGGCTAATTTCTTATATTTTTGGTAGAGATGGGGTTTCACCATGTTGGCCAAGCTGGTCTTGAGTATCTGACCTCAAGTGAGGTCTGCCCGCCTTGGCCTCGCAAGTGCTGGGATTACAGGCGTGAGCCATCTTGCTCGGCTAAGAGGAATTTTCTTCCATGAGAGATATTATAGTATGTTTTTGTTTTCAGGCTTATTGGCATTATTCAGAGGAAATATGAGAAATGGATGATGTGAGAGAGAAAGGAGATAGTTGCCTAAATGAAGAGGTTGAAAGGAGAGATCGTTTATATATTGTGATAGGAAGGCAGCCAGACTATAGGAACAGACACAGGTAGGAAGGTAGGTAGATATATGGTGGGCACTTGTGGCACTTTTCTTCTGTTTGTTACTTCTTCCTATCTGACTACTGCTGTGATCAGATAGGAAGCAAAATTAGTGACAATGAAGAAAGGGGAGATGGGATGAAATAGTTTTTTAGGAGAGTGGTAGAGGGAATGGATTAGGGAAGTGTATTGGCAGCACCAAGGGCTTACTTAGAGTTAGTGGTCAGGAATATAAAATGAGATCATTGAGTGTTATTGTTTTTCTTAGACTAGCTGTGATGGTACAGAGACAGAAGATGTATAAAATATGATTTGGAAGTATGTTAGTGCTGAAATTAGGATATTTTAGTAAATTTACAGAAAACCACCTATGTGAAATATAATCAACATATTAAGAAAAAACTTGTGTATAGTTTTCTCATTGTAACACAAGATAAAGTTATGTAAAACAGGAAAAAAGACATTTGCTACATGCCAATCATTGTATTAGAAGCTACAGGAACCTTAAAATTCACTCATTCATTTATTCAGCTATTTATTGGGTACTAAAATTTGTGCTATTCATTGTTTCAGCTGCTGGGGATACAGTGGTGAGCAAGCCAGAAGAGGTTCCTATCCTCATGAAGCTTATATTTTAATTATACAGTTGGCCTTCCCTATCTGTGATTCCGCACCTGTGGATTCAACCAACTGCGGATGAAAAATATTAGAAAAAATTAAAAATAACAATACAATAATAAAAAATTATACAAAATTTTAAAGTACAGTTTAATAACTATTTATATATCATTTACATTATGTTAGGTATTATAAGTAATCCAGAGATGATTTCAAGTATACAGGAGAATGTGTATAGGCTGTATGCAAATACCATACCATTTTATATAAGTGACTTGAGCATCCTCAGATTTTGGTATCTGAGGGGGTGGGATGGGAGGTGGGAGGACTTAATCTGTTGGGGTTATAGCTGACAAATACAGAACAAGAAAAAAAGTTAGTTGCCCTAATTGTGATCTTATATGGATCATAAATATTCAGGGTTGGATCAGGTCAGTGCAAGCTTAAATATAGGTCTGAGAACATAGGTCTAGAATCCATTACCCAAATGTTGGTGCCATAAGTTTTTTTCTTTTTAAAAAAGTTCCCTGCAAGTATTACACATGTTTTTCTTTTTTCTTATTTTTCTTCTTCTTTTTTTTTTTTTTTTGGCTTTTAGAAATGTAGATTGGGTGAACTGGCACAGTGGTGTTTGGGAGTAGTAGCATCCCTTACTAACTTAATCAAGCCCATTAATACTTCTGCATTGTACTTTATCATTATTCATGGAAATTAGGGTAATTAAGACTAAAATGGGTCCGTGTCAAGTTTTATCACTAGGTTTTGAAAAAACTTGGATTTCAGAGTTTTTTGGACTTCAGGATTGTGAGCCCATCATGGAGAAGATAGGACTTTGTACTTTTTATTTTTTGTTTTAGAGTTTGTTTTTTTAATTTACTTTTTGAGATAGGGTCTCGCTCTGTTGCCCAGGCTGGAGTCCAGTGGCATGAACATGGCTCACTGCAGCCTCGATTTCCTAGGCTCCAGCCATCTTCTTGCCTCATCCTCCCGAGTAGCTGGGACTATAGGTGTGCACCACCATGCTGGGCTAATTTTTTATTTTTTGTAGAGAGAGGGTCTTGCTGTGTTTGCTAGACTGGTCTCAAACTCTTAAGCTCAAGTGATCTTCCTGCCTTAGCCTTCCAAAGTGCCAGTAATACAGGCGTGAGCCACCGTGCCCAGGCAGGATTTGAATTTTTAAAATTATTATTTATTTTTTAAAAAACATTTGGGTTATTTTAATTACTTTTTATACACAGCATTTTATTATTTATTTTTTCTCCCTTCCTTAATTATGTATTTATTTTTTTGAGACAGGGTCTTGCTCTGTTGCCCAAGCTAGAGTGTAGTGGTACAATCACAGCTCAGTGTAACCTCAACTTCCTGGGCTCAAGCCATCTTCCCACCTCAGCCTCTTGAGTGGCTGGGATTATAGGCACATGACACCACACACCTGGCTAATTTTTTATTTTTTATTTTTGTAGAGATGAGGTCTCACTGTGTTGTCCATGCTGGCTTTGAACTCCTGGGCTAAAGCGATCCTCCCACTTTAGTCTCCCAAAGTGCTGGGATTGTAGGTGCGAGCTACTGTGCACAGCTAACTTTGTACTTTTTTTTTTTTTTTTTTTTTTTTTGAGACGGAGTCTTGCTTTGTTGCCCAGGCTGGAGTGCAGTGGCACAATCTCGGCTCACTGCAAGCTCTGCCTCCCGGATTCACGCCATTCTCCTGTCTCAGCCTTCCGAGTAGCTAGGACTACAGGTGCCCACCACCACGCCTGGCTAATTTTTGTATTTTTTTTTAAAAGATGGGGTTTCAGGAGATCTCCTGACCTCCTGATCCGCCCGCCTCAGCCTCCCAAAGTGCTGGGATTACAGGCATGAGCCACCATGCCCAGCCTACTTTGTATGTTTAAAGGGAGAGTGTGTATGTTTATATGACACATAAGCAGAAATGAACATGATTTGTTAGGGACAGTAAAGAAAACTGAATTGACTAAATGATAGTGGGTGTGTGTTGGGAAGTAAAGATAAACAAGTTTGAATAGTTAGAGGAGAGTGAGATTATTAAAAGCCTTGAATGCCATTGTGAAATGTTAATACATGAAATGGTAGACAAGAATCATCAGAGTGAAATGATTGGAAGATTAGTTTTCCAGCTGTTTATATGATTGAATGGAGCAATAACAAGCTAAGGAGTTACCCAATCGGCCAATATTTGTTGAGTATGTATAAACACTGCTGCTGCTCCTACTACTACTAAATTATTGGCACTTTTTTTTTTCTTGCTCTGTCACCTGGCCTGGAGTGCAATGGCATGATCTTGGCTCACTGCAACCTCCACCTGCCAGGTTCAAGTGATTCTCATGCCTCAGCCTCCTGAGTAGTTGGAATTACAGGCACCTGCCACCACACTCAGCTGATTTTTGTACTTTTAGTAGAGACGGGTTTCGACATGTTGACCAGGCTAGACTCCAACTCGTGACCTCAAGTGATGCACCTGCCTTGGCCCCGCAAGGTGCTGAGAGTACAGGCATGAGACACCATACCCGGCCAGTACCTTTTATTGAGCCCTCGCTATGTGCCAGTCATTGGGCGAGGTATTTTACTTACATTCCTTGTAGAAGTCATAAGACAACTATTTATTTTTTCCCTTGAGACAGGGTCTTGCCCTGTTGCCCAGGTTGGAGTGCAGTGGCTTGATCACAGCTCACTGCAGCCTCAACCTTCAAGGTTCAAGTGATCTCCCACCTCAGTCTCCTGAGAGCTGGGACTACAGGTGTGTGCCATCACACCCTGCTAGTTTTTGTACTTTTTTAGAGACAGGATCTTGCCATGTTGCCCAGTCTGGTCTCAAACTCCTGGGCTCAAAGAGTCCACCCACCTCAGCCCCTGAAAGTGCTGGGATTATAGGTGTGAGCCACCATGCCTGGCCAAGAATCTTACTCTCTTGTTGTAATGAAAAGTCTCAGGGCACATCGTTTAAAATATTCTACTTCATAAATGGAACTTTCTAAGGGATAAGATGTTCTCCGTTTTCCAGATACTAGTTTTAGATCTTGAGTCAGACATATGTTTGACATGAAGACTAGTCTGTCAGTCTTCAAGAATACTGACTTGTTTTGTTTTGGTTTTATTAATATATTCACTAGTCTCTGGCTGGGCACAGTGGCTCACACCTGTAATCCCAGCACTTTGGGAGGCCAAGGCAGGCGGATCACCTGAGGTCAGGCGTTCAAGACCAGCCTGGCCAACATGGTGAAACCCTGTCTCTACTAAAAATACAAAAATTAGCCGGGTGAGTATGGTGGCTTGTGCCTGTAATGCCAGCTACTAGGGAAGCTGAGGCAGGAGAATCTCTTGAACCCAGGAGACGCAGGTTGCAGTGAGCTGAGATCGCGCCACTGCACTCCAGCCTGGGCGACAGAGCGAGACTCCATCTCAAAAAAAAAAAAAAATTCACTAACCTCCCTAATGATTATATGGTAATCTGGTTTCCTGAGGATCTTTATATTTAAAATGGGAGTGCTTTGTGGAGATTCTGAGATTAGGTGTATCACCTATTGTAAAATAATAAATTAGCACGCTAGTTTTAAAACATTTTTTGTATTTGGGGAATTGACACATGCCTACTGAGTATTTGCTATTAGGAAAACTTGTAAAAATAAATTGCTGATTTTTAAGGTTCTTATAACAACAGTGATTATTTGTATAAATGTTTGCTTAATGTTTGCCTTCTCACTAGAGTATAAACCTTAAAATTTAGGAACTGGGTTCATTTTGTTGAATACTGTATTTTCAGAGTGTAGCATGATGCCTGGCATATGATAGATGTTTGGAAATATTTTTTGAATGGACAAGTGAATGATTCAGAGTTGAATTGTATCCTAGCAACAAAGATAATATCTGCATAAGTTCCTGCATCAGAGAGTCCTAACCTCAAAAAGCCTGATAATCTCTTCTAAAAGTTTGGAATACTGAAACCAGCCTAAGAGATAATTTAAAAAGAATTTTTATAGGTACATAGCGTGTTTAAATATTTATGGGGTGAACGTGATATATTGATGCAGGCATACAATGTGTAATAATCACATAGTCAATGGAGTATCAAAAAAAGATGATTTTTTACCTTCAATAAAACTGTAGGAAATAAAAGTGTACTTCAGCAGAAGAGTGGGGAATATATTCTTTTAAAACTGATGAGTGCGAAAATATATGAAGTTATTTTTATTTTAGGCAATGTTTGCTTGACTGTAAGTTTCAGAAGCTTCTTGGTGATTCTTAAATTTGCATTTGCACCATACCACTATGGCTTGTTTATGATATCTGTAGAATGATAAACTTATTCTGAATTTTAAATGTATTTATAACTAAATGGATTTAAATCTATTTTGAATTAACATTTCGATCTAACGGTGATTTTTTTTTTGGGTAGTTGTTGACCTCCTTGTCTTCCCTTATACCCATTACTTATGTTAATCAGTAGTTGCCTCTTTTCTGATAAATTTTTGTTATGATCTGTTCTGCAGAGAAAGATGCTGGTTTCGAGTTTTGGAGATCCTTGTTTTTTATGGAACACAGTTCTGTAAAATTTTCATAAGATTCCTTGGCAATAACATACGCTTGTGATGGACCCTAGAAATACTGCTATGTTAGGATTGGGTTCTGATTCCGAAGGTTTTTCAAGAAAGAGTCCTTCTGCCATCAGTACTGGCACATTGGTCAGTAAGAGAGAAGTAGAGCTAGAAAAAAACACAAAGGAGGAAGAGGACCTTCGCAAACGGAATCGAGAAAGAAACATCGAAGCTGGGAAAGATGATGGTTTGACTGATGCACAGCAACAGTTTTCAGTGAAAGAAACAAACTTTTCAGAGGGAAATTTAAAATTGAAAATTGGCCTCCAGGCTAAGAGAACTAAAAAACCTCCAAAGAACTTGGAGAACTATGTATGTCGACCTGCCATAAAAACAACTATTAAGCACCCAAGGAAAGCACTTAAAAGTGGAAAGATGACGGATGAAAAGAATGAACACTGTCCTTCAAAACGAGTAAGTAGAATTCCTAACATGTGGTTATTGACAATATTTTCATTTCCCTATTAATTTTTATCCTATATATGTATTTCCGGGAGTTTGATTTTAATCTTTCTATGTTATTTCCAGATAGTTTGTTTTTGTGAGCCTTAAAATAAGCCCCGAGGCTTGTCAAAGATGTAAGTTAATAGCATAACCATGTATGTATTTGTACTTGTAAAATTATTTTAAAATTTTATTTATTTATTTTTTTGAGATTAAGTTTTGCTCTTGTCGCCCAGGCTGGAGTTCAATGGTGTGATCTCGGCTCATGGCAACCTCTGCCTTCCGGGTTCAAGCAGTTCTCCTGCCTCAGCCTCCCGAGTACCTGGGATTACAGGCACCCACCACCACACCGAGCTAATTTTGTGTTTTTAGTAGAGACGGGGTTTCACCATGTTGGCCAGGCTGGTCTCAAACTCCTGATCTCAGGTGATCCGTCCACCTTAGCTTCCCAGAGTGCTGGGATTACAGGCATGAGCCACCACGCCTGGCCTATTTATGCAGTTTTTAAAGGCAAAACTCCAAAGTGCTGGGATTACAGGTGTAAGCCACTGTGTCTGACTGAAAAAAGAGAAATCTTTATTGAGATATGATTCATATACCATACAGTTTGCCCATTTAAATTCAGTGATTTTTAGGGTATTTCATTATTAGCTTTAAAAATTTATGTAAAATCATTTCTTTCTTTCTTTTTTTTTTTTTTTGAGACGGAGTCTCACTCTGTCGCCCAGACTGGAGTGCAGTGGTGCGATCTCGGCTCACCGCAACCTCCGCCTCCCGGGTTCAAGCGATTCTCCTATTCTCCTGCCTCAGCACCCTGAGTAGCTGGGATTACAGGCACCCATCACCGCACCCAGCTAATTTTTGTATTTTTAGTAGAGATGAGGTTTCACCATGTTCGCCAGGCTGGTCTCGAACTCCTGACCTCAGGTGATCCACCCACCTCAGCCTCCCAAAGTACTGGGATTACAGGTGTGAGCCACTGCGCCCAGCCAAAATAATTTATCTCTAAACCTTTTTCATTACCCCAAATTAAAACTCCATAACCATTAAATAATATCTTCCATTTCTTCTGTCTGCAGCGACTGGTAATATCTAATGTACTTGCCGGGCGTGGTAGCTCACGCCTGTAATCCCAGCACTTTGGCATGCTGAGGCAGGTGGATCACCTGAGGACAGGAGTTTGAGAGCAGCATGGCCAACATGATGAAACCCCGTCTCTACTAAAAATACAAAAAATTAGCCAACCATGATGGCAGGTGCCTGTAATCCCAGCCCTTGGGAGGCTGAGGCAGGAGAATCACTTGAATCCAGGAGGCAGAGGTTGCAGTGAGCTCAGGTTGCGCCACTGCACTCCAGCCTGGGCAACGAAAGCGAAATTCCATCGCACCCCCCAAAAAATTCTAATGTACTTTTAGCAACTGTAAATTTGCCTATCCTAGCTAACTCATATAGGTGTAATCATATAATATTTGTTACTTTGTGTCTGGCTTATTTCATTTACCAGAATGTCCTCAAGGTGCAACCATGTTGTAGCATGTGCCAAAAACTTCATTCCTTTTCATGGCTGAATAATCCATTGTGTGGCTATACCACTTTATTTTTATTTATTTATTTATTTATTTTTGAGTTGGAGTTTCACTCTTGTTGCCCAGGCTGGAATGCAATGGCGCGATCTCGGCTCACTGCAACCTCCGCCTCCAGGGTTCAAGCAATTCTCCTGCCTCAGCCTCTTGAGTAGCTGGGATTACAGGCGTGTGCCACCATTCCCGGCTAATTTTTGTATTTTTTGGTAGAGATGGGGTTTCTCCATGTTGGTCAGGCTGGTCTCAAACTCCTGTCCTCAGGTGATCCGCCCACCTCTGCTTCCCAAAGTGCTGGGATGACAGGCGTGAGCCACCACACCCAGCCACCATTTTATTTTGTATCCATTCATCTCTTGATGGAATCTTGGTTCACATCCACTATTTGGCTATTGTGAATAATGAATGCTACAGTGAATGTTGCCATACAGTTATCTGTTCAAGTTCCTGCTTTGAATTTTTGGGTATTTACTTGGGAATAGAATTGCTGGGTCATACGGTAATTATTTATTTAGCGCTTTCAGGAACTGTACACTTTTACAGTGGCTATACTGTTTCATATCCCATCAGCAATGCATGAGTTTTTTATTTCTCTGAGTCTTCATGAGGTTTTCTTAATTTTTATTCCCTCCCTCCCTCCATTCCTTCCTTTTCTTTCTTCCTTCCTCTCCCCGTCTCCCCTCTACGTCTCCCGCTCCCTCTCTCTGCCTCTCCCCCTCACTTCCCTCCCCTTCCTTTCGTTTTCTTCCTTCCCTTCTCTCTCTTTCCTTCCTCCCACCGCCCCCGTTCTCAAGCTGTATAGCACATTGTGGTTTTTGATTTGCATTTTCTTAACGACTAATGATGTTGAACAATTTTTCATGTGCTTATTGGCCATTTGTGTATCTTCTTTGAAGAAATGTTTGTTCAAATTATTTGACTACTTTTGAATTGTGTTTTGTTGTTGAATTGTCCAGGTTCTTTATATAATCTGTATATAGGATTTTAAAAATATTTTCTCTCATTCTGTGGATAGTCTTTTAATTTCCTTTTGTGTCCTCTGATGCAAAAAAAAGTTTTCAATTTTGATGAAAACCGGGTCCAATTTATTTTTTCCTTTATTACCTGTATTATTAGTGTCATAGCCTAGAAATCACTGCCAAATCCAATGTTGTGAAAGTTTTCCCCCTATGTTTTCCTGAGGGTTTTATCGTTTAGCTCTTATGTTTAGATCTGTGATCCATTTTGTGTTTAAGTTTTGTATATGGTTTAAAGTAAGGGTCCAGCTTCATTCCTTTACATGATATTCAGTTTTCTCAGCATCATTTCTTGAAGAGAGTATGTTTTCTTCATTGAATGGTTTTGGCACCTTTGTTAAAGAAGTTATTGGCCATATATGTGAGAGTTTATTTTAGGACTCTTCCTTTCCATTCCATTGGTCCATATGTCTGTCTTTCTGTAAGTACCACACTGTTTTCATTACTGTAGCTTTGTAGTAAGTTCTTTGTTTGTTTGTTTGTTTGTTTGTTTTAGATGGAGTCTTACTCTGTCGCCCAGGCTGGAGTACAGTGGCATGATCTCGGCTTGAGACCGCAGCCTCTGCCTCCTGGGTTCAAGTGATTCTCCTGCCTCCTGCCTCAGCCTCCCTCCCAAGTAGCTGAGATTACAGGTGCCCGCTACCACGCCCGGCTAGTTTTTGTACTTTTAGTAGAGACAGGGTTTCACCATGTTGGCCAGGCTGGTCTCAAACTCCTGAGCTCAAATGATCTGCCTGCCTCGGCCTCCCATAATGCTGGGATTACAGGTGTGAGCCACCGTGCCCTTCCTGTTTGTTTTTAAAGAGAGAGGGTCTTGCTCCGTCATCCAGGCTACGCTACTCACTGCAGCCTCAAACTCCTGGGCTCAAGTGATCCTCCTGACTTGGTCTCCCAAAGTGATGGGATTATAAGCATGAGCCATCATGGCTGGCCTGTAGTAAGTTGAAGTCAGAAAGTGTGAGTCTTCCAACTTTGTTATCTTTCAAAATTGTTTTGGCTATTTGGGGTTCCTTGAGATTCCATATGGATTTTAGGATGGGGTTTTCTGTTTCTTTAAACAATAATGTTGGGATTTTGATAGAAATTACATTGAATCTACAGATCACTTTAGGTAGTGTTGTCATCTTAATATGAAGTCTTGAAATCCAGGAATGTGGGATGTCTTTTGTTTATTTAAGATTTCCTTAATTTCTTTCAGCAATATTTTATAAAATTTGTGGTGTTCAAGCCTTTCACCTCCTTAAATTTATTCCTGTGTATTTTATTTTTTGATGCTATTGCAACCAGAATTGTTTTAAATTTACTTTTCAGATTGCTCATTGTAAATATATAGAAATACAACTAGTTTTTTAAATTATTATTTTTAATTTTTTTTTAGAGACAGGGTCTTGCTGCCCATGCTGGAGGGGCAGTGGCATTGCTCATTGTAGCCCCAAACTCCTGGACTCAAGCAATCTTCCTGCCTTAGCCTCCTTTTATTTATTTTAATAAAAAAAATTATTTTTGTAGAGATGGGTTCTTGCTGTTTTGCCCAAGCTGGTCTTGAACTTCTGACCTCAATGATCCTCCTTCCTTGGCCTCCCAAAGTGATGGGATTACAGGTGTGAGCCACAGTGTTGGCCACAACTGATTTTGGCATGTAGGTTTTGTATCCTGCAACTTTGCTGAATTAATTTATTAGCTTGAACAATTTGTTGATGTTTTAGGGTTTTCTACATATAAAACTGTGTCGTCTGCCAACAGAGATAATTCAGTATTTTAATATATGCCTCAGGTATTTCTTACATTCCAGCAGATTTGGGAAACACTAGGTTTACTTACTGTGAAATGAGAGTAGGTTATTTTCTGTTCAGTGAGTTAGCTACTGAAAATAGTGTTCTTTTGTCTACTGAAATATTATATATATATTTTTTTCATATTTTTAAAATTATAAACTCCCAGTGGCCATTACTGAATAGGTTACGTACAGTGTTTTGAATGTGGTCAAGCAACCTCTTTAGTGGTCCTTACCGGTAGAAGAACTTAAACAACTAGTATACTGAAAGTAGTAGTTGCTGGTACTATAGCAGGAAGACAAAAGAAGAGGAAAACAGAACGATAGAAGGCAGTGTAAGAAACAAGAGGAAAGGATGATGATAAAGTGCCATCAGGCTACCTCAAAGGATAAAGTTTTCTGTCCATAATCCATGCTAGTATAGTATGTAGGCTAATCTCCGAGTTATATTGATATATATGTATATATAGGTTGGTGCAAAAGTAATTGCAGTTTTGGGCCATGCATTTTTTTTTTTTTTTAAGGCAGAGTCTCCTTTTGTTGCCCAGGCTGGAGTGGAGTGCAGTGGCTTGATCTCGGCTCACTGCAGCCTCCGCCTCCTGGGTTAAGGCAATTCTCTTGCCTCAGCCTCCTGAGTAGCTGGGATTACAGATACTTGCCACCATACCTGGCTAATTTTTGTATTTTTAGTAGAGATGAGATTTCACCATGTTGGCCAGGATGGTCTCGAACTCCTGACTTCAGGTGATTCGCCTGCCTCAGCCTTCCAAAGTGCTGGGATTATAGGAGTGAGTCCCTGTGTCCGGCCATTGACCATGAATTTTAAATCATTATAACTAGGCTCTAACACATCTTTATTAATCAAAATAGGAACCATTACAATAAAAGTTTGTGCCAAAAAGAAATCAGTTTGTTTAATCCTGTAGCATAAACATCTGTGCTTCTGGATTCAACAAACTCTTGGGAAGGATTTTATGCATCCTGCTGGTTGTGGAAGCTGTTTCCCTGCAAAAAATTGTTGAGATGCTTGAAGAAGTGGTAGCTGGTTGACGAGAGGTCGGTTGAATATGTCAGGTGAGGCAAAACTTAGTAGTCCAATTCGTCCAACTTTTGAAGCATTGATTGTGTGACATGTAGTCAGGCGTTGTCCTGGAGAAGAATTGGGCTCTTTTTGTTGATCAGTGCTGGCGGCAGGCATTGCAGTTTTTGGTACATCTCATCAATTTGCTGAGCATACATCTCAGATGTAATGGTTTCGCTGGCATTCGGAAAGGTATAGTGGATCAGACTGGCAGCAGACCACCAAACGGTGACCATGACCTTTTTTGGTGCAAGTTTGGCTTTGAAAAGTGCTTTGGAGCTTCTTCTGGGTCCAACCACTGATCTGGTTGTTGCCGGTTGTCATATAAAATCCACTTTTTGTCACACATCACAGTCTGAGAAATTTTTCCTTGTTGGTGTGTAAAATGCCAAATGACTGTAGAATGGTTGAAGTTGCTGAGTTCCTCGGCAACTTCTCGTGTAGTTAAAAGAGGATCAGTTTCGATGATTGCTGTCAGTCATTGAGAGCTTCTGACAGCCAGCCACTGTGCTTCTTATCTTCAAGGCTCTTACCTCCTTTGCAAAACTTCCTGAACCACCGCTGTACTGTACATTCATTAGCAGTTCCTGGGCCAAATGCGTTGTTGATGTTGCAAATTGTCTCCACTGCTTTATGACCCATTTTAAACCCAAATAAGAAGATCACTTGAATTTGCTTTTAGTCTAACATTTCCATAGTCTAAAATAAATATAAATACAAAATAAACAGCAAGTAATCATTAGCAAAAAAAATAAAGTGAGAAATGCGCATTAAAATGATATATAACATAACCACATTTAAGAACGTATTCCAATATCAAGTGGCAAATTTCAACAGTGCAAAAACTGTAGTTACTTTTACACCAGTATTACCTGTTTTATTTATAATTTATAACAATTATATAGTTTTAAAAAATAAATGTGTGTATATGTATGTATATGCATATATATAAACTGTGGTAGGCTGCATATAACCTGAACTTTTTCCATTTTAACCATTTGTAAGTGTATAATTTTGTGGCATTAGGTAGATGCACTTTTTGTGCAACCATGCCCACCCACCAGCTCTGGATCTTTTTTTTGACATTTTCCAGCTGACACTCTATTAACTCTTCATTCTCCTTCCTGCAGCCCCTAGCGAAACCACTATTCTACTTTCTGTCTTTGAATTTGACTACTGTAATTACCACATATAAGTAGAATCATACAATATTTGTCCTTAGGTAACTGCCTTATTTCCCTTAGCATAATGTCCTCAAGGTTGTCCATCTTGGAGTATGTCAGAGTTGCTTTCGTTTTTAAGGCTGAATAATATTCTAGTGTATGTATATACCAAATTTTGTTCATTCTATGGATATGTCAGATTCAGAAGCTGTTTGTGAATTTTTAGGTTAATGTGATTGTCAACTATTAATTTCTAGATTTGTTCAGCTATTACTTTTCTGGGTAGTATTTTACTAGATAAGTTAATCTAGTCCATCTATGGATGGGCACTGGTATTGCTTCCAGCTTTTAACAGTTGTGACTAATGCTGAACATGTGTGTAGAAATATCGGAGTCCCTGCTTTCACGTCTTTTGGGTATGTATATATGTGGAAGTGGAATTTTTGGTCGTATTGCAATTTTTTTGATAAGATAGTGGGTGTCGCTGTGTCACCCAGGCTGGACATTGTAAATCTTTTTTTTTTTTTTTTGATACAGGATCTCACTCCTGTTGCCCTGGCTGGAGTGCAGTGGCGTAATCACAGCTCACTGCAGCCTTGACCTCCTGGGCTCAGATGATTCTGCCATCTCAGCCTCTTGAGTAGACCGGCTACAGGCATGCACAACCACTCCTGGCTCATTTTTTGTATTTTTAGTAGACATGGGGGTTTCACCATGTTGCCCAGGCTGATCTTGAACTCCTGGACTAAAGCAGTCTGTCTGTCTCAGCCTCCCAAAGTGCTAGGATTTACAGATATGAGCCACTGTGCCTGGCTGGGACATTATAATTCTATGTTTAATTTTTTGAAAGAATTACCATACTGTTTTCCACAGGGGCTGTACAATTTTACATTCCCACCAGGAACTCACAAGTATTCTGGTTCTTCCACATCCTCGGTAACAGTTATTCTGTATTTTTAAAAAATTATAGCCATCCTAATGTGTAGGAGTTACTCATTATATTTATAATTTATTATTATATATCTATAGTTTTGTTTGTTTGAGACAGCATCTCGCTATTGCCTAGGTTGGAGTGCAGTGATGTGATTAGGCTCACTGTAGCCTTGACCTTGACCTCCTGGGCTCAAGCAATCCTACCGCCTCAGCCTCCCAAGAAGCCGCGGCTACAGGTGTGTGCCACCACACTTCTAATATTTTTATATTTTGTAGAAATGTTGCTCCTTATGTTGCCCAGGCTGGCCTTGAAATCCTGGGCTCAAGTGATCCTCCCATCTCAGCCCCCCAAAGTGCTGGGATTACAAGGTGTCAGCCACCGTGCCAGTGAGCCACTGTGCCCAGCTTGATATGTATTTTTTTTTTTTTTTTTTTTTTAAACATAAGACTAATCGCAGCACTTTGGGAGGCCGAGGTGGGTGGATCACTTGAGGTCAGGAATTTGAGACCAGCCTAAAAAATATGGTGAAACCCCATCTCTACTAAAAATACAAAAATTAGCTGGGTGTGGTGGTGAGCACCTATACCCCCAGCTACTCAGGAGGCTGAAGCAAGAGAAGCTCTTGAACCCAGGAGGTGGATGTTGCAGTGAGCCGAGATCACACTACTGCACCCCTGCCTGAGTCACAGAGTGAGACTCCATCTCAAAAAAAAAAAAAAAAAGTCTAAGATCCTTTGCCTTTCTTTTTTTTTAAAAGACAGAGTCTCACTCTGTCACCCAGGCTTGCGTGCAGTGGCGTGATCTCGGCTTACTGCAACCTCTGCTGCCCAGGTTCAAGCGATTCTCCTGCCTCAGCCTCCCGAGTAGCTGGGATTACAGGTGCGTGCCACCACGCCCTGTGCTGCGCCTGGCGGATCTTTTGCCTTTCTACTTTATCTTCAGTGCTCCAAAAGAAGCAGCCCTGAAGGGGAACTCCTATTGAGATTGTGATAAAGGATTTTGATAAAGGATAGTATTTTCTCCTTTACTGACCATAGGGAAATAAGAGAATAAGAAACAATCTTGGCTGGGCACAGTGGCTCACACCTGTAATCCCAGCACTTTGGGAGACCCAGGCGGGTGGATCACCTGAGGTCGGGAGTTCGAGACCAGCCTGACCAACATGGAGAAACCCTGTCTCTACTAAAAATACAAAAAATTAGCCGGGCGTGGTGGTGCATGCCTGTAATCCCAGCTACTTGGGAGGCTGAGACAGGAGAATCGCTTGAACCCAGGAGGAAGAGGTTGTGGTGAGCCGAGATCCCGGCATTGCACTCCAGCCTGGGCAACAAGAGCGAAACTCCATCTCAAAAAGAAAAGAAAGAAACAATCTTGCCGGGCGTGGTGGCTCACCCCTGTAATCCCAGCAGTTTAGGAGGCCAAGGTGGGTGGATCACAAGGTCAAGAGATCGAGACTATGCTGGCCAACATGGTGAAACTCTGTCTCTACTAAAAATACAGAAATTAGCTGGGTGTGGTGGCTCACGCCTGTAGTCCCAGTGACTCAGGAGGCTGAGGCAGGAGAATCACTTCAGCCCAGGAGGCGGAGGTTGCAGTGAGCCGAGATTGCGCCACTGCACTCCACCCTGTCTTAAAAACAAACAAACAAACAAGAAAGAAACAGTCTTGGTTTGTTCATGAAAGAATCTTGATTTGTTTGTGTCCTACTCTTAATTTTAATACCTTGTTAAGGAATAATTGACAGTGGATTGAAGTTTGGAAAGTCTCCAGAGAGGGAATAAAACCTCAGAATCTCCTGAGAGAATCTAGAAAAACATTGTTAAGTATATCAAACTGCAATGATCCCTGTGGGAATTTTGTAGTTTCAGTGTAGTGAAGATGGCTAATGAATTAGACTCAAAAATAGAATGCCACATTTAGATTACTGTTCTAATGTTTCTTTGCATAAACTTTGGTTCCAGTGAGTTCTTAACTTGTGGTGGTGTTTTGCAAACAAAGGAAAACCTGAAGACATTTTCAGTATATTCGTCTTCTTTATTTTCTTTAAGAAAAGGTTATTCTGCTTGATGATTTATGTATCACATATCATGGATGGTTAATGCATAGTATGTTATGTCATATTTCATACTTTTATTACTTGGAAATTTTTATTTTAAAATGTCAGACTCATATTTGAGGTTCAAAAGTTGAGAATTTTTAGGTTAATAACATGATTTTCAACTGTCAATTTCTAGATTTGTTCAGGTGTCATTTTTCTGGGTAATATTTTGCTATATAAAAGTTAATTATCTAATCAGTTTACTTTCAGTGAAAATTTTTGTTCTGTATATGTTTACTGTGGCTTCCATCAGCCTATTTTAGTTAAAAAATAAGACAATTTTAGCTGGGTAGTCTGGGTGACAGAGTGAGATCCTGTCTCAAAAAAAAAAAATGTGTTTTCAGGTTCATCTTCGCTTGGAGAATCATATCACATTAAGAATAAATTGTTGGGAATCAAAGTTGGTAGAAAGAAACTTCCAGAAGAGTAACTCCAACATTGCTATCTTTGGTATCTTCCAGAAACATATTTGCACTTACAAACCAGTATGCATCCCCTACATACATGTTCTTTCCCCATTTTAAAATGTAAATAGTAGCACACTGTACCTACTGCTCTGTATCTTTTTTCTGTTAAATAGTATATTCTAAAGATTTTTCCATAACAAGACTATGAGAACTTCGTTAGCCCTTGGAAATGTGGCTTATATAATTTTTTTTTTTTTTTTTTTGAGGCAGCCTTGCTCTGTCATCCAGGCTTGAGTGCAGTGGTGCGATCTCGGCTCACTGCAACCTCCGCCTCCCGGGTTCAAGCTTTTGTCTTGCCTCAGCCTCTTGAGTAGCTGGGATTACAGGTGTGCACCACCACGCCCGGGTAATTTTTGTATTTTTAGTAGAGACAGGGTTTCTCCAAATTGGTCAGGCTGGTCTCGAACTCCTGACCTTGTGATCCGTCCGCCTCAGCCTCTCAAAGTGCTGGGATTATAGGCACGAGCCGCTGCGCCCAGCATATAATTTTCTTTTTCCAGTTTGTTATTTGTCTTTAGACTTTGGTTATGTTATTTTGCCATGCAGAAATATTTAGCTTTTTACCTGATGTAATTTATAAATCTTTTTAAGGCTTCTGGATTTTTGACGTGTCATTAGAAAGACCTTCTTCCTTCGAAGTTTATAAAAGATTTCCTTATGTTGTTTTGCAGATCTTTGTAGTGTTTTGTTTTTTAACATATAAATCCTTGATCCATTTGGAGTTTGTTATGGTTTATGAGTTATGGTTCCAAATTTATCTCTTTCCAAATGGCTACATGGTTGTCCCAACACATTATTATTATTATTATTATTATTGTCATCATTTGAGATGGAGTCTCCCTCTGTCGCCCAGGCTGGAGTGCAGTGGTGCAATCTCGGCTCACTGCAACCTCTGCCTCCTGGGTTCAAGCAGTTCTTCTGCCTCAGCCTCCTGAGTAGCTGGGATTAGAGACACACGCCATCATGCCCAGCTAATTTTTGTATTTTTAGTAGAGACAGGCTTTCCTCATGTTGGTCAGGCTGGTCTCGAACTCCTAACCTCAGGTGATCAGCCTGCTTTGGCCTCCCAAAGTGCTGGGGATTATAGGCGTGAGCCACCGAGCCCGGCCTCAACACTATTTTTAAGAAGTCTATCTTTACTTCTCTGATTTGAGAGGCTGCTTTGTCATACACTGAATTTCTTTATGTACTTGGTTCTAGTCTGGTTTTCCTTTTAGTATCAATGATGTTTCTGTTTATTTACATTTTTTGTTTGTTTATTTTTAAGAGTCTGAGTCTTGTCTTTTTTAACCAGGCTGTGGTGCAGTGGTGTGATCATAGCTCACTGTAACCTTGAACTCCTGGGGATCATCCTGGGGATCAAGCTATCTTCCTGTCCCAGCCTGGCAAATCATTAGGATTACAGGTGTGAGCCATGACACCTGGCCACCATGATACAGTTTTAAGTATTTTGTTTTATAGGTAGGACTAATCCATCCTCCTAACTTGTATTTTAGTGTGCTCCCTGTACTTTTGCCTATTAATTTATAAACAATGCAATTTCAGTGAAAATAATTTTTTTTTTCTAGAATGTGGCTGATTACAAAGTTTGTATATTGTTCATCTTTATCTGTGGTTGAATTTGGAGCCTAATTTGATGATGACTACTTTGAGAGGCTTTGACTTTAGTTTTCCAGGAGTTAGGGTATGTTACTGACACCTTTCCTGGGGTCTCTATTTTGCCCCTAGTGCATGACTTGATGCACTTACCCACTGTGTTATTGTGCCTATTTAGGTCAGCCCTTTTTATTCTTTTCTTTTGGTCCTGTTGGAGCTTCTTCTTACTCCTATGAGGCAGCAGTGTAAGAAACGTATTTTATGCTGGTTTGAGTTATTTTGTTGTAATAGAAGACTCTTCACAGTATTTAGCCTAGCATATTGCTCTAAGTAGAAAGCCCCTGATTGTTTTATAAGAAATAATGTTCATTATTTTATTTTTACTTTTGAGACTAGAGTCTCACTATGTCATACAGGCTGGAGTGCAGTGGTGCAATCTTGGCTCACTGCAATCTCCGCCTTCTGGGGTTCAAGTGATTCTTGTGCCTCAGCCTCCTGAGTAGCTGGGATTACAGGTGAATGCCATCATGTCTGGCTAATTTTTGTATTTTTAGTAGAGATGGGGTTTTGTCATGTTGGCTAGGCATGTCTCGAACTCCTGGCCTCAAGTTATCTGCCTGCCTTGACCTCCAAAGTGCTAGGATTACAGGCATGAGCCACCATGCTTGGACTCATTATTAATTTTATAGCAGGTTTTCCTGTTTTCTTTTTTCCTCCCAAGTGGAAAGAAAAACTTTCTTGTAATCTTTCTCTAAAAATTTATGTTTGGCTTTGATGCAGTTACATGTGGTGTCTGCCATTTCATAAGCTGTCAGAATGGTACATTCATTTTTCTACAGCAGTATTTTAGAAAGTGAAAGTAGAGATGGAAGTCACAATATTTACTTGTATTTATCACACAGTAACTTAAAAGGAGATGGAGCAATGGTACATTTCTTTCCAGCATTTAAAGAAAATTCCGTTTTTGGAGTTATATAATACGTGATTGTAGTTCATTTAGTATGCTTAGCCAAAAAAAAAAAAAAAAAGTCAAGTATACAAGCTTGCAATAAAAAGTTCTACTGTGTTAGGAAGTCAGAGTTGAGGAGGTACACAAAGGCATTTTGGCAAAAATGCACAAATGGTGGATACATAACCTTTTTTTAAGAGACACGGTCTTCTTCTAAAGAGGCAGTCTGTTGCCCAAGGCTGTGCAGTGGCATGATCATGGTTCACAGCAGTCTTGGCTCCCATGGGCTTAGGTGATCCTCCCATCTCAGCTTCCGGAATCACTAGGACCACAGGTGTGTGCCACCGCATTTGGCTAATTTTATTTTATTTTTTGTAGAGACAGTGTCTTGTTGTGTTGCCCAGGCTGTTCTCGAACTCCTGTGCTGAATCGATCCTCCTGCCTTGTCCTCCCAACATGCTGGGATTACAGGCGTGAGCCACTGCATTTAGTCATATCATTATACCATGTCTCATCATTATGATGAGCAGATTACATATTAGTCAAATAGCATTGGAATTTGGTGCTTTGTTGACTAACATTTTTGTCATTGGATAGTTTATTTGATGTTACTTTAGTCTAGATGAGTGGATTTCATGAGCACAATGAATTACAAGTAAAATTTATAGCCATAATTATAATTTCCAGTCCAAAAATGGTTTTCTGTTTAGAAAAGAAAATTCTATGCCATCTTAATAGATTTAAGAAGCAGTTCGTGAGGAAATAATTTTGAATTTCAGTGAAGCGTTTTTTTTTTTTTTTTTTGAGACGGAATTTCGCTCTTGTTGGCCAGGCTGGAGTGCCATGGCGCGATCTCGGCACACCGCAACCTCCACCTCCTGGGTTCAAGCGATTCTCCTGCCTCAGCCTCCCGAGTAGCTGGCATTACAGGCACACACCACCATGTCTGGCTAATTTTGTATTTTTAATAGACAGGGTTTCTCCATGTTGGTCAGGCTCGTTTCGAACTCCTGACCTCAGGTGACCTGCCCGCCTTGGCCTCCCAAAGTGCTGGGATTACAGGCGTGAGCCACCGCGCCCGGCCTAAGTGATTTTTTTGGAGAATTATTATTACCTTTTAAATAAAATTTGATAAAGTTAAATATTTTTCTTTTTTGTAGAAACAGTCTGGCTATGTTGGCCAGGCTGGTCTTGAACTCCTGGGGTCAAACGATCCTTCTACCTCAGCCTCTCAAAGTGCTAGGATTACAGGTGTGAGCCACCATACCCGGCTGAGAATTATTAAAACCCGCATGAATCCAAGTATTAGACTTAAAGCCTGTCCTGGGATTTAAAATTTTATAATGCTATATAACTGGTAGATTAATGTTTCTTTTTCTTTTTTTTATTTGAGATGGAGTCTCAGTCCATTGCCCAGGCAGTTCAGTGGCATAATCTTGGCCACACTGCAGCCTCCACCTCCCAGGTTCAAGCAGTTTTCCCACCTCAGCCTCCCAGGTAGCTGGTACTACAGGCACACGCCACCATGCCCGGCTAATTTTTGTATTTTTAGTAGAGACGGGGTTTTGCTATGTTGGCCAGGCTAATCTTGAACTCCTAACCTCAGGTGATCCACCCACTTCGGCTTCCCAAAGTGCTAGGATTACAGGCGTGAGCCACCGTGCCCAGCCTAATGTTGTTTCTTAAATAAGAAAAATGGATAATAATAGTGCCTTAGTTCTTGCTCAGTAGAGATTATTTGCCTGGCAGTTTTTAAAGTGCTGCAAACAAGTTCCAATTATTCTGAAATAGAGTTGTTGGGAAAAAATTGGTTTGACATTACCTAGGTTTTGGATTTTTTTCCTTTGTATTTGTTAGATAATAATAGTGTATTAACATATACACCAAGGAATACTATGCAGCCATAAAAAAGAATGAGTTCATGTCATTTGTAGGGACATAGATGAAGCTGGAAACCATCATTCTGAGCAAACTATTGCAAGGGCAGAAAACCAAACACCGCATGTTCTCACTCATAGGTGGGAATTGAACAATGAGAACACTTGGCCACAGGGTGGGAAACATCACACATTGGGGCCTGTCGTGGGGTGGGGGCAGGGGGGAGGGACAGCATTAGGAGATATACCTAATGTAAATGACGAGTTAATGGGTGCAGCACACCAACATGGCACAGGTATACATATGTAACAAACCTGCACGTTGTACACATGTACCCTAGAACTTAAAGTATGATAAAAAATAATAATAAATAATAATAGTGTGTTAGGTTTTCTAGATAATAATAGTTCCTTTAAATTATACCCTATTGTAAGTTAGCCCAGTTTTCTATAAAATGTATATATTTTAAATTGAGATATAATTCAAATACCATAAAATTTATCCTTTTAAAATGTACAGTTCAGTGTTTTTAGTATATTCAGTATGTTAAGTGTATACAGAGTTACGAAACCATTATTAATAATTTTAAACATTGTCATCTTAATAAACATTTTCATCTTAAATTTGTATCTTTCGTGTGCCTTTTACACTTAAAATAACTGTTCAAAAGGACTAATATTTTGATTTATACTTTCACAAAGGAGGTTACAGTTTTATATCACTTAACTTTGCCCATAGTCTCTAGTGCAGAGTCACAACATTCTTTGATTTGTTTTTCCATGTGCTGTAAAAAAAAAATTATGCTATGACATGATAACTGCCATGATAGAAATACATACGGAGTGTATATGTGAATCGCAGAATCATTGGAGAAGGTGGTGAGCAAGAGAATATGCAAAGAAGGGCTCATGCTTAAAATTAGGTGTTGACAACTTTGTCAGAATTTGCTGGAAAGAGAAAGGCTTTTGGGACAAAGTAAATAATAAAGGGAAAATGCACACTTAGGATGTCTCACAGGGTTTTCTCAGTTGTGCTGTAAAACAAGAATTTGACAGTTCTTTACTGTAGGTAAATACTAAGAAAATATAAATAATGAGGCTGGGCGCAGTGGAAAAAAACAAAAAGAATTGCATAACCATACTTATTTTTTCTTAGGATTTTTCTTTGGTTTTTTGTTTGTTTGTTTGTTTTTAAGTTTGTGGTCCTACTTTGTAGTAGGATTCCTCTTAGAGGAAAAATTAAAAGATAAAACCACTTTTTTGGACTATTTTTCTGTTTCAGAAATTTGGGTTTGCTTTGGTAAGTAGGGGCCTGTCATTTATAGCTGTAACGGTAAATCTTTTTTTTTTTTTTTTTTTTGAGATGGAGTTTCAGTCTTGGTTGCCCAGGCTGGAGACAATGGTGTTATCTCAGCTCACTGCAACCTCTGCCTCCCGGGTTCAAGCGATTCTCCTGCCTCAGCCTCCTGAGTAGCTGGGATTACAGTTGTGCGCCACCATGCCTGGCTAATTTTTGTATTTTTAGTAGAGACGCGGTTTCACCATGTTGGTCAGGCTGGTCTTGAACTCCTGACCTCAGGTGATCCGCCTGCCTTGGCCTCCCAAAGTGCTGGGATTACAGGCCTGAGCCACCGCGCCCAGCCAGTAAATACTAACAAAGTCAGATAAGTACCTGACTTTTATTTTACAAATATGTGCATAATTAATAGTGAACTACCCTGGTCTTCATGAGAGAGTGAAAGTCAAGCTATATAATATTGGGGCAGATTCGTAGAGCTTCTTTATCTTACAGAACTGCAACAGCAGGTGGCATTAGAGATCAGGTTTAAGGGTGAGTTGCAACGTATTTTTAATAGTTGCCACTATTAGGAAGGGAAGTAACACATATTGGGGATTCAGGGTACAACTGGCAAAGCTCAGCTTGACCCTTGGGTGTTGCTGATCTGTTAGAAGATTCTCCGTATGTGTATATATTTTTTTAAGCTAACCACTAAAAAATACAGCAATTAAGAATTGCCTTCCAAGAAGAAAGGGAAAATAATGCTTTATGTCTAATACCTACCTTTCCATATCCCAAACTAAACAGTTGAAAAATAAGAGGGTGTCATCCAGGGCCTACTTAATAACCTTTACCTTTTCTTTACAAATGAATGTCATTTTGCACCAGCAAATGCCTTATGTCAAGAGTTATGGGCTGGACATGGTGGCTCCCACCTGTAATTCTAGCACTTAGGGAGGCCAGGGTGGGTGGGTGGCTTGAGCTCAGGAGTTCAAGACCAGTCTGGCAACATGGTGAAACCCCCCTGTACAAAAAATACAAATGTTAGCCAGGCATGGTGGCTTACACCTGTTGTCCCAGCTACTCAGGATGCTGAGGCAGGAGGATCACTTGAGCACAGGAGGTCGAGGCTGCAGTAAGTTGTGTTCATGCCACTGTACTGCAGCCTGTGTGTTAGAGAGATGGAGTGGAATATATGATTGGGTAAGGACTTACAGGGAAGAGGGTGGTAGTTTACATATTAACTGTGGCTTCCCTGGAACTGCTTAATGTAAATACGGATCTTTCTATAATCTGGATTATGCATACTAATGCTTTAGTTTCTCTAAAATCTGTGACCTAAATTGAGAGAATACTGATTATTAAAAGAAGATAATGTCAACAAAGATGTCAGAAATGTTATTAAGGTGAAATTGTAACCAGAACTCACTTTTGAAACAAAACAGGTACTGAACTAGTGTTTATTTTTTAACAGCCAAGTCCTAATTTACTATGTATATTTTACTTTTATTTTTGGAAAACATATCAAAGTATACAAGCTTGCAATAAAAAGTTCTACTATATTAGGAAGTCAGAGTTTAGGAGGTACACAAAGGCATTTTGACAAAAATGCACAGATGGTAGATACATACACTAGAATATTTTAGCTATATTGAGTGAAGCTACATTGAATTACTAACATCTGAGGATATATATGAAGGCACAAAAATGATCCTAACATCTTTCTGTAGGATTTGATAGTAACTCTCACAGTAAAAACAGTGAAACAAAATGGCACCTGCTTCTCAGCCTCACTTTTTCATTTCTTAGCAAAATTACTGAGTGTGATTATTGTGTAGTTCCTTGCCTAGTCTTTGATTTTACGGGCTGGGGGCTCCAAAAGATTGCTGAGGAGATCAAAAGCAGATGCTGAAAATTATAAGCCAAGGCAGGGGAGCTTGGTAACCTTTCTTTCTAAGCTGTTTGTTGATTATAACGGTTAGGGCAATTATGAAGGTTAGGAATTATGAAATATGGAAATTCTCCTAAGCATACTTGGTAACTCTTAAAAATTCTATTTGTCTCAACCTCGATAACTAAAATTACCTAAGATAAATGAGAAAAATTAGAAAAGCAAATTTAATCACTAAATTTCTAAATAAAAAGCAAAAAGGATAAAAAAAGTTTCACTGTGCAAGGAGAAAGGAAGGAGGATGAGGGAATGGGAAGACTCAGCTTAGACATCCCCCAATTCTGTGAAGTGTTCCCTGAACCTTTCTAGGAGGTTACTCTATCCTCTGTGTTTCCATTGCATATATTTCTGTTTTTAACATATAGCACATTGTATAATAATTATTAATTGATTTCTCTATTTCTTTGGCTCCTTCAGTGTCAGGGTGATCTTTTAAGTTTGTGCTTTTTATGAGCAACACAGAAAATGCTTTAAAAACAGTTCAGTAAGATTGAAGAAAAGATCTGTAAGCATAAAACAAATACCATCATTATTACCAAAAATACAATGCTTAAAATATAGCTTGAGAATATGAGTATTTATTTCCTTATTCGTAAGATTTTGCTTTTAAATACACTATCTGCCGGGCGCGGTGGCTCATGCCTGTAATCCCAGCACTTTGGGAGGCCAAGGCGGGCAATCACAAGATCAAGAGATCGAGACTATCCTGGCCAACATGGTGAAACCCCATTTCTACTAAAAATACAAAAAATTAGCTGGGCGTGGTGGTGCGTGCCTATAATCTCAGCTACTCGGGAGGCTGAGGCCGAAGAGTTGCTTGAACCCGGGAGGCGGAGGTTGCAGTGAGCCAAGATCGCGCCATTGCACTCCTGGATGACAGTGTGAGACTCCGTCTCAAAAAAAAAAAAAAAAGAAAAGAGAAAAAAACTGTCATAACTGTATTACTCAAATATTTCCTCTTCTCTCATTTGCTAAAAATATATAGTAAAACTTTCATGCCTATTTAAAACAATCTCTAGGCCGAGTGCAGTGGCTCATGCCTGTAATCCCAGCATTTTGGGAGGTCGAGGCAGGCGGATCATGAGGTCAATAGATTGAGACCATCCTGGCCAACATGGTGAAACCCCGTTTCTACTAAAAATACAAAAGTTAGCTGGGCATGGTGGCATGTGCCTGTAGTCTCAGCTACTTGGGAGGCTGAGGCAGGAGAATCGCTTGAACCCGGGAGGTGGAGGTTGCAGTGAGCCGAGATTGCGCCACTGCGCTTCAGCCTGGTGACAGAGCGAGACTCTGTCTCAAAAAAATGAATAAATAAAACAATCTGTAGATTGCTATTTTTAAGAAATTGCAGATGCCAAGGTGGGCAGATCACCCGCGGTCAGGAGTTCAAGACCAGCCTAGTCAACATGGCAAAACCTGGTCTCTACTAAAAATATAAAAATTAGCCAGGAATGGTGACACCCATCTGTAGTCCCAGCTACTTGGAGGGATGGAGTACGATAATCACTTGAAACCCGGAGGTGGAGATTGCAGTGAGCTGAGATTGTGCTACTGCACTCCAGCCTAGGTGATAGAGTGAGACAATATGTAATAAATAATTAAGAACATCTGAAAGTAATCTTAGTTTAAGAAAACATTTTGAAGTTGGGCATGGTGGCTTAGGCTTGTAATCCCAGTTACTCAGAAGACTGAGGCAGGAGGATTGCTTGAGGCCAGGAGTTCAAATCCAGCCTTGGCAACGTAACAAGACCCCATTTCTGATTTTAAAAATAAGGAAGAAAGACAAAACATTTTTAGATGTCAAACACCTTTTGAAAGAGTTTAACACATCTTAATGACTTACCCCAAATAGGTGGTACCATATGAACCCAAGTCAAACAATTTTATTATTAGTACTATGGGGTATTGTGTTTTTCCAATTGCCTTTTGTTTTGTTTTTATTTTTTAAACCAATTCTTTGTGTTTAGGCTCCTTAGCTCTTTTTTTTTTTAATATAGTTTCTTTTTATTTATTTAGAGACAGAGTCTCATTCTGTCGCCCAGGCTGGAGTGCAGTGGTGCAATATCAGCTCATTGCAACCTCTACCTCCCAGGTTCAAGCTATTCTCATGCCTCAGTCTCCTGAGTAGCTGAGATTACAGGCATGTGCCACCATGTTCGGCTAATTTTGTATTTTTAGTAGAGACAGGGTTTCGCCATGTTGACCAGGTTGGTTTCAAACTCCTGGCCTCAAGTGATCTGCACGCCTCGGCCTCCCAAAATGCTGGGATTACAGGTGTGAGACACCACGCCCAGTCTAGGCTCCTTAGCTCTTACCAGAGAATTTGGGACTTGTTAATAGGAGAAGATAGGCACATTCTGTCATCTTACTTGTGCCCTATGGGCTGCGTGCCATCTCAGAGTGCTTTTTTTTTTCCTTATGCCTATTTATGAAGAGGTCCAGAATGCATGTCTACATTATTTGACTGCTGCGTTTTCACTTCCATGTTCTTGTTGACAAATGCTGTTCAAGCAAGAAGACCCGATTGTATGTAGGTATCTCTGAGTCTTGCTATGATGGATTCTGTAGTCTTACCTTCATCTTGATTGTTTACTTTAAAAGCTGCTTAAGCTAGAGGTATTTTTATGGTAGAGAAGAGAACAGTTGGCACAGAGCCCAGCTTCTCCATGGCAGCAGCAATTATGCAAATTATCCTGGATCTTTACATTTCAGTAAAACCTTTCTTCCCTCTTTACATACACAAAATAGACAGCTAAGGGGCTGTGATCTGTCCTAAAGCCTTGGAGATAAAACAGGATGTCACTCTTTTCTCAAAATGACTTCTATTACGGAAGCATGAGCTCCCTTAAATGGAAGGGCAAAGCAAATCCCTGCCATTGGGCTCTGCAGCCTCTGCTATAAATGTGCCAGGAAGATTAAAACTACCGTAATTAGTTTAATCAGGTTCATCCTCAATTCTTGCTTTCATTATGTAGTAGGAACTTCCCTAATCAGTACTGCATTTGGCTGATTGAAGAGTTCACTTTCATAGCTAGGATATCTGCTGGAGTCTGTATTGTGGTTTGTTTTAATGGTGTATATATGGTGAATGTGAATGTTTCTCATTTCATTGTTGATCTTGCTAATGGAAAAAAAAATCATTATTGAACCAAATTGTTAGAAGGTATATCTTCTTTAGTCCCAGAGAATTAAGCCTAAATATCATTACTTTGACTCACTAATTCATATACTGCTTTTTATGGTTGTCTGCTCATATCTTTGATTTCATTTTAATGATTGTAAATCACTCCAGAGATCCTCACATACGGCTGCTCAATAATTACACATTACTAATTAATTCTGAGCTACAGCTGTATGTAAATGAATGAAAGCTTTTTGAGAGACATCAGAATTAAAGGTCCTATATGATAAGATGACAAAACCTGGAACTTTTATGAAAATTCATTAATAGGAAGACAAGATGAAACTTAATGATGAAAGAAAAGTTTCCTCTCTGACCTCACTTTGTGAGTCAAAATCACTGAGTACATAGTTCAAAATTGTACCTCTTTCGTAACTAGTTAGATGGGGATAGGGAGAAATCCTGTGAGAAAGACTATAGATGAAATCAGATTTGCAGTGGCTTTTCATGTTGGGAATAAAAGAGGTGTTAAAAAGACCCTGAAGACTTTGTCCTCTGCCACTGGGACAAATTGACACCTTATGTCTATTCCTTAAATTATATAGCAAGAAGAACTTCTTGGGTGGTGGAAGTTTACATCACATGATGATTTCTATATTAGTATTGCCATTATTTTATCATAATTTATTTAAGAAATTAAACTTATGCTAGTAACATGTTTTGGCTTACTCTTGATCCTATGAGGGCCATATAATGAGGATAGAATTTGGGGCTTCAGTGTGGAATATAAAATTCAAGTTCAGCATCTAATGGTTTTGTAATTTAAGAAAAGCCCATTGTGGTCTGCTTTTGAAAAGAAAATATTTGCTGACTTTCTATTAAAATGCATTCTTGACCTATATGTTTAATTTTCTTTAATATTTCTGTTTGGCATTTTTTTTTTTTTTACTCCTGTTCTCAGATGTTTTGGTTCTCTTTTGATTATATGCCACAAACTGAAGCGTACTTTTCTTGAAAGTGTTTTCTGGGCCAGGTGCAGTGGCTGATGCCAAGGAGTTCAAGACCAGCCTGGGCAACATAGAGAGACCCTGTCTCTACAAAACATTTTTAAAAACTAGCCGGCTGGTCGGGCACAGTGGCTCATGCCTGTAATCCCAGCACTTTGGGAGGCTGAGGCGGGCAGATTACCTGAGTTCGGGAGTTCAAGACCAGCCTGACCAACATGGAGAAACCCCATCTTGACTAAAACTACAAAATTAGCCGGGCGTGGTGGCACACACCTGTAATCCCAGCTACTTAGAAGAAGGCTGAGGGAGGAGAGTCGCTTGAACCCGGGAGGCAGAGGTTGCGGTGAGCCGAGATCACGCCATTGCACTCCAGCCTGGGCAACAAAAGCGAAACTCTGTCTCAAAACACAAAAAACAAAACAAAACAAAAAAACGAACAAGCAAAAAACAAAAAAACTAGCCATGCATGGTGGTGTGTGCCTGTAGTCCCGTCTTCTCAGGAGGCTGAGGCAACATTAAGTACATTTACATTGTTTTGCAGCCCTCACCATCCGTTCTTCTCTACAGTTTTTTTTTAATCTTCTGCAACTGAAATTGTGTATCTATTGAACAGTGACTCCCCTGTTACCCCTCCTAGAAGCCCCTGGCAACCACTATTCTGTTTTCTGTCTTTATGAATTTGACTGTTCTGGTTACCTCATATGTAAATGGAATCATGCAATATTTGTCTGCTGGTGACTGGCTTGTTTCACTTAGCATAGTATCTTTAAAGTTTATCCATGTTTTAGCATTCGTTAGAATTTTCTTCTTTTGGCTGGGCGCGGTGGCTCACGCCTGTAACCCCAGCACTTTGGGAGGCCAAGGCGGGTGGATCTCAAGGTCAGGAGATCGAGACCATCCTGGCTAACACGGTGAAACCCTGTCTCTACTAAAAATACAAAAAAAAATTAGCCATGCCTGGTGGCAGGCGCCTGTAGTCCCAGCTACTCAGGAGGCTGAGGCAGGAGAATGGCATGAACCCGGGAGGCAGAACTTGCAGTGAGCCGAGATCGTGCCACGGCACTTCCAGCCTGAGCGACAGAGTGAGACTCCGTCTCAAAAAAAAAAAAAAAAAAAAAAAAAGAATTTTCATCTTTTATGGATGAATAATGTTCCATTGTGTGTACATTTGACCCTTTAACAATGCTGAAGTTATGGGCACCAACTCCACACACAGTTGAAAATCCAAGTATAACTTTTGACTCCCCCAGAACTTAACTGCTAATAGTCTACTGTTGACCAGAAGCCTTAACGATAACATAGCCTGTTAACACATGTTTAATGTTATATGTATTATGTACTATATTCTTAAAGTAAGTTAGAGAATAGAAAATGAAATATTTACACTGTTCATTAAGTTGAAGTTGATAAGGTTGTCATCCTTATCATCTTCATTTTGAATAGGCCAAGGAGGAAGAGTAGGGGTTGGTCTTGCTGTCTAAGGGGTAGCAGAGGTGGAAGAAAATCTCCATATGCTATGAAGCCTGCACAGTTCAAACTTTTGTTGTTCAAGAGTCAGTTGTATATACCATATTTCATTTATTCATCCATCGATGAACTGTGAAGCAGCCTGCTTTTGGCTGCTGTGACTAACTAATGCTTCCATGAACATGGATTTACAAATACCTGTTCCAGTTCCTGCTTTCACTTCTTCTGGGTGTCTGCAAATTTAAGAATCAAAATTTTAAACAAATCAAATTGGCACTAGATAAGTTACTTGTAAGGTTTGTGTGGAAAAATAAGCAAGAGTAGCCACAACTTTTCTGAAAAGAACAGTAACTAGAAATCAGGCTTATTAGATAATAAAACAAAAATTAAAAGGGTTAGAATATTGTGGTTGTGGTGCACTGGCAGACGGAAAATCACTGACGCCGAATAGAAAATCTAATAATTGGCTCGGTGGGGTGGCTTACACCTGTAATCTCAGCACTTTGGGAGGTTGTGACGGGAGAATTGCCCGAGCCCAGGAGTTTGAGACCAGCCTGGGCAACATAGTGAGACCCCCCCTCTCTACAAAAATTAAAAAAAAAAAATAGCCAAGCGTGATTGCACATGCTTGTGATCCCAGCTACTCAGGAGGCTGAGGTGGAAGGATTGCTTGAGCCCAGGAGGTCAAGGCTACAATGAGCCACGTTCTTGCCACTGAACTCCAGCCTATGTGACAGAGCAAGACCCCACCTCAAAAAGAAAAAGGAAGAAGAAAAGAAAAACTGGTAGTAGACTCGTGTATATGTGAGGATTTAGTACATGGGAAGTGTAGCATTTCAAATCAGAGGATGAAAGATGGAATTATTCAGTCAATTCCATTAGAACCGGTAGTTCTGTAGTAGATTTTATATTACCATACACACATATACATGCATACATATATATTAAACTTCATGAGTGCATGTCTTTTTTCTTTTTATGGCTACATTTACTTTGAGAAGACAAAGATGTCATTTTCCACATTCAAAAGAAACTACAGCCGTGTGCTGCGTAATCATGTTTGGATCAATGACAGATCACATTTTGGTGGTCCCATAAGAGTATAATGGAGCTGAAAAATTCCTGTCACCTAATGATGTCTTGATGATCCTGACCCTGTGTAGACTTAAGCTAATATTTGTTTGTGTTTTAGTTTTTAACAAAAAAGTTGAAAAGGTAAAAATAAATTTAAAAATTTTTAAATAAATAATTGTAAAGATACAAAGAAAAGATTTTGTACAGCTGTACGTTATGTTTGCATTTTAAGCTGTTACTACAAAAGAGTCAAAAAGTAAAAAAATTTAAAAGGTAATAAAGTAAAAAAGGAAGCTAAGGTTAATTTGTTTTGTTTTATTTATGTATTTATTTTTAATAGAGACAGAGTCTTGCTCTTGTCACCCAGGCTGGAGTGCAATAGCACGATCTTGGCTCACTGCAGCCTCCACCTCCTGGGTTCAAGTAATTCTCCTGCCTCAGCCTCCCGAGTAGCTGAGATTACAGGCTCCTGCCACCATGACCAGCTAATTTTTGTATTTTTAGTAGAAACACAGTTTTGCCATGTTGTCCAGGCTGGTCTCAAACTCCTGACCTCAAGTGATCCGCTGGCCTCAGCCTCCCAAAGTACTGGGATTACAGGCATGAGCTGCTGTGCCCAGCCAGATGAATTTATTATTGATGAAGGGAAATTTTTCAAAATTTAATGTAGCTTAAGTGTTCAGTGTTTATAAAGTCAACAGTAGTGTACAGTAATGTCCTAGCCCTTCACAGTCACTGAGCGTTCACTGACTTTCCCAGAGTGTCGTACAGTCTTGCAAGCTCCATTCATGATAAGTACCCTATACAGGTGTACTTATATTTTCTATAAGTAGATTTTTATCTTTTATACCATATTTTTACTGTACCTTTTCTATGTTTATATACAAAAATCCTATTTTTTTTGCAGTGGCCTATAGTGTTCAGTACAGTACCACGCTGTACAGGTTAGTAGCCTAGGAGCAATAGGTTATTCCATACAGCTTAGGTGTGTGGCAGGCTATATCATCTAGATTTGTGTAATTACACACTATGATCATACAATGACAAAAATCACATTTCTTAGAGACATTTCTTAGAATTTATCCCCATTGTTAGGTAACACACACCGTACTTTGATTCTACTTCATCATCTAGCTGTCACCCCACTTCATTGTTTCCCTTGCTATTCTTTACTTTTTAGATTTCTCTTTCCATTCTCTTTCAAACCCATTTCAACCAGATTTTTGCTCCTTAATAAAGGAACTGCTGTTGCATGATTACCAGTGACTCCAATCCAACAAACAAATGTATGTTCTCATTTCTACTTGACTTGTCAGCAGCATTTGTCGCTCCTGGAAATATGTGCTTCATTTGGGTTCCAAGATACCACGCATTCATTCTCTCTCTCTCTCTCTTTTTTTCCTTATTCTTTTCTGGCTTCTCAATCTTCCTGATCTTTAATGTTACAATACCTTGGTGTTATCAGTCCTTAGTTTACTGTTCGGTTTACATTCACCCTCACTCGGTTATGTCCAGTCTCAAGCTTTTAAATGTCAATATGCTGTTGACTTCTAAATTTGAATCTTTCTTCTTAGGCTTCTCTACTTTGATATTTAGTAAGTATTTCAATTTTAACATGTCTCAAACTAAACTCCTGATCATCATTTTCAGTCTTTCTCTAACTTTTACTGTATTTTTATACAGTAAAAATATATCACAGTCTTTGTTATCTGTCATCACTTCCACTGTTTCTACCTTCATCTGAGTCACTACCCTCAAGTCTAAGTCTTGTCACGATAAGTATGTAGCTTGCCAGCAAGGCTCTGAGCTTCTACCCTTGAAACTTTACCAAGATAGTAGCTAGAGGGACCATTTGGAGATTCAAGATCATATCACTGTTCTGTTCAACCCCCCACCGTGCTTCCCCATTTCATTCAGAGTAAAATCTCAAGCCTCTAAAAACAGTTTACAACAGTCTCCATGATGTACCCCTCTCTGAGTACTTTTTTTTTTTTTTTTTTCTCCTGAGACAGAGTCTTACTCTGTCGCCCAGGCTGGAGTGCAGTGGTGCGATCTTGGCTCACTGCAACCTCCGCCTCCTGGGTTCAAGCGATTCTTCTGCCTCAGCCTCCTGAGTAGCTGGGATTACAGGCACGCACCATCACACCCGGCTAATTTTTGTATTTTTAGTAGAGATGGGGTTTCACATGTTGGTCAGGCTGGTCTCGTACTCCTGACCTGGCGATCTGCCCACCTCAGCCTCCCAAAGTGCTGGGATTACAGACGTGAGCCACCGTGCCCGGCCTCTGAGCACTTATTATTTTCCCTAATCAGTTGGTCAAATCCTGCCACTCTGGCATTCTTTATGCTCCTGAATTCATTCTCTCTCTCTCTCTCTCTCTCTCTCTTTTTCCTTATTCTTTTCTGGCTTCTCAATCTTCCTGATCTTTAATGTTACAATACCTTGCTGTTATCAGTCCTTAGTTTACTGTTCGGTTTACATTCACCCTCACTCGGTTATGTCCAGTCTCAAGCTTTTAAATGTCTATATGCTGTTGACTTCTAAATTTGAATCTTTCTTCTTAGGCTTCTCTACTTTTGATATTTAGTAAGTATTTCAATTTTAACATGTCTCAAACTAAACTCCTGATCATCATTTTCAGTCTTCCTCTAAGTGAGTTAATAATTTCCTCACTTCTGTTGTTACTAAAATGTTAGCTGATCATCGCAGCATAACCTAATTGCCTAATTAATTTTGTAAGCCCTCTCCTAGTATTCACTTGCTGTTTATCCCGTAACACTTGCCACCTTCTAACAAATAATAATCTTTAAAAGTTTTTTGTTTTTTCTTTTTACTGTCCTTGTCTCTGCAATTGTCTGTCTTTTCCTTGACATATCCACAACAATGAGTAAGTACCCATAAATATTGTTGAATGAATGGTCAAGTCATATACCTCTTCATAAAATCTTCGAATGGCTTCCTCTTTCTTGGACTGAAAAATGTCCATTTTCCTACCACCTGCGACATTACTCTTCTCTTGCTTACTCTAGTACTGCAAACCTGGATTCTTTTATTGTTCTTTAAACAGACAAGCTCCTGGCTCAGGGCCTTTGCTTTCTTGGTTCCTGTTTTTTCCCACATACCTACATGGATCCATCTTTGTCTTTCACCTCCTTTTCATTTCTGCACAATTCAGTTTTCAATCAGAACTTTCCGACAGCCTGTTTTAACATTGTAAATTCTTTCCATCCCTGGCCTTTTCAATTCCTCCATGCTCTGATTTTCTCCATAGTGCATTTTATCATCTGATATACCAAATATTTTACTTATTTTCTCTACTTTGCTCATGCATTACAATGACATCTCCATGGAGGAAGATGTTTTTGGATTTTTTTTTTAACTGCTGTTATCCTCAGTGCTCAATAGTAGGTACTTAGTAAATACTTGCTGAAAAAGTGAAACAAAATTTTTTTTTTGAGATGGAGTCTTGCTCTATCCCCCAGGCTGGAGTGCAGTGGCACGATCTCAGCTCACTGCAACCTCTGCCTCCCTGGTTCAAGCTATTCTTCTGCCTCAGCCTGCCAAGTAGCTGGGATTACAGGCACACACTGCCACACCCAGCTAATTTTTTTTTTTTTTTGTATTTTTAGTAGAGATGGGGTTTCACCATGTTGGTTAGGCTGGTCTTGAACTCCCAACCTCAGGTGATCCTCCTGCCTCAGCCTCCCAAAGTGTTGGGATTACAGGCGTGAACCGCCATGCCCCCCCTGAAAAAATGAAGTATTGAAGAAGCAAGAATTTAATATTATAAAATGAAATCAAGTGTTCTTGAATACTATCAGTTATAGTTAGAAAGTATTCTATAACAGCAAAAAGAATTTATTAATAAAAGAAACAGCAGAATCTATGAAATACTTAGAAATATATTTAACAGCACATGTTTAGGATTTATATAGATAAAATTATAAATACCCAGAAACACAAAAAAGCTTGACTAAATACATTTACTTTGTTATTGTAGAGCTAAAGTTAATGTTGAGATATGTTTTTCTACATTAAGATACAAAGTTAAAGCCATGTGAGGTTTTTAAAAAACTTGAATCATATCTCAAGTTTGTGAGGAAGTATACATATGGAAAAACAGTCCGATGAAAAGGTTATTAAAGTAGTGGTGATATTTGCAAAATTCTGTAACTGTAGTTAAAAAAAAAACAAAACCCACTGAATTGTGCACTTTAAAAGGGTGAATTTGGTTGGGTGCAGTGGCACATGCCTGTAATTCCAACACTTTGGGAGGCTGAGGTAGCCAGATCACTTGAGCTCAGGAGTTCGAGACCAGCCTGGGCAACAAAGTGAGTGTCTTATCTCTAGAAAAAATTAGCCAGGCATGGTGTTGCATTCCTGTGATCCCAGCTACTTGAGAGGCTGAGGTGGGATGTTGGCTAGAGCTTGGGGGGGCAAAAGTTGTGGCAAGCTGAGATTGACACTGCACTCTAGCCTGGGCAACAGAACCGGGCCTTGTCTCAAACAAAAACAAGGTGAATTTTATGGCATGTGAGTTAAATCTCAGTAATGTTGTAAATAAAATAGAGAATTTCTATAGGAATACAAGAAAAAAAAACAAACCTACTTGTTTTCAAGTATTCAAACGTTATTATGAAGTTATAATATCCATATATTAGTGGCACAAGAATAATCATAAATATGAATGAAACAAAACCTGAGGAACTTAGAGTAAGATCCAAATACGAATAAGAATGTGTAATGTTATTACATTACATTAATTATAAATAATCAATGGGCATGAAATGAGTAATGTTCTTAGAACAATGAGCAAACCTTTTGGAATAAAGGCTGCTTCCCTACCCCCAGATTATATTTTTAGAATTTAACATGGCAAATAAAGGAAAAACGAAAAGAAACCGAAAAATAATTAATTGAAAGTGTAATGAAGATTGTCTTCTAGAAGGACATGATTTTTCCAAGTATGAGAAAACAAGACTGGGCGTGGTGGCTCACGCCTGTAATCCCAGCACTTTGGGAGGCCGAGGCTGGTGGCTGAGGTTGGGAGTTCGAGACCAGCCTGACCAATATGGAGAAACCCTGTCTCTACCAAAAATACAGAATTAGCCAGGCATGGTGGCACATGCCTGTAATCCCAGCGACTCGGGAGGCTGAGGCAGGAGAATCACTTCAACCTGGGAGGCAGAGGTTGCGGTGAGCCAAGATTGCACCATTGCACTCTTAGCCTGGGCAACAAGAGTGAAACTCCATCAAAAAAAAAAAAGAAAAAGTAAACAAAACTATATTCCACCTTAGGCTGGAATATATTTTTTCATGAATGAAAAAAAGAGAGCTAGGTGCGGTGACTCACGCCTGTAATCCCAGCACATTGAGAGGCTGAGGTGAGTGGATCGCTTGAGGTCCAGAGTTCGAGACCAGCCTGGCCAACATGGTGAAACTCCATCTCTACTAAAAATATAAAAATCAGCCAGACGTGGTGGCGGGTCCCTGTAAACCAGCTACTTGGGAGGCTGAGGCACAAGAATTGCTTGAACCCAGGAGACGGAGGTTGCAGTGAGCCGAGGTTGAGCCACTGCACTCCAGCCTGGGTGATAGAGCTAAACTCAGTCTCAAAAAAATGAGAGAGAGAAAAAAAAAACCCCAAAACAAACCTATAAAGTTAAAGAGACTATTTTATTTAATGCAGTGATTAAGCACTTTAGTTATGAAATCAGACTATGTTTAAATTATTTCTTAATCATTTACTGGTTAAGTGACCTTGAGCAAGTTAGCCAATATCTAAACCACTCTTTAATCTTTTAAATGAGGATAGTTATAGTAATTTCACTATATGGTGGTTGTAAGGAGTATGTGAGGTAATTAGTACAGTTTTTCATAAGTATTTGAATAAATAAAAGATTTTGGCCAGGCACAGTGGCTCATACCTGTAGTCCTAGCACTTTGGGAGGCTGAGGCAGGAGATTGCTTGAGGCCAGGCGTTCAAGAGCAGCCTGGGCCTTTCGCTTTTTAATAAAAATTTTTAAAACCTTTTGTTTAAGATTTTAACTTCAAGAAGAATAGTAGGTGAAAGACAGCTGGTAAATTGGGAAAAATGTGCAACATGTGAGAAAGAAGTATTGTATTAAGGGCCCATCTAAATTAGAAATGACCTCCACAATTTAGAAAAATAATATGGACCGGGATCTTGAACAGCTTTTCACTGCAGGAGAAATACAGATGGCCAGCAAAATCACGTGAAAAGACGTTTAGAATAATAGATAAGTCAAATATAAACAGAAATGCAATAGGAAGTCTTTTTTTTTTTGGAATCAGGGTCTCACCCTGTCTCCCAGGTTAGAGTGCAGTGGTGTGATCATGGCTCATGGCTCACTGCAGCCTTGACCTCCTGGCTCAAGCCATTCTCCACTTCAGCCTCCCATGTAACTGAAACTACAGGCATGCACCACTGTGCCCAGCTAATTTTGGAGATTTATTTTTTGTAGAGAAGGGGGTCTCCCTGTGTTGCACAGGGTAGTCTCAAACTCTTGGGTTCAAGTAATCCTCCTGCCTCAGCTTCCCAAAGTGTTGGGATTGCAGGTGTGAGCCACGAGGCTTGGCCAGAAAGAGAGAGAGAGAGAGAGAGAGAGTGTGTGTGTGTGTGTGTGTGTGTGTGTGTGACGTAGTCTGGCTGTGTAGCCCAGACTGGAGTGCTGTGGTGCAATCTTTGCTCACTGCAATCTCCGTCTCCTGGGTTCAAGCAATTCTGCCTCAGCCTACCCCAGAAGCTGGGATTACAGGTATGCGCCGCCACTTCCAGTTGGTTTTTTTTTTTTGTATTTTTAGTAGAGATGGGGTTTCACCATGTTGGCCAAGCTGGTCTAGAACTCCTGACCTCAAATGATCCACCCACCTTGGCCTTCCAAAGTGCAAGGATTACAGGCATGAGCCACCGCACCCAACCCTGGATGTCTTTATATAAGGTTGTGACATCTTACATACTGACAATTGGAAATAAAAAGTCTTTTTTGGCCAGGCGTGGTGGCTCACACCTGTAATCCCAGCACTTTGGGAGGCCGAGGTGGGCAGATCACAAGGTCAGGAGATCGAGACCATCCTGGCTAACACGGTGAAACCCCATATCTACTAAAAATACAAAAAATCAGCCGGGCATGGTGGCGGGCGTAGTCCCAGCTACTTGGGAGGCTGAGGCAGGAGAGTGGTGTGAACCTGGGAGGTGGAGCTTGCAGTGAGCCAAGATGGCGCCACTGCACTCCACCCTGGGCAACAGAGCGAGACTCCGTCTCAAAAAAAAAAAAAGTCTTACATGTCATTGTCTAGTGTGTAACTAATGCATATGCCCTTTGGCTTTGTAATTTCACCTTTAAAAATTTACCTGAAGGAAGTAATTGAACAAGTATGCAAAGAAAAATGCAATTGGATGTTTACCATATTGTTATTATTTTTATTTTATTTTATTTATTTATTTATTTATTTATTTATTTATTTATTTATTTATTTATTTTGAGACAGTGTCTCCCCATTTATTTATTTATTTTTTTTGAGACAGTGTCTCCCTCTGTTGCCCAGGCTGGAGTGCAGTGGCACAATGTCAGCTCATTGCAAGCTCCGCCTCCCAGGTTCACACCATTCTCCTGCCTCAGCCTCCCGAGTAGCTGAGACTACAGGCACCCGCCACCATGCCCGTCTAATTTTTTGTATTTTTAGTAAAGATGGGGTTTCACTGTGGTCTTGATCTCCTGACCTCGTGATCCACCTGCCTTGGCCTCACAAAGTGCTGGGATTACAGGTGTGAGCCACCGCGCCTGGCCTATTTTTTTTTTTTGAGACAGAGCCTCGGTCTGTCTCCCAGGCTGGAATACAGTGGCACAATCTCGGCTCACTGCAACCTCTGCCTCCCGAGTTCTAGTGATTGTCCTGCCTCAGCCTCCTGAGTAGCTAGGATTACAGGCGCGCGCCACCACACCCAGCTAATTTTTTTGTATTTTTAGTAGAGATGGTGTTTCACCATGTTGATCAGGCTGGTCTCAAACTCCTGACCTGATGTTCCGCCCTCCTCGGCCTCCCAAAGTGCTATGATTACAGGTGTGAGCCACTGCGCCCAGCCTACCATATTATTTATAGTAACAAAAAGCCAGAAACTATTTAAGTACAGTCAGTTGGTGGTTGATTTTATGAATTATGAACTATTGTGAAACTGTTGAATTTAACATCTAACTCTTATTTACACATAAAGGTGTCATATCATTTAAAGCAAATGGGCTACAAAACAGCAAGCATTGTTGGCTCCATTTGTATAAAAGAATGTACACTTGTTTATTTTGATGTATACGGTAAAATATCTGAAATGTAAAGTATTCATGAAAGGTATTATTTATACTTTGGTTCTTTTTTTTAAATGAGAGTATTTGATATGTGGAATAAAGCTATTTTTCTGTTGGAAAAAATTACATGCTTAATATCATGTTTTAATACAGCATCTTTTTCAGTGCCTAATTGATAATATGCTGTCTTAAAGTGATAACTCTTATCAGTCATTTTAAAGGGTTCTTACAAATGTAAGAGGATAATATCATCAGTACCAAATACAGTTTTCAAAATCTTTTATTTTTTTTTTTTTGTGACAGAGTCTTGCTCTGTTGCCCAGGCTGGAGTACAGTGGTGTGATCTCGGCTCACTGCATCCTCCGCCTCCTGGGTTCAAGCGATTCTCCTGCCTCAGCCTCTTGAGTAGCTGGGACCACAGGCATGCGCCACCCTGCTAATTTTTTTTTTTTTGTATTTTTAGTAGAGGCGAGTTTCACCATGTTGGCCAGGATGGTCTCACTCTCCTGACCTCGTGATCTGCCCACCTCGGCCTCCCAAAGTGCCAGGATTACAGGCATGAGCCACCGTACCCGGCTTCAAAATCTTAATGTTGTCTCATTCATTTATTTTATATAGTATCAGGATTTGGAAGAAAAGATTTTTGAAACCAACATCAAATTATCTGTGTGCCTTATTTAGTCATAGACCATTTACTGTGGGATATGAACTCTGTTTTAAACTGCTTTTAATTTCTCTCAGATATTTATTTCAGGTAAAAGTGAAAAACCAGGCCAGGCACAGTGGCTCATGCCTGTAATCCCAGCACTTTGGGAGGCTGAGGCGGGTGGATCACGAGGTCAGGAGTTCAAGACCAGCCTGGCCAAGATGGTGAAACCCCGTCTTTACTAAAAATACAAAAATTAGCTGGGCCTGGTGGCGGGCTCCTGTAATCCCAGCTACTCAGGAGGCTGAGGCAGAGAATTGCTTGGACCCGGGAGGCGGAGGTTGCAGTGAGCCGAGATGGCGCCACTGCTCTCCTGCTTGGCAACAGGGCAAGACTCCATTTCAAAAAAAAAAAAAAAAGTGAAAAACCAGGGTTGAACACATTCATTAGCCAATTAAGGAAGCTGAATATGTTTCTACTTTACTTTTAGACAGAATTTAAAAAATAACTTCCTATTTAAGTATAACATACATATAGAAAAATACCCATCATAAATGTAACAGCTCAGCGAATTTTCATGAACTCAGCCATATGGGACAACCAACATTCAGATTAAGAAATGTGTTTGCCAGGTGCGGTGGCTCACCCCTGTAATCCCAGCACTTTGGGAAGCTGAGGGAAAATCACTTGAGCCCAGGAGTTCGAGATTAGCCTGGGCAACAAAGCAAGACCTCATCTCTACAAAAAAAACAAAAAACAACAACAAAAAAATTAGCCAGACATGGTGGCTTGTGCCTGCAGTCCCAGACTTGGGAGGCTGAGGTGGGAGGATCACTTAAGCTTAGAAGTTCAAAGTTATAATCAGGTCACTGCACTCCAGCCTGGGCCACAGAGTGAGACCCTGTCTTAAAAAAAATAAAAAAGTACTATGACATTGCTAGCACCCAGTAAGAACCCCTTGGGCTTCTTTCTCATTACTGTCCTTACCATGAGTAACAATTTTTTTTTTTTTTTTTTTTTTTATTGGTCATTCTTGGGTGTTTCTCGCAGAGGGGGATTTGGTAGGGTTACAGGACAATAGTGGAGGGAAGGTCAGCAGATAAGCAAGTGAACAAAGTTCTCTGGTTTCCCTAGGCAGAGGACCCTGCGGCCTTCCGCAGTGTTTGTGTCCCTGGGTACTTGAGATTAGGGAGTGGTGATGGCTCTTAACGAGCATGCTGCCTTCAAGCATCTGTTTAACAAAGCACATCTTGCACCGCCCTTAATCCATTCAACCCTGAGTGGATACAGCACATGTTTCAGAGAGCACAGGGTTGGGGGTAGGGTCACAGATCAACAGGATCCCAAGGCAGAAGAATTTTTTCTTAGTACAGAACAAAATGAAAAGTCTCCCATGTCTACCTCTTTCTACACAGACACGGCAACCATCCGATTTCTCAATCTTTTCCCCACCTTTCCCCCCTTTCCATTCCACAAAACCGCCATTGTCATCATGACCCGTTCTCAATGAGCTGTTGGGTACACCTCCAAGCCGGGGTGGTGGCTGGGCAGAGGGGCTCCTCACTTCCCAGTAGGGGCGGCCGGGCAGAGGTGTCCCTCACCTCCCGGACGGGGTGGCTGGCCGGGCAGGGGGCTGACCCCCCCCACCTCCCTCCTGGTCGGGGCGGCTGGCCGGGCAGAGGGGCTCCTCACTTCCCAGTAGGGGCGGCCGGGCAGAGGCGCCCCTCACCTCCCGGACGGGGCGGCTTGCTTGGCGGGGGGCTGACCCCCCCACCTCCCTCCCGGACGGGGCGGCTGGCCGGGCGGGGGGGGCTCCTCACTTCCCAGTAGGGGCGGCCGGGCAGAGGTGCCCCTCACCTCCCGGACGGGGCGGCTGGCCAGGCGGGGGGTTGACCCCCCCACCTCCCTTCCGGACGGGGTGGCTGGCCGGGCGGTGGGCTGACCCCCCCCCACCTCCCTCCCGGACGGGGCGGCTGGCCGGGCTGAGGGGCTCCTCACTTCCCAGTAGGGGCGGCCGGGCAGAGGCGCCCCTCACCTCCCGGACGGGGCGGCTTGCTTGGCGGGGGGCTGACCCCCCCACCTCCCTCCCGGACGGGGCGGCTGGCCGGGCGGGGGGGGCTCCTCACTTCCCAGTAGGGGCGGCCGGGCAGAGGTGCCCCTCACCTCCCGGACGGGGCGGCTGGCCAGGCGGGGGGTTGACCCCCCCACCTCCCTTCCGGACGGGGTGGCTGGCCGGGCGGGGGGCTGACCCCCCCACCTCCCTCCCGGACAGAGCGGCTGGCCGGGCAGAGGGGCTCCTCACTTCCCAGTAGGGGCGGCCGGGCAGAGGCGCCCCTCACCTCTTGGACCGGGTGGCCGGCCAGGCGGGGGGCCGAACCCCCACCTCCCTCCCGGACAGGGCGGCAGGCTGGGCGGTGGGCTAACCCCCCCACCTCCCTTCCGGACGGGGCGGCTCGCTGGGCGGGGGGCTGGCCCCCCCACCTCCCTCCCGGACGGGGCGGCTGGCCGGGCGGGGGACTGACCCCCCCCCACCTCCCTCCTGGACGGGTTGGCTGGCCGGGCGGGGGGCTGACCCCCCCACCTCCCTCCCGGACGGAGCGGCTGGCCGGGCAGAGGGGCTCCTCACTTCCCAGTAGGGGTGGCCGGGCAGAGGCGCCCCTCACCTCCCGGACAGGGTGGCTGGCCGGGCGGGGGGCTGATCCCTCCACCTCCCTCCCGGACGGGGTGGCTGGCCGGGTGGGGGGCTGACCCCCCCACCTCCCTCCCGGACGAGGTGGCTGCCGGGTGAAGACGCTCCTCACTTCCCAGACGGGGTGGCTGCTGGGTGGAGGGGCTCCTCACTTCTCGGGCGGGGCGGCTGCCGGGCGGAGGGGCTCCTCACTTCTCAGACGGGGCGGTTGCCAGGCAGAGGGTCTCCTCACTTCTCAGACGGGGCGGCCGGGCAGAGACGCTCCTCACATCCCGGACTGGGCGGCAGGGCAGAGGTGCTCCCCACATCTCAGACGATGGGCGGCTGGGCAGAGAGGCTCCTCACTTCCCAGATGTGATGGCGGCCGGGAAGAGGCGCTCCTTGTTTCCTAGATGGGATGGCGGCCGGGCAGAGACGCTCCTCACTTTCCAGACTGGGCAGCCAGGCAGAGGGGCTCCTCACATCCCGGATGATGGGCGGCCAGGCGGAGACGCTCCTCACTTCCCAGACGGGGCGGCAGCCGGGCAGAGGCTGCAATCTCGGCACTTTGGGAGGCCAAGGCAGGCGGCTGGGAGGTGGTTGTAGCGGGCCGAGATCACGCCACTGCACTCCAGCCTGGGCACCATTGAGCACTGAGTTAACCAGACTCTGTCTGCAATCCCGGCACCTCGGGAGGCCGAGGCTGGCAGATCACTCGCGGTTAGGAGCTGGAGACCAGCCCAGCCAACACAGCGAAACCCCGTCTCCACCAAAAAAATACGAAAACCAGTCAGGCGGGGCGGTGCGCGCCTGCAATCGCAGGCACTCGGCAGGCTGAGGCAGGAGAATCAGGCAGGGAGGTTGTAGTGAGCTGAGATGGCAGCAGTACCGTCCAGCTTCGGCTCGGCATCAGAGGGAGACCGTGGAAAGAGGGGAGAGGGAGAGGGAGAGGGAGGAGAGGGAGGAGAGGGAGGAGAGGGAGAGGGAGAGGGAGAGGGAGAGAACAATTTTTTTTATTTTTAATATCATAATAAATTTTTCCTCTTTGTGGTCTTTATATAAATGAAGTCAGAATAGGTACTCTGTTTTTCTGGCTCCATTAATTCAGTGTTGTTCGTGAGGCTTTTTGTTTGTTTGTTTGCTTTTGAGGTGGAGTTTCATCCTTGTTGCCCTGGCTGGAGTGCAATGGCATGATCTCAGCTCACTGCAACCTCCGCCTCCTGGGTTCAAGCGATTATCCTGCCTCAGCCTTCCGAGTAGCTGGGATCACAGGCATGTGCTACCACACCCGGCTAATTTTGTATTTTCAGTTCAGACGGGGTTTCTCCCTGTTGGTCAGGCTGGTCTTGAACTCCTGACTTTGAGTGATCTGCCCGCATCAGCCTCCCAAAGTGCTGGGATTACAGGTGTGAGCCACTGTGCCCAGCCAGAGCTTTTTTTTTCTTCTTTTTTTTAAACTGTAATACATGGTATTGCGTGTAATCATAGTTCACATTTTTAAGGATAAGTTTTAAAATTGGAAGTGTCATTTTCAGGCATAAATATGTTTAAAAATATTTAAAGCAAACTGCTTAATATTTGTTTTTAAAAGTATAAAAGTAATGAATGGGAATTGTTTTTTCATTTTTAATTTTTGTGGATACATAGTGTATTTATGGGATACATGAGATGTTTTGATACAGGCATACAGTGTGTAATAATCACATCATAGAGAATGAGGTATTCATCCCCTCAAGCATTTATCCTTTGTGTTGCACACCATCTAGTTATACTCTTTTAGTTATTTCAAAATGTACAATTAAATGATTATTGACTATAGTCACACTGTTGTGCTATCAACAGTAGGTCTTACTTATTCATTCTTTCTATTTTTTTTTTTTTTATTTTTTGTACCCATTAACCTTCCCCACCTCCCCGGGATTCTTTAATATAATGTGAAGAAAGTGTGTGCGGTTTATTTAATTTTCAGGTTAACATAAGTCTGAGTATATGAGACTGTCAAAGCCAGTTTGCCCTTGGGCAAAATTATAAGGTCCAGTCCAAAAGAAGAGATAGTTCCCTTTATTCTGAGTCAATCAAGTACCACATGTATTGTGTTCATTTAAAGGTGCCACATGTAAAGAGGGATATTTACAAACTTAAAACACTTGCATCAGAAAATGACCAGAAAGAAGTGAAACTGTTGAGTCAGGAAGTTAAATATTTTGGTTGAGTTCAAATGTCTGACAGCCATTGGGAAGAAGAGGAATTAGACTTACTCTGTGATTTTTAGAAAGTGAGACTTGGACCAGTAACTGAAAGTTGCAAAAAAATATATTTCACTTTACTCTTAGGAAGAACTTTTTTTTTTTCAATAGACACATTTCATTATGGGAAATTTAATACAAAAACATAGTGACTAGTTCAAAGTGAAGATACTAGAGTTATATACCTGTCACTAGGATCATCTTTTATATTTCTTGTCTAATATTTGGAAACAGTCATTTCTGCAGGAGCCCTGATTCATTTTAATGGGAAATGGTTTTAGAGACCATGGTCTTGAGGTATTCATTGCTAATGGGTTGTCGATGTTTGTAGGCATTTTAATGGATAGAGAGGTAGATAGACTTCATATATTTTTAATTCTATCTTAAAAGTATAGCCTTTTACTTCTTTGATTTTATAGTTGTACGTTTTTTGCTTCTAACATTTTGGTTCCTAGTGATATTCACATGGTTACCTATTTTATCTGTGTATCTGTTAGTCATCTATCTGTCTAAATTCAAAATTACTATACTCTATGTATTACCAGTAATATGCTCACTGAGGGCAATTTACCACTTTCTTTTGCTGGGCAAGATGGCTTGTGCCTGTTAGCCCAACTACTCAGAAGGCTGAGTGGGGGGAGGATGGCTTAAGCCCAGGCGTTCAAGGCTGCAGTGAGCTATGACTATGCCATTGCACTCCAGCCTGGGTGACAGAGCAAGACCCCATCTCTTAAAAAAAAAATAAAAATAAAAATAAAAAATAGAGAGGTAGAGGTTCTTTGGTATTTGGTTTTGGGTTTTTTTTTTTGAGACGGAATCTCGCTCTTTCGCCCAGGCTGGAGTACAGTGGTGCTATCTTGGCTCAGTGCAACCTCCCCGTCCTAGGTTCAAGTGATTCTCCTGCTTCAGCCTGCTGAGTAGCTGGGACTACAGGCATGCGCCACCATGCCCAGCTAATTTTTGTATTTTTACTAGAGATGGGGTTTCACCATGTTAGACTGCTCTCAAACTCCTGACCTCAGGTGATCCACCCGTCTTGGCCTCACAAAGTGCTGGGATTACAGGCATGAGCCACTGCACCCGGTGGTTGGTTGGTTTTTTTTTTTGTTTGTTTGTTTGTTTGTTTTGAGACACAGCATCACTCTGTCACCTAGGCTAAAGTGCAGTGGTACGATCTTGGCTCACTGCAACCTCCCCCTCCCAGGTTCAAGCAATTCTCATACCTTACCCTCCCAAGTAGCTGGGATTACAGGCGCCCGCCACCACGTCCGGCTGATATTTGTAGTTTTAGTAGAGATGGGGTTTCACCATGTTGGCCAGGCTGGTCTCAAACTCCTGACCTCAGGTGATCTTCCCACCTCGGCCTCCAAAAGTGGTGGGATTACAGGCATGAGCCACTGCGCCTGGCTGGCTTGCTTGCTTGTTTGTTTTTTGTGTAATGTTTTGAGATTTAGGATGTAGATTCTCAATATTGTGTTTTATAGTAATTCAAAATAATTACTTTTCATATACTTATATAATTTTCTATATATTGAATAGATGAATTTCTTTTTTGTTTGTTTGTTTTTGAGACAGAGTCTTGCTCTTTCGCCCAGGCTAGAGTGCAGTGGCGCAATCTCAGCTCACTGCAACCTCTGCCTCCCAGGTTCAAGCGATTCTCCTGCCTCAGCCTCCCGAGTAGCTGAGATAACAGGCACGTGCCACCAGCCCCAGCTAATTTTTGTATTTTTAGTAGATATGGGGTTTCACCATGTTGGCCAAGCTGGTCTCGAACTCCTGACCTCAGGCGATCTGCCCACCTCAGCCTCCCAAAGTGCTGGGATTACAGGCGTGAGCCACCATGCCCAGCCTATTGCTTTTAATATTTGGAGATCTGGGATGCTTTCCTTTATTATATATAACTTTGTTTCCTAACTATGTAAAACACTTCCAAACTAAAAACCATAAAGTTAGATGCATAGAGGTCTAGTTTCTAGCCCTGTTTACTTTCCCATAAGTCACTATTTTCGCTAATCTTTGGTTCATTCCATTTTAAAATATAATCGATAGGCATATATATATTCATATTCTTCGTCCCCATTTTCTTATACAGAAGGTATATTATATGTATAAGGCATAGCATAGCATAGCATATTATAACCATTGTTCTCAACCTTGCTTTTTTTCATTTAATAATATATCCTGGAAATCACTCCATAGCACTATATTGATATCTCTTCCTACTCCTCCTACTTTTGTTTTTGTTGACAATTTCTCAATATTCCATTGTACAGATGTACCTTACTTTATTCAGCCAGTTTCCTGTAGATAATTGTTTGGATTTTTTTAGGGTTTTTTTTTTATATTAAAATAGTGGTGCATTTTGGATCCTTGTGCAGACATTATATTTTTAAGAGTGTATCTTGGGTAGACCCTCAGAGTAGGATTTCTGGGTCAAAGGATGTAGTTAAATGCATATGGAATTTTTGTAGTTTATAACTAGATTGTAGCATTTTCCATGCAGTACATTTTCATACGTGCTTGAATTTGGTTTTATGTTTTCTATCCTGTTTCATTGGTTTGTTTGTCTTTTCATTTGTCACTTCTATACTGTTTCAATGATTGGGGCTTTGAAAAATGATATTTGGTATGATTATTCCCTGGCTTTTCTACATTTTAGGTTTTTCTAGCTATTCTTGCATATCTATTTTCCCCATTGAACATCATAATCAATTTTTCTAAATGCCAAAGAAATCTGTTGGTATTTTTATTGAGATTGCATTAAATTTATAAATTTGCTTAGGGAAAATTGTCGTCTTTATGTCTTCCTATCCACAAACACAGTATAACTTTACATTTGTTCAGTTCTGAGTATTTTATATTTAGGAAGAACTCTTTAGTGGTTATCCAAAAGTAAAACAGACTATTGTGTGAAGTAGTGAATTCATTTCTAGAGTATATAGTGAGGATTCATGAATTAGCATTTTACGGTAAATGACTTAAATGTTACTTCCCATTCTAAGATTTTATATAAAAACACATTCTGATGAAAATATGAATTTTTAAATTGTCTTTCCTATTCCACATTAAGAGAGAGCTCTATTGCTCACTCAAGACCATAATTGAGAATGAGTTATAAAAGAGTAGAAGTAGGTTAGGGATTGTCTTCTATAGGTTTAGAATCATTTAAGTCAATGAAGGAGGTAGGCAGTAAACTATTATTTTAGATGACGACCATAGGATACTGTAACTAAAAATAATTTTCTTTTCAAAAATGGTACCTTCATATGCTTCATTTATATTTACCCAGTCAAAAGTAAGATGAAAGTAGACTATTGATTTGCCATTTAAAAAATGTCAAAAATATCAGGGATATTTCTAAAGACCCTCTAATATATAGTTTTATCGTGTTGAAAGTCAACAAAGATAATATACCATGATAGCTTCTCGTATAGCAGCAGATGAGCTAACATACTGTGACATTAGTATAATATTAGGTTTTTTAAAAACCTCTGTTGCCTATTGTATATCTGATATGTGATCCATTAGTTTGTTGGATTGTTAAGCTAAGCTAAAGTGGTATAAGGTTTACTCCCTCTTTAACTTTTTTCTTGTTCAAATTTTAGGACCCTTCAAAGTTGTACAAGAAAGCAGATGATGTTGCAGCCATTGAATGCCAGTCTGAAGAAGTCATCCATCTTCATTCACAGGGAGAAAACAATCCTTTGTCTAAGAAGCTGTCTCCAGTACATTCAGAAATGGCAGATTATATTAATGCAACACCGTCTACTCTTCTTGGTAGCCGGGATCCTGATTTAAAGGACAGAGCATTACTTAATGGAGGAACTAGTGTAACAGAAAAGTTGGCACAGCTGATTGCTACCTGTCCTCCTTCCAAGTCTTCCAAGACAAAACCGAAGAAGTTAGGAACTGGCACTACAGCAGCATTGGTTAGCAAGGATTTGATCAGGAAAGCAGGTGTTGGCTCTGTAGCTGGAATAATACATAAGGACTTAATAAAAAAGCCAACCATCAGCACAGCAGTTGGATTGGTAACTAAAGATCCTGGGAAAAAGCCAGTGTTTAATGCAGCAGTAGGATTGGTCAATAAGGACTCTGTGAAAAAACTGGGAACTGGCACTACAGCGGTATTCATTAATAAAAACTTAGGCAAAAAGCCAGGAACTATCACTACAGTAGGACTGCTAAGCAAAGATTCAGGAAAGAAGCTAGGAATTGGTATTGTTCCAGGTTTAGTGCATAAAGAGTCTGGCAAGAAGTTAGGACTTGGCACTGTGGTTGGACTGGTTAATAAAGATTTGGGAAAGAAATTGGGTTCTACTGTTGGCCTAGTGGCCAAGGACTGTGCAAAGAAGATTGTAGCAAGTTCAGCAATGGGATTGGTTAATAAGGACATTGGAAAGAAACTAGTGAGTTGTCCTTTGGCAGGTCTGATCAGTAAAGATGCCATAAACCTTAAAGCCGAAGCACTGCTCCCCACTCAGGAACCACTTAAGGCTTCTTGTAGTACAAACATCAATAATCAGGAAAGTCAGGAACTTTCTGAATCCCTGAAAGATAGTGCCACCAGCAAAACTTTTGAAAAGAATGTTGTACGGCAGAATAAAGAAAGCATATTGGAAAAGTTCTCAGTACGAAAAGAAATCATTAATTTGGAGAAAGAAATGTTTAATGAAGGAACATGCATTCAGCAAGACAGTTTCTCATCCAGTGAAAAGGGATCTTATGAAACCTCAAAGCATGAAAAGCAGCCTCCTGTATATTGCACTTCTCCGGACTTTAAAATGGGAGGTGCTTCTGATGTATCTACGGCTAAATCCCCATTCAGTGCAGTAGGAGAAAGCAATCTCCCTTCCCCATCACCTACTGTATCTGTTAATCCTTTAACCAGAAGTCCCCCTGAAACTTCTTCACAGTTGGCTCCTAATCCATTACTTTTAAGTTCTACTACAGAACTAATCGAAGAAATTTCTGAGTCTGTTGGAAAGAACCAGTTTACTTCTGAAAGTACCCACTTGAACGTTGGTCATAGGTCAGTGGGTCATAGTATAAGTATTGAATGTAAAGGGATTGATAAAGAGGTAAATGATTCAAAAACTACCCATATAGAGATTCCAAGAATAAGCTCTTCCCTTGGAAAAAAGCCAAGTTTGACTTCTGAATCCAGCATTCATACTATTACTCCTTCAGTTGTTAACTTCACTAGTTTATTTAGTAATAAGCCTTTTTTAAAACTGGGTGCAGTATCTGCATCAGACAAACACTGCCAAGTTGCTGAAAGCCTAAGTAGTAGTTTGCAGTCCAAACCATTAAAAAAAAGAAAAGGAAGAAAACCTCGGTGGACTAAAGTGGTGGCAAGAAGCACATGCCGGTCTCCAAAAGGGCTAGAATTAGAAAGATCAGAGCTTTTTAAAAACGTTTCATGTAGCTCACTATCAAATAGTAATTCTGAGCCAGCCAAGTTTATGAAAAACATTGGACCCCCTTCATTTGTAGATCATGACTTCCTTAAACGCCGATTGCCAAAGTTGAGCAAATCCACAGCTCCATCTCTTGCTCTCTTAGCTGATAGTGAAAAACCATCTCATAAGTCTTTTGCTACTCACAAACTATCCTCCAGTATGTGTGTCTCTAGTGACCTTTTGTCTGATATTTATAAGCCCAAAAGAGGAAGGCCTAAATCTAAGGAGATGCCTCAACTGGAAGGGCCACCTAAAAGGACTTTAAAAATCCCTGCTTCTAAAGTGTTTTCTTTACAGTCTAAGGAAGAACAAGAACCCCCAATTTTACAGCCAGAAATTGAAATCCCTTCCTTCAAACAAGGTCTGTCTGTGTCTCCTTTTCCAAAAAAGAGAGGCAGGCCTAAGAGGCAAATGAGGTCACCAGTCAAGATGAAGCCACCTGTACTGTCAGTGGCTCCATTTGTTGCCACTGAAAGTCCAAGCAAGCTAGAATCTGAAAGTGACAACCATAGAAGTAGCAGTGATTTCTTTGAGAGCGAGGATCAACTTCAGGATCCAGATGACCTAGATGACAGTCATAGGCCAAGTGTCTGTAGTATGAGTGACCTTGAGATGGAACCAGATAAAAAAATTACCAAGAGAAACAATGGACAATTAATGAAAACAATTATCCGCAAAATAAATAAAATGAAGACTTTAAAGAGAAAGAAACTGTTGAATCAGATTCTTTCAAGTTCTGTAGAATCAAGTAATAAAGGGAAAGTGCAATCCAAACTCCATAATACGGTATCAAGTCTTGCTGCCACATTTGGCTCTAAATTGGGCCAACAGATAAATGTCAGCAAGAAAGGAACCATTTATATAGGAAAGAGAAGAGGTCGCAAACCAAAAACTGTCTTAAATGGTATTCTTTCTGGTAGTCCTACTAGCCTTGCTGTTCTTGAGCAAACAGCTCAACAGGCAGCTGGGTCAGCATTAGGACAGATTCTTCCCCCATTACTGCCTTCATCTGCTAGTAGTTCTGAGATTCTTCCATCACCTATTTGCTCTCAGTCTTCTGGGACTAGTGGAGGTCAGAGCCCTGTAAGTAGTGATGCAGGTTTTGTTGAACCCAGTTCAGTGCCATATTTGCATTTACACTCCAGACAGGGCAGTATGATTCAGACTCTTGCAATGAAGAAGGCCTCAAAGGGGAGGAGGCGGTTATCTCCTCCTACTTTGTTGCCAAATTCTCCTTCACACTTGAGTGAACTCACATCTCTAAAAGAAGCTACTCCTTCCCCAATCAGTGAGTCTCATAGTGATGAGACCATTCCCAGTGATAGTGGAATTGGAACAGATAATAACAGCACATCAGACAGGGCAGAGAAATTTTGTGGGCAAAAAAAGAGGAGGCATTCTTTTGAGCATGTTTCTCTGATTCCCCCTGAAACCTCTACAGTGCTAAGCAGTCTTAAAGAAAAACATAAACACAAATGTAAGCGCAGGAATCATGATTACCTCAGCTATGACAAGATGAAAAGGCAGAAACGAAAACGGAAAAAGAAATATCCCCAGCTTCGAAATAGACAGGATCCAGACTTTATTGCAGAGCTGGAGGAACTAATAAGTCGCCTAAGTGAAATTCGGATCACTCATCGAAGTCATCATTTTATCCCCCGAGATCTTCTGCCAACTATCTTTCGAATCAACTTTAATAGTTTCTATACACATCCTTCTTTCCCCTTAGACCCTTTGCACTACATTCGAAAACCTGACTTAAAAAAGAAAAGAGGGAGACCCCCTAAGATGAGGGAGGCAATGGCTGAAATGCCTTTTATGCACAGCCTTAGTTTTCCTCTTTCTAGTACTGGATTCTATCCATCTTATGGTATGCCTTACTCTCCTTCACCCCTTACAGCTGCTCCCATAGGATTAGGTTACTATGGAAGGTATCCTCCCACTCTTTATCCACCTCCTCCATCTCCTTCTTTCACCACGCCACTTCCACCTCCTTCCTATATGCATGCTGGTCATTTACTTCTCAATCCTGCCAAATACCATAAGAAAAAGCATAAGCTACTTCGACAGGAGGCCTTTCTTACAACCAGCAGGACTCCCCTCCTTTCCATGAGTACCTACCCCGGTGTTCCTCCTGAGATGGCCTATGGTTGGATGGTTGAGCACAAACACAGGCACCGTCACAAACACAGAGAACACCGTTCTTCTGAACAACCCCAGGTTTCTATGGACACTGGCTCTTCCCGATCTGTCCTGGAATCTTTGAAGCGCTATAGATTTGGAAAGGATGCTGTTGGAGAGCGATATAAGCATAAGGAAAAGCACCGTTGTCACATGTCCTGCCCTCATCTCTCTCCTTCAAAAAGCTTAATAAACAGAGAGGAACAGTGGGTCCACCGAGAGCCTTCAGAATCTAGTCCATTGGCCTTGGGATTGCAGACACCTTTACAGATTGACTGTTCAGAAAGTTCTCCAAGCTTATCCCTTGGAGGATTCACTCCCAACTCTGAGCCAGCCAGCAGTGATGAACATACAAACCTTTTCACAAGTGCAATAGGCAGCTGCAGAGTTTCAAACCCTAACTCCAGTGGCCGGAAGAAATTAACTGACAGCCCTGGACTCTTTTCTGCACAGGACACTTCACTAAATCGGCTTCACAGAAAGGAGTCACTGCCTTCTAACGAAAGGGCAGTACAGACTTTGGCAGGTAAGAGGGTTATTTTGTTACCTGTTATTTGTTAAAGAAATAGGTTATTTTCCACAGGTGCCTGATAAATGTAGATGAACTTTATATATATATATCTTTTTTTGTTTTTTAATAAGTGTATTTTGAAATCTCAGTATTCCTTTTCCTTAAGATTTAAGAAGTAAGGAATGTCTATATTATTTTTTTGTTTTGAGAAGAGCTATTATTGTCAAAAAGAAAAAAAGAAAGAAATATATATAACTTTTGGAAACCAGGAAAAATCATTCATCTTTTTTATGTAGACAGGTTATTACACAATTTTTATAAAGACAAATGGCTCATAGATCTGTTAGTAGTATGCAGGATCTCCCACCACCCCCTGCCCCCACCACCCCAAGAGGTAAAAGGTAATGCTGGAAGGATTTTTAATGTATATTAGTCCAGTAGTTATAAATGCATCTTTGTTACAGGAAGAATATGTTATTAGTACTCTATGTCTCATAATAAAAATTCAAACATTGGACATTTTCAGCATTGTAAAATTTAACTGAATATTCATTCAGACAGACTTCATTTTGCAGCGTACCTTTTGATGTCTTCATAAAAGCTGCTTCAATTAGAAAAAAAAGAAATCTGAAAAATGCATTTGTACATCTAGAAAGAATTGTACATCTTTTTCTCTCTTAATTGTATACCTTTTAAGAATTGAGAAGATAGAAAACAAAGAGTAAGCATTTGCCACTCGAATAAAAGATTAGAAGTTCTTTGTGAGAGATCTTAAGCCTAAGAGTTTGTAAAATAACTCTAGGAAGTCCATAAACCCTCTGATGTTGTAAGTAAAATTACGGGTATATATGTTTGTGCATCTTTTTTAGTGATAATCTAGAAAAATTTCATCAGATTTTCCAAGTAAATTCTCTAAACCTCAGTATATTCTCTAAACCTCCTATATAATGGGATTTGTAGGGGTACTGTGAAAAGTAATCACATAGTAAGCATGCAAATATTAGTTATTATTATTATTCCCCTAAAAGATTAAAAACTTGTGCATTAGGCCAGGCGCGGTGGCTCACACCTATAATCCCAGTGCTTTGGGAGGCCGAGGTGGGCGGATCATGAGGTCAAGAGATTGAGACCATCCTGGTTAACACGATGAAACCCCATCTCTACTTAAAATACAAAAAAAATTAGCCAGGCATGGTGGCAGGCGCTTATAGTCCCAGCTACTTGGGAGGCTGAGGCAGGAGAATGGCGTGAACTCTGGAGGTGGAGCTTGCAGTGAGCCGAGATAGCACCACTGCACTTCAGCCTGGGCAACAGAGCGAGACTCCATCTTAAAGAAAAAAACAAAAAACAAAAAAAGACTTGTGTATTAGGGAAAAGATAAACCCCTCGAATACAAAGAGTTTTTGTTCCTGATTTTCATTATTCATGAACTTTTGAAAAATTGAAACTTAGTGGAGAGTCTGAGTGTTCCTTAGCTTTTAACAGTGTTTATTTATTTATTCATTTTTTTATTTTGAGACAGAGTCTTGCTCTGTTGCCCAGGCTGGAGTGCAATGGTGCAATCTCAGCTCACTGCAACCGCCGCCTCCCGGGTTCAAGCGATTCTTCTGCCTCAGCCTCCCGAGTAGCTGGGACTACAGGTGCATGCCACCACACCCGGCTAGTTTTTTATATTTCTAGTAGAGGCAGGGTTTCACTGTGTTAGCCAGGATGGTCTCGAACTCCTGACCTCGTGATCCGCCCACCTTGGCCTCCCAAAGTGCTGGGATTACAGGCTTGAGCCACTGCACCCGGCCAGCTTTTAACAACGTAAAGAGAGAAAAAGTCTTATGCTTAGGTCCATTCAACAAATAGTTTATTTAATCAGTAATAGTTACTGAATATCAGGTATTTACCAGGCATTCTACTTTGCGGGCCCTTGTTATATAATAGAGAATGAGGCACACAGGTTCATTGAGTCATGGAGATTATAGTAGAGGAGGTAGATAATAAACAAAAAATCACATTACGTGTTGTTAAAATTGTGATAAGGACTGTAAAAGGGAGAGAGTACAGCATGAAATGGGGAGCCTAACCCAGAGAAGTCTTTCCTGAGAAAGTGATCCTAAACTGAGACCTGGCAGATGTGCAGCATTTAACTGGATAAACAGACTCATTATTCATTCATTTACTGGTTCATTTATTGAATTCCTGAAACATACAGGACTATTCTAGTCACTGGCATATAAAATAGTAAATGCCTGATATCTGACCTCATAATTTTCAGCTTAGTGAAGGAAGACAAACCATAGAGTGATAAGCAAATAAATAATGGCTTAATTGAGAAAAATGCTATAAAGTTAATACCATGGAGTGTTATGATACAGATTAAAGGGCTGGCAGAAGGGGATCTAATTAGATAGTTACTAGTTATGGCTGAGGATAAAAAGTTGAGACTTAAAGGATGAGAAGCCACAGTGAAGTCCAGGCGTGGTGGCTCACGCCTGTAATCTCAGAACTTTGGGAGGCTGAGGTGGCCAGATCACTTGAGGTCAGGAGTTTGAGGCCAGCTGGCCAACATGGTGAAACCCCATCTCTACTAAAAATACAAAAATCAGCTGGGCATGGTGGCACGTGCCTATAGTCCCAGCTACTTGGGAGGCTGAGGCAGGAGAATCGCTTGAACCCAGGAGGCGGAGATTGCAGTGAGCCCAGATCACGCCAGTGCAACAGAGTGAGACTGTATCTCAAAAAAAATAAAATAAAAAAAAAAGCCACAGTGAAGAACATGTTTTAAGATTCTCAGTTGGGAAGGAGTTTAGATATTGGATAAACTGAAAAAAGCTTCATCGTGGTGAAAGAGGAAATACAGAGAGAGTAGTGAGAAATGTGGCAAAAGAAGAGACCAAACAATGTGTTAAGAATTTTGGATTTTATATTAAGAACAAAAGACAAAGGAGTGTTGATTTTAGGTTTGCATTTTTAAATGATGATTTTGCCTTCTGCATGAACACTGGATGGAGAGGATAAAAATAATTTGAAGGAAACTGGTTAATAGGCAATTGCAGTAGTCTAGATAACATGATGGTGCTTAGATTAGGTTAGTGGCAGGCTTATGTCTGAACATATGGGAGATTGGAGATAACATGCACTAAGAGAGAGAAGACTATAGGAGGAGCAGATTTAGAGGAGAACACAGTTTTTTTTTTTCTTTTCTTTTTGAGACAGGCTCTCACTCTGTTGCCCAGGCTGGAGTGCAGTGGCACGATCTTGGCTCACTGCAACCTGTTTCCTGGGCTCAAGCCATTTTCCAGCCTCAGCCTCCTGAGTAGCTGGGACTACAGGTGCAAGCCACCAATGCCAGGCTAATTTCTTTGTATTTTTGTAGAGATGGGGTTTCGCCATTCTGCCCAGGCTGATCTTGAACTCCTGGGCTCAAAGGGACCCTCCTACCTTGCCCTCCCAAAGTGCTGGGATTATAGGCCTGAGTCACCACTCTGAGCCACTTTTTAATACATACAGTTTGAAGTGTCTGAACATTGAAGCGGAGGATTTGAGAAGGTCGTTGGATATCTAGTTCTCAGGCTTAGTAGAGAAGCTTGACCTGGAGATAAGAGCATTTCCTCTGAGTATTTGAAAAATTGTGTTAGGCAATATCATTCACTAAAAAGGGCTTCTGGGTGAAATAAAAGTTAGGAACAGACTCTCAAAAACCTGTGCAACTTTATAAGCAGAGCACCAAGAAAAGTAATAATTTTCAAAAACAGCAGTTAAAAAGACATACTAGACCAGGCACGATGGCTCATGCCTGTAATCCCAGCACTTTGGGAGACCGAGGCAGGCAGATCACCTGAGGTCAGGAGTTCGAAACCAGCCTGGCCAACATGGCAAAACCTGTCTCTACTAAAATAAAAAAATTAGCCAGCAGTGCTGGTATGCGCCTGTAGTCTCAGCTACTCGGGAGGCTGAGGCAGGAGAATCCCTTGAACCTGGAAGATAGAGGTTGCAGTGAGCCGAAATTGTGCCACTGTACTCCAGCCTGGATGACAGTGTGAGAGTCTGTCTCAAAAAAAAAAAAAAAAAAAAAAAAAAAAAAATATATATATATATATATATAGTTAAGACTAAATGTCTTAATAAATAAAAAGAGGCTGGGAATGGTGGCTAATGCCTGTAATCTCAACACTTTGAGAGGTGAGGTTGAAGTATCACTTGAGCCTAGGAGTTGAAGACCAGCCTGGGCAACATAGGAGCCTCCCATCTCTACAGAAAAATGTTTTTTAAATTAGCTGGGCATGATGGCATGCACCTGTAGTCCTGGCTACTCAGGAGGCTGTGGCAAGATGATCACTTAAGCCCGGGAGTTCAAGGCTGCTACTGTAAGCTGTGATCGTGCCACTTCACTCCAGCCTGGGCTGGCAGAGTGATACTCTGTCTCAAAAAAAAAAAAAAAAAAAAAAAAAAGAAATACTACAATAAATATAGGCATTAACCTTCCAGGAAAAGATGAAGGTCGCTTGTAGGGATATAAAGAAGGGTTGAAGCTGCTCAACTGTAGGCACAGAAGGATGTCATTGGTAGATAAATGTAGCAATGCCAGACATAGCTGGTTCTAGTGTATTGTACCTGTTTGTTTCTTTTGTACAAACATTGAGAGAAGCCACACAATAAAAACACTTGCAGAAAAGTCTGTTGCCAGTAGGAGCCAAGAGGAAGAATGTGGATGAATGTACATTTTGAACAGAACTACATTGCTTATGGCTTTCTTCATTTAGTTTGTGTTGGTGTACTCCTTCGTTCAGCTGCTAGTTTTGTCCTGCAAAATATTTATGTGCTTTAAAAGTCATGTATTAACCAATACAACTTCCATATTCTGGTATCATTCTTGTATTTATCAATGATACAAGAGCTATTTAACTATATAGAAACACATACAATAACAAAACATAGTGTATACCTTTATGAATTTTTATATGTATAATCATGAGAGTAATGATATTTTCCTTGGGAGAGAATAGGGAGTGAAAAACAAACAGCCTTGGGTAGCTCTGAGGAACTGCAGTATTTAAAGTAGTGCTTAAAAAACTGTCAGCTTTTGGCCCACATGTGATTCTTTGTGATGATCTCTACACTTTTTAAAAAATTGCTCATATTAAAAAATGTAGCAATTTTACATAAAAATGTGGAATTCTGCTTCTCAGAAAAATCAGAACATCTGGCAACAATTAGTCCACATTTCGTGGATAATAGTGACGGCTGGGGCTCAGTATTGGCAGGCCCCTTTTCATTGCTGCTTGTATTCTTTTGTTCGCCACAGTCCTCACTGTTTTCTGTTGTGTGTTGTATCTGGCCCTCTTCAGCTATTTAAAGAGGGAACTTTTGGATTTGAGATCCCTAATTTCAGAGTCATGAGAAGGAGATTATAAAGGATGAGTAAATTGAGGTGAAGGTGATATGAGATGACAGGTTAGGATGTTGAATGTATCATCTACATGGACATTGAAATTACCCAAGAGGACAGTTACAGAAGTTGGGGTGAAAATGGTGGATGTGAACCTGGTTTCAGGGTCCTTGGGGAATGAGAAAGATAGCAGGGAAGTTTATGCAAAAGTACCTGTGTTAAGTACGAATTTGTCTTTTTAAAAATTTCCTTCTTTATTTAATTATTTGAGATGGAGTCTCTCTCTGTCATCCAGGCTAGGGTTCAGTGGCGTAATCTAGGCTCACTGCAAAACCCGCCTCCTAGGTTCAAGCTGTTCTCCTGCCTCAGCCTCCAAGTAGCTGGGATTGCAGAAGTGCACCACCACATTTGGCTAATTTTTGAATTTTTTGTAGAGTCGGGGTTTCACTGTATTGGACAGGCTAGTTTCAAACTCCTGACAAGAGAACCACCTGTCTCAGCCTTCCAGAGTACTGGGATTACAGGTGTGAGCCACTGCACTTGGCTTTTTTTCTTCTTTATAAAATAACATACAGAAACCACTAAGACCTCTCTGAAGTCACAGCTCTGACTAGTTCTCTATCACCAATTGGATGTTGTACAATTTAGTTCAATTCTGAATACAAATTACCTGAAGCTAGTGAAAACCTCAAGTTAAGAGCAAAGTTCATCATGAGACTGCAGATGCCAGTCACAAATTTTGGTGTTCCTGAGACATCCATACTTCTGCCTGGCCTGCTAAAAATTTGCAACTTCCTGCAACCCCCTCAATTTTGGTAACTTGTTAAAAGGACTCACAGAACTTGTGAAAGCACTATAGTATGATTTCAGTTTTGTTACAAAGGATGCAGATCAAGAACAACTAGTTGAAGAGATACATAGAGCAGTGTTTGGTGCAAGAAGGGTCCACAGACCTCCATGCCCTTCCCCTTGTGGAATCCGGGCACATTGCCCTCCCAGCACATCACTATATTCACCAACCTGGAAGCTCCAGTGAACCTCAGTGTCTAGAGTTTTTATTGGGGCTCTGTTAGGTAGGCCGGATTGATTAGATCATTGGCCATGTTTTTTAACTCAATTTTCAGTTCTCCACTCCCTTGAGGTTGGGGTGACCCAAAGTTTCAGATTTTTAATTATGTGATTTGGTCTTTCTGGTCACCGGCCCCCATCTTGAAGTTACCTCAGGCTTTCATCTCACTGTCATAACAGAGACATTCCTATCACTTGGGTAATTACAAGGGTTTTTGAAACTCTGTGCCAGGAACCAGGGACAAAGACCAGCTATATTCTTTATTTGATCATAAGTCTAAATTCTTTTGTTAATTGTTCTCTATCTTGGAATCTCTCCATCTTCACAATTACTGTTGATAAGTACATGGAGATGTGACTTGATTTTCTAATAGAAACTTAATATACTTTTTTCAGGTAGATGTGAAAATAGGTTTAGCTGTCTTAACAAAAACCAGTCGAGGAAAAATTTTTAGTTAAGCAGAATACTAAATAAAAATATTAATTCAGGCTCAGATATCTTTTGTTTTGATCCCTTTGAAAGTCAGAACTGGTTTTGTTTAGGAGTATTTTATGTATTTGATTTTTATTCTTAACTATTCCCTTATGATGGTAGCTGTTCTTTCAGCAAACAGTTATTTTGTGCCTATTGTGTGCCAGGAGAAGGAACATGCTGTAATTCCAGCACTTTGGGAGGCCGAGGTGGGTGGGCCACTTGAGGTCAGGAGTTCAAGATCAGCCTGGCCAACATGGTAAAACCCTGCCTCTACTAAAAATACAAAAATTAGCCAGGCATGGTGGCACATGCCTGTAGTCCCAGCTACTCGGGAGGCTGAGGCACAAGAATCACTTGAACCCAGGAGGTGGAGATTGTAGTGAGCCGAGATTGCACCATTGCACTCCGGCCTGGGCAACAGAGCGAGACTCTGTCTCAGAAAAAAAAAAAAAAAAGGTAATTTCTGCTTTAAAGTTGATTTATAGTTTAGACATGTATACAAATAGTTATTGACAGTTTTTTTTGTTGTTTTTTTTGTTTGTTTTTTGTTTTTTGAGACAGATTCGCTCTGTTGGCCAGGCTGGAGTGCAGTGGCACAATCTCGGCTTACTGCAACCTCCGCCTCCCAGGCTCAAGCAATTCTGCCTCAGCCTCCTGAGTAGCTGGGATTACAGGTGTGAGCCACCATGCCCAGCTAATTTTTGTATTTTTAGTAGAGACGGAGTTTCACCATGTTGGCCAGGCTGGTCTCGAACTCCTGACCTATGGTGATCCACCCATCTCGGCTTCCCAAAGTGCTGGGATTACAGGTGTGAGCCACCGCGCACAGCCTGACAGTTCTTAATATTGAGATACAAGGCATTTTGGGGAGGAGAGAAGTGAGGGACTGACTTTAAAGGTCTTGGGAAGGAGGTGGGAGTTTTGAATTTAGCGGCGAAGAATAAGGTGTGACACGTGTTTCTTACACTAGATATCAGCTTTGCAAGGGCATGGGGATGTGTACTGTGCTTAGTTAAGTGTTAATGGTTTGATACGGGACCCAAGAGATGGGACTGGAAAGATAGGTAGATCATAAAGTCCTCGTTTATATGAGACTCCCAAGAGTATAGACTTTACTTTATAAGGTATGAGAAGTTAAGGGTTTTAAGATGGGGAATAATTTGTTGAGATTACATTGACAGCAGTGTGATAGATGGATTAGTGAAAAGAGATCAGGTAGATCAGTTTGGAAATTGCTCCCACAAAATATTATGAGGCTCTTATTATGAGGCTCTGAGCCAAGGTAGAGATGATGTGATTAAGTAAATGAGGTATGCAAAAGGATAAGGTTGGAAATAGGTAATAAATTTGGATTTCAAGCCTGTTTTGTAGGACAGATGGACCTGTAGCTCAAAGGAGAGGTAAAACCTGAAGATAATTATAGATACTTTATTATTAAGGCTATGAGAAGGAATGACAGTATTTATGGTGAATAATATTTATGGTGAATACAGTGTGTTTCTCACAAGAGAGGTCAAACCTGAAGATAATTTTAGACACATGATTATTAAGGCTATGAGAAGGAATAACAATATTTATGGTGAATTCAGTGGGTTTCTTAAGTGAGTTTATAGTCAAGAGTGTCAAGTGGCTGGACGTGGTGGCTCACGCCTGTAATCCCAGAACTTTGGGAGGCTGAGGCGGGCAGATCACCTGAGGTCGGGAGTTCAAGGCCAGCCTTACCAACATGACGAAACCCCATCTCTACTAAAAATACAAATAATAGCCGGACGTGGTGGCACATGCCTGTAATCCCAGCTATTCAGGAGGCTGAGGCAGGAGAATTGCTTGAACCTGGGAGGTGGAGGTTGTGGTGAGCTGAGATCACGCCATTGCACTCCAGCCTGGGCAACGAGAGAAACTCCGTCTCAAAAAAAAAATTAATTAATTAAAAAAAAGAGTGTCAAGTGTTATGGGAGATTGGTTAGGTAAGTACTGAAAGTAGATGATTGGCTTTGGCGGTTAGTTTGTCTTGTGTCTGAGAGCCATTTGTATAGTGGCAAATGTTAGATTTCTGGAGGCTGAGGAATGGAAGTTAGGAAATGCAGACAATTAAAATTCTTACACCTTTACATTTTGCTATTTTTTCCTCAGTGTTTTCTTTTGTAGCACTTCTGACTGGTTTATTATTTGCTTTTTCCTTACAATGACATTGTTATTCTATAGCATTCTGTTGAAGATGTAATTACATTTTCTCAATCTGTGATGTCAGGTTGCTTTTTGAAGTATAAAGGTTTAAGAAATGCATAATTACATGTGATTTTTAATTGATCTTCTCGGTCTTCAGTTGATTTTTTCCATATATAAATTTAAGGTAGATTCATTTTACATTTGGTATCATGTTAAAATGCTCCCAAAACTACCTATTGTATAATAGGTATTACAATATTGTTGATCACCTTCAGGATATTATTATCCTGAAATGTCTCCCAGTGGTCCAAGCTGGGACAGTTTGAGCAACAAAATAAATATGAAAGGATTGGATTATAACCTAAAAAATAAAGTCAATATCTATAAATCCATGTTGATTTAAATAAATGATTGACTAAATAAATACTTGGCAGAAAAGAAGCAAATCTTCCTTACAGAAAAATTCCAAATAATATATGTAGAACACACTTTCAGGAGGTAGAACTTAATTTACCTCTTCTTGAATATGGACTGGACAGCTGACTTTTAAAGAACAGAGTATGAAGAGGGAAAAGCAGTAACTTTACAGTGAAGAGGCCTGGCAGACAGCACCTTAACCAAGTTCAAGGTTAACTTCACCAATAATAAGACATGGTGATATCATGTACTCTCTGATAGAATGTGTTAAGTCTAAGCAGAAAAAAAAAATAATAATAATAATAAAGGGCATTCTACAAATACTTGACCAGTACTAAAAAGTATCAAGGACCTGAAAAAACAAGGAAAGTCTGAGAAGCTTTTACAGAACAGAGAAGACTAAGGAGACATGACAACTAAATACAATGTGATATCCCAGATTGACAGTGAAAAAAGGACATGAGTGGAAAAAAATTGGCTAAATCTAAACAAAGTCTGGAATTTTGTTAATAGTATTATTCCAATATTTCTTGGTTGTGACAAATGTACTGTAGTTATGTAAGATGTTAACATTGGGGGATGTTGGGTAAAGGACATATGAGTATTCTCTGTACTATCTTTGTAACTTTTATGTAAATCTAAATTTATTCCAGAATAATGAGTTTTTTTTAATACAGCAGAATACAAATTGTTAAGTAAAACATATCTCAAACTGATAATTGATGAAATAAGAAATAAAGGTTATTTACCATTTGTATTGAGTGGATTCATCATAAGTGTTGGTTGGGGGTAAAACAGGCATATTTGATAAATCATGTTGATATAAATTTCAGGAAAAATAAATGAAACCAGATTAGGGACACTGGAATGTGTAGCTTGGACCAAGGCATTTAACCCTTCTCTCCTTGTTTCAAAAATGGGGAATCAAACTGACTTATCACTTTGAGCATTTTTAAAGTAAACAAGTATATTCACTGTAAAATTAAATCTTATGAAGACTTAAAAGGAATAACAGCTATGATCACTTTTATAAATTATGTGCATATGGTAGTTAGCTTATTTTTCTAACTTATATACTGTTCTGTATTGTACAGACTAACAGCTATAAAATCAGCTTGATGCAAGTGAAATTACAGTAAAATTACACACTTAAGTAAGGCCAGGTTTCCTGGTTTCTCCCAATCCTGATAGTGATTCTATTTAATTTGTGTATGTATGTTAGGTAGACATGAAATAGGTCTCATGGGCAAGAGTTTCTGACTTGGTTGAGCAAGAGTTTCTGACCTGGAATGTCAGTTATTTCATCCCTGTTTTTCAGCACATGTGACTCATGGCTGGCTACACATGACAGAACTTACAAACCTGGATTCTAAAATTGGCAGAGCAGTAGAATGGAGTATTTTCATTTAGCATTTATAGCTTACAAGTCATAGAACAAGCAGACAATGGAACATTATTATAAATGATTTACTACATATAAATTATATACATTATTTGGTGCATTCAGTGATGATGAATATTTTGTCCTCCAAGAATAAGTGAGGCTTAAACCTTTTTTTTTGGAAAAAGTATATTCACTGTACAAGCATATAGATTGAAGCAAAGAATATTGAGTTTTCTCTTTAACTGAAGAGTATAAGCTTTGATCAGAATATACTGATTTCAAACAATTTCTCTAGTGCTGTTTATAAGACACACCTATGCAACAGTTAGAAGGAATAAGTTCAGATGTTCAGTAGCAGGGTGGGGTGACTATAGGTAACAGCACAATATTGTGTTTTTCAAAAATAGCTAGAAGAGAGGACTTGAAATGTTCCTGACACAGAAATCATAAATACGCAAGGTGATGGATACCCAAAATACTCTGACCTGATTCTTATACATTTTATGCGTGTAACAAAATATCACATGTACCCCATAAATATGTACAACTATTATGTATCAATTTTAAAAAGATTTAAAACATGATAGAAAAAAGATATGCCTATAAAGGAAGTGTGAACCTACAGAGATGAAAGCAGAAAATTGTTTGTGGTGTGGTTAGTGCAGTTAGGGGAATTTCCAGAAGAATTCCATTTCAGTGAATGATGTCATTTGGGCATTATGAAAAATAGCCTAGTTAGAGAAAAAAACAGAGTTTTTGTTTTGTTTTGTTTTTTTGAGACGGGGTCTCACTCTGTCGCCCAGGCTGGAGTACAGTGGTGCTATCTTGGCTCACTGCAAGCTCCGCCTCCCGGGTTCATGCCATTCTCCTGCCTCAGCCTCCCAAGTAGCTGGGACTACAGGTGCCCGCCACCACGCCTGGCTAATTTTTTGTATTTTTAGTAGAGACGGGGTTTCACCGTGTTAGCCAAGATGGTCTCGATCTCCTGACCTCGTGATCTGCCTGCCTCGGCCTTCCGAAGTGCTGGGATTACAGACGTGAGCCACAGTGCCCGGCCAAAACAGACTTTATAGCTTAAAAATCGCCAGAACAGGCTCTGAGTCATACTCTCTTGTAGTGCATTTAGTTGGTGCATCAGATAAAATGTATTGCTTTCTGTATTTCCCACAATTGAAAACAGCTGTTTTTATTGTGGACCCAGCTTTTACTTTAGCATTCAGCTCATTCACAAGAAGGTTCCAAGGTGGCTGTCAACTGTGAACCATACCAAAGGATTCAGAACTTGAATCTGGGAACAAAAAAAATCTTGACCAGAAGTTCTCAAATAGTTTGATATTTTATGTTCATATTCCTTTACTATGGTAGCCATTTTTATTACAACCAATTTTGGTTCAGTCGTTGTTTAACACACATTCCCAAATAGCTTTGACTTATGAATAATGAAAGAAATCTTTTTTAAAACTAAACTTTTGTAACAATTTAATTTTGGTGGGAAGGAACAATTTCAGTGTTAGAAACTTTTAAAGTAAATTATTTTAAAATCGATAATATCTTAGAACTGACTACTGCATAGCATTCTTCCAAATTAGCATACTTAATTTATTTTTCCGTAATTCACCCAAAGATATTTCTAACATTGCAAACATCAAACATTCCACTCATATAAATGATTTCTTAGTTACTTGTGTCTTTAGTGTTGATCTCCAGAGCGTGACTAAAATTCATACTATATTAAGTTATAAAAGCTTTAATAGTGAACTTAGGCTAAAGAAATATATGTTTTGTCCAACCAACTATTGATTTAATTCACTGTATTTTTTTTTTGCTAATTTGTATTTGGCACCAGGGAAATTCCTTGTTTTTCTAGGCTAGGATGCTCAGGGCTTCAGTGAGTAGTTAGCTGAATCTTTATTCTCATGATTTCTTTGGGATGCCTCCACCACTGCAGACACTATTATCAGTGAGAATTTTATCTATTCTGCTATCTTTGCCTGTTCTACTGTCTTCACACCCAGGCATCTGTAAAAGTAGCATTACTTTTATATGTTTGGTTTGTTTTAGTTCCTCCAGTGGAAATGTCAATCAAGATTTTTTGTGGCAAATCAGTTTGAAAACAGGTTCTTGGTTTCTGCTCATTTTGTGTTTATTATAAAGATTTTCATAATCTTATTTCTTTATGATCCAGTTATGTTCTTTTTTTACTTTTTCAACTTTGACAGTTTGTATCCCTGATTTCATCTTACAGTTTTGCTGTAAAAGCACTACCTTTCCCCTCTTGTTTAAATTGACAAAAATGTTTCTGTAAATCCTGTCTTTATCTTCAAAAGTTCATCAAATACTGGCCAAATAAAATTCAGAGAGTCTATAATTAAAATCACTTCCAAGGTTCCTTCACATTTGCAAGTTTGGTTTTAATTCTTAATTTTCTCTGTATTATTCCAATTTATGGTATTCTCTTTTTCTGTCTTCCTCTTTACTAGTAGTCTTCCTTGTTTACATGAGGGCCTTTATTTCCAACGGAAGAAAAACTATTTCCCTTAATAATCTACTTATATTTATTCTGAAATCCAATTTTATTTAGGTACTTTTTTTTTTTTTTGCAGCTTGCCTATAATTTCTACTTCCTGCATTTATGTGTGTAGAATTTCTAAACATATTCTGAAGTTGTCATCATCTGAGTGATGAGACACACAGTGGTGGTCTACGTAGTAATATTGTGAACTAAGGAATTCCTATTTGTAGTCTTTATTCACCTCTGAAATACTTATTCTGCTTTATAGTATTTTGAAATGAAAAATGATGGGAACTCTTTGATATCTACAATTGTGTTCTTTGTGTGTATGCTTTGAGGAAGTGTCAGATTTTCTTGAACTAGAATTCATATAAACCTCTTGTCCTTTGTGGAATGGGGAGCCTCCACACATCCTTCCAGGCAGATCTAAAATGGCCACTCTTGAGACATGAGCAAACATTTGTCACATGATGGAGACAGCAAGGAAAAGGGCTAAGTAGGGGAAGCAGAAAACTACTTTCTCCCTTGGGAAAAAACTGAGCAGAAAGCCAGACGTCTTCTGGTTCTGACTCATCTCTTGGGCATACTCTGCAAAAGCTATGGCGAAGAGTCAGTGAATTAGAAGATTCACTCAGAGTAACTTTTTCCTACCCTGCAAGTACCTACCAGCCCTGGAGGTGCCTATATGAGTAGTACTTCTTAATTGGATTCACTCTATGTTTAAAGTAAATGCTTGATGTTAATAGGTTAGTTCTAGCTCCCTACTGGGTATAACTCACTGCTCTTCTTTCTATCATTATTATTATTATTATTATTATTAAGGCAAGGGTCTCACTGTCGCCCAGGATGGAGTGCAGTGGTGCGATCACAGCTTGCTGAAGCCTCTACCTCCTGGGCTCAAGCGATCTTCCCACTTCAGCCTCCCAAGTAACTGGGACTACAGGGTATGCACCACTATGCCCAGCTAATTTTTATTTTTTTTTTGTAGAGACTGAGTTTCGCCATATTGTCCAGGCTAGTCTTGAACTCCTGAACTCAAGCAACCTGGCTACCTCGGCCTAGCAAAGTGCTGGGATTACAGGCATGAGCCCCCACACCTGCCTATGTAAAAATTCCATAATAAACCTAAGGACTCAATTAATATATAGTAGTGACTAATATTTATAAAACATTTTGTATTTTATAAAATTGTTTTTGGATTACATTATCTCATTTTGGGACTCACAACAATTCTGTAACTTAGCTTTATTAAACCAAAGTCCAGGCACATTTACTTCTATAGATTCTCTCTAGTTTAATTTGTAGCAGAGCCAGGAGTCAAACCCAAGGATGCTTTACTCCATAGTCCATGTACTGAACACGATATCACACTCGACTCTGCTCTGCATTGTGTTTTAGGTTTGGACACATACATGTATATATTGGTCTCTGTTGAATTGGACATACTAATTCTCTGGGCATTATCTGGTTCTTTCTGGAAGCCCAACTGCAAATTGGCGTTTATAAAACAGTGTATTTCTGGCAATGTTACAGATGTTTGCAGATTTCATATGATTCTTACTGTTAGGCTAATTTTAACATACTTTGAACATCTTTTAACTGGTTCCTATTTATTTTACATAAGTGATAGCATCACTTTCTAGTCTTAAACTTGGTTGCTTTATATCTTCAATGTTTTTTCAGTTATCCTCATCTTCTTACTGCCTCTGTGAGCACTGCTTTTAAGTGAAATAAGATGCTAGAGCTGATGATTACCAAGCAATAGAGATCTGTATCTCAAGGATACAACTTGATTCTTTTTAAATATGGAATATTGTTAAGAATAGCTCTGCTCTGTATGAACAGGGAATTCAAACTTTTAAAAATAAAAAATGAGAACCTTCCTGAATGAAATTTTACTCAAATCTCCTATTAAATCCTAAGAATAGGCTGCTGGCTTCCATTACTTTCAGGAAATGAAAAATGGCTTAGAAGCTAAGTGAGCTAAGTAAGCCATCTCTCTCTCAATTGTTTCAGTTTCTCAGGAATTGCTGCCAATAATGCTGCCAATAATGATCTCCATGGATCTGACCCCCATTCCATCTCCCACTGCCTCTGAAGCTCCAGATGTCACCAAAAGAAGGAGCTTTGAAGAAAGTGCCTGTACCCTCTTTTTACCCTGAGGTGGGTGAGGCCAGGCAGGGTGATTCTCAGGATATCCTGATTATCAAAGGTACAGTTGAAGCCTTCATCAAGACTTTCTTGAAGATGACCAAGAAATTCAGGAAACACTACCAAATAGCCTAAGAACTGAAGATGGAGCTCAAGAATGGATGGCACAAGTGCCACCTAAAATGTAGTGCATGATGATATACACGATGATTAGTAAGCTCCTTGAGGGCAGAGACCATTACACCATTTGTAGACTTCTTCCCCCTACCTTCACAATATCTAGCATAGTACCAAACATATAAACTATACTCACTTAATAAATGTTAGTTTATTACTGAGAGAAAAGACTATATAAAAAGTGCTCTTAGGGCTGGGCGCAGTGGCTCATGCCTATAATCCCAGCACTTTGGGAGGCTGAGGCAGGCGGATCACTTGAGGTAAGGAGTTTGACACCTGCCTGGCCAACATGATGGAACCCCGTCTCTACTAAAAATACAAAAAATTAGCCGGGCATGGTGGCCCATGCCTGTAATCCCAGCTACTCAGGAGGCTGAGGCAAGAGAAACACTTGAACCCGGGAGGCAGAGGTTTCAGTGAGCCAAGATTGCACCACTGCTCTCCAGCCTGGGAGACAGAGTCCGTCTCCCAAAAAAAAAAAAAAAAAAAAAATGCCCTCAAACCCCTCTTTTCTTAGTACTTAATCCACGATCAGGAATGGTGATACAGTTGACTATTATCTCAGGCTTCTTGGCCACTATTGTCTTCTGTCTTGACTATGTGTTGGGTAGGAAATATGTATCTGTCTGTATATTAAGTTTTCAGTATTAATACTTAAAGTTATGTCTTCACTGATGCCTGGGCTTTTTATTTCTTAGATGTTTCATTGTGACATTCAGTTATTTAGTGGAAATCTCTCATCTGAACCACACTCGAGGGGGATTTATTATACTATCAGATATAAAAATCCATCTTGTATCTGTTGTTAAGATTCAACAATAAACAATCTTGCTTCTTGAATAGGTCTACATCAGTCATCATTGTGTTTCAGAAGTAGGATGTACTATCACATCAATTTTCTAAAAAAAAATTTAACGTGTTACTCTTGAATGACAGCATATAGTCTTACATCTCACCTGAGCAGTGCTTCCCATAGCCTGCTCAAAGACTATTTACAGCAATGTGATTTAAGATACTACTTAATTGAAACAAGGCTCATGGTCTATTTCTCTTAGAGAAAAGGAAACAGCAACTTAGCTCCATTCAGTTCTTCTGACCCTAAGTTTCCTTAGAGAATTAATCACATCTTTTAGGAGTGAACTTTCATTTAGAGGCAGATCTTGAAAATCTTCAACTTTTTGATTTATTGTACCTTTTGCGGCTCCAGTTACATGTAAGTTTTTTTATTTGTAATTTTTTCCCATCAATAAGCATTTCAGATTACTAGTTTTTTGACAAACATGAGGTAGACATTCATTACCAACTCTTAATAGCTGGTATTTTAGATTATAAAGAATCCAATATAAGAATCAAGTATATTTTATTCAGGAAAATCATCTTACATCAACAACATACTTTTCTTTTGAGCGGGAGATGTATTATGCTCTGTAGATTTGGGGTTTTGCTAAAAGCATGAAAGTTTTTGAAAGGAAATTGAGTTTCTTTGTCTTCATAAGCTTTTATGTATATAGCCAAGGATCCTTAAGTGTACAGCTTTAAAAGAAACTTACTGTATTTCATGGATAAATTACCAGTTTTTCTAGAATTTGCAAAAGGAAGAAAAACATAGAATCTGAAAATAATTTCTGTGAATTGGATAGGATGTGTGGGTTTAAGGTTTGAGGCTTTACTTTCTTTTTTTTGAGATGGAGTCTTGCTCTGTTGCCCAGGCTGCAGTGCAATGGCGCGATCTCGGCTCACTGCAACCTCTGCCTCCCAGGTTCAAGCGATTCTCCTGCCTCAGCCTCTCGAGTAGCTGGGATTACAGGCATGTGCCACCATGCCTGGCTAATTTTTGTATTCTTAGTAGAGGCAGGGTTTCACCATGTTGGCCAGGCTGGTCTCAAACTCTTGACCTTGTGATCCACCCGCCTCGGCCTCCCAAAGTACTGGGATTACAGGCGTGAGCCACTGCGCTGGGCCCTCACATCAACTTTTTAATAAATTACATTGTAAATTTTGTCAGTTTATATGATGAATTTTAATCAATAATCCAGAACAGATTTGGTTAAAATATTGTTAGTAATTTGTATCAATATTTTAAATAATGTTTTAGGCTAGTAACACATGAAAACTAAATCATACATTGTTTATTCTTCCATTAAAATTAGTTTTTCCTCTGGTAATGTAACAGGAGAACTTATGTATATAAGATCTGTGAAATTCTGACAACAACATATAGTGTGGTTTGTCCTCTGCTTATTTTCCTCCTAATATCAGGTTACAAGTCATATTATTACAGGGGATGACAGTGGCAGCAACTAAACTGTAACAAGTTCTAACAAAAGATGGTTTCACATTATTTTTAAAGTTGAATTTTCCTATGATTTCTATCTTTTTCTCTTTCTCCAGGCTCCCAGCCAACCTCTGATAAACCCTCCCAGCGGCCATCAGAGAGCACAAATTGTAGCCCTACCCGGAAAAGGTCTTCATCTGAGAGTACTTCTTCAACAGGCTAGTGCTATTTGTTTTACCAGATTTTCAAGATAGTTTCCCATTTGTTATTTGTGAATAAGGAGTTACAATATTGTAGAAAAAATAATGGGGACTGTATCATATATGGTATTTTATTTTTCCATTCAAAGGAGTTGAAACAATAGACTTGGTATTTGAGAATCAGTAATGTACATTGAAACAATATGGTAGTCTTCCCCTTTACAAAGCTGAATTAAAGTAAAAGTATGTGTTGGGAATAATAGGGGAATGTGGATTGTAGCTGTTTAATAAAGATTTAGATATATATAAAATTGCTTAAGGCAGGCGCGGTGGCTTACGCTTGTAATCCCAGCACTTTGGGAGGCTGAGGTGGGTGGATCACCTGAGATCAGGAGTTCGAGACCACCCTGTTCAACATGGTGAAACCCCATCTGTACTAAAAATACAAAAACTAGCCAGGCATGGTGGCGTGCGCCTGTAATCCCAGCTACTTGGGAGGCTGAGGCAGGAGAATCTCTTGAACCTGGGAGGCGGAGGTTGCAGTGAGCGGAGATCACTCCACTGCTTTCCAGCCTGGGTGACAGAGTGAGACTCCGTCTGAAAAAAAAAAAAAATTGTTTAGTAAACTAGTAATTTCCAAAGTAGCATTCAGAAATCTCTAGGGATATGCAAAATAATTAAGAGTTCATGAGGAGAACCTCTATTAATAGTTATTTTTAAACTTCTTAATTGCTAATGTTTATATATTTACAACCTGTTAATACATACAACATATTTGTATAATTTATACAGAAATTTAGGGTATGCTTCCAATTTTCTTTTTATGGATAGTTTGTGTGTTTACCAAAAAAAAAAAAAAAAGAGAGAGGATGATTTATACCTGTTTTCTGCCTTTTCCTGATGGTTGAAGAGTAAGAAATAATTTTTTTAATGTATTAATTTTACTGAGAGAGATGGAGAGTGATAGATTAATTCCAGATAGTGAGGAATATATTAAAGAGAATTAAGAGTGTTCAGGAAAATAAATAAAAAAAGCCAGTGTGGTCAGACTAAAGACGGTTGGTTGGTTGGTTGGTTGGTTGGTTGGTTTTGAGATGAGTCCCACTCTGTTGCCCAGGCTGGAGTACAGTGGTGCAGTCTCGGCTCACTGCAACCACTGACTCGTGGGTTCAAGTGATTCTCTTGCCTCAGCCTCCTGAGTAGCTGGAATTACAGGTGCCCACCATGATACCCGGCTAATATTTTTGTATTTTTAGTAGAGACTAAAATTCGCCATGTTGGCCAGGCTGGTCTCGAACTCCTGACCTCAGATGATCTGCCCGCCTCAGCCTCCGAAAGTGCTGGGATTACAGGCGTGAGCCACCGCACCCAGCCAAAGATGGTTTTTTAATATGAGGCTGGAAACGTAGTAGAGAACTAGTGATGTAGAGCCTTAAACACAGTTGGAAGTTGTGGAAACGTAAACAAGGAAGTGACATTATCTCCTGCCTTTCTATCTCTAGGTCTTTGAAGAAGTAGAAGGCCTTTCAAATTGTATCAATATGGTATTTGTTGAATTTAGTTGATGATTATCTTTAGAAGCTCTTTGTTAGTCCAGTTGTCTGCTTGGCAGCAAGTGATAGTTGTGTCTCTCTTGGTGCTTTGTTTTTATACTACCATGGAGAGACTTTTGTACTCTAACAAGAAGTGACTTAATTTCTCTGATGTTTACCTAGACCAGGGTAAGGAAACTCAGCCTATGGGCCAAATGCAATCCAAGGCCTGTTTTTGTGTAGCCCTCAAGCTAAGAATTATTTTTAGGTTTTTAAAGGCTTGGGGGGAAAAGATGAAGAATAATATGAGGTAAGCATTATATATGTCCTCAAAAGCCTAAAATATTTACTCTCTGGCCTTTTACAGAAAAAGTTCATCAACCCCTGAACAAATGAATGAGATTTTGATAAGGGACATATCAATGTTGAAAATCACCAAAATATTTTACTTTTGTAAACAAAAGAAAGAATATCTAAATTCATAATGTTTCTTTTGCAATGAGACTATTCTGTTCATTGAATTAGATTTCTGTTGAGGGTTGCTGTGAGTAGTGAGCACTGGGAATACAAATACGAGTAAGATTGAGTTACTGCCCTCAATAATTCAGACATATTCACTGAAAAGCAATGTATTAAATTCTGTAACAGAGCAGTGTACAAAATGCTATGACACAGAGAAATTCAAGCACTAACCACTTGAAATGACTGAAGAAGATATCACTGAATAAGTCACGCACACTACTATATATTGAATTTACTTAAGTAGGCAAGTGGGACAACATAAAGGGTAATAATGTAGCACAGTAACAACAGCACTTTCGAAGAAAGGCACAAAACCATGAAATAGCATAGTGTTTTTGAAGAATAACCCATTGTTGGATATGACTAATGTACATAAGTGGTGGTGATGGTGGTTGGAAAAGGAGGTTGTAAAAGTAATAATGGGGACTATATCATATATGGTATGTTTTTTTCATTCAGAGGAGTTGGAACTTCATTGTACATGCAATTGGGAGCTACTGAACAATTTCTAACAAGGAAGATAAATTATTTGATATGCTCTATCAGTAAGAATAGGATAGGTCTTGCGGTGTTAAAAAATAATCCCCAAATCTCAGTGGCTTAAAACAACAAAGGCTTATTTTTTGTTCATGCTGTGTGACCATCAAGAGTCCACTCCATGTTGCCTTCCCTCTAGGACCCCGGCTAACAGAGAACCTGTACCTTGAATGTTGCTTGTCTTCTGGCAGAGGGGAAAGGGCCATAGTAAAGCACTAACTGGCTATTAAAATTTCTGCATTAAATGTTACTTCTCAGTTTCAGTGCCAAAGCAAGTCATGTGGTTAAGTCTTGTGTCAATGGGACTAGAAAGTATAATCCTTTTGGCGGTGGGGGGTGGATAGCAAATATTTATAAGTAATATTATAGTCTATCATATGTGTATGTTAAAAAAATGCTACAACATTACAATATGAAGAATGGAGTGTGACAAATGCATGCAGACAGAGTAGATAAGGGCTTCAGATTTGGATATATTAAATTTGGACTGTCTTTGGCCTATTTAGGTAGAGATATTGAATAGACTGTTAGAAGCAGTGGTTTATACTTTTAGAGACATCTGTGGTAGAGATCTACCAGTATATATATGAACTTGAATTTGGCAGTGAAAGAGATCATCCAGGGAGAATGTGTTAAGTGAGGTGATGGGGACGGAGACCTAAGAAACTCGAGCATTTTGGAGGGAAGTGGAAGAAAAGATGTTTAGTGAAGGACACTTAAATACGAAACATCAAACTGTATATGTCACAGAAGCCTAAACAAGACTTCAGAATGGAATAGATTAGTCAACATTAGATGTCACAAAGAGATCAAGAAGAGTTCGATCAGAAAGTGTCAAATGATTGAGAAAATAAGAAAAAATAGTCTGAGAATGTGAAAGTTTGGAGCTTGAAAGAGGGAAAGGAGACTTAAAATTCAGGTGGCATTGAAATAAATTAGAGCTCTTTATTTCCAGCAGTGTGGTAGATTAGGTGTGCAGAGCAAGCAAACACCTTGTTATCTAAAACCTAAAAATACATGGACAACATTTCTTACAGTATGACTGAACTTTGAAGTAACTAAATAGGAAACCAGAAACTTCAGAAAGTTCAATTCAACAGAGATAAAGAGCATTAGAGCTGCTTGACATCTGCTTGATCCCTGGTGGCTGGGAGTCTGGTAATTAGAACACATCCAGCTGCAAGAGACAAAAGACAGAGCCTAGGACTCTAGTAGAACAAAAAACCACATATGCATAAAGTTGGAACCCCCAAAAGGTGACACTTAACAATGTACAGGAAAATAGAAATAAACCTATCATAGAAAAGGACAGTTTCTTGTTTTAGTTTTGGCTTTGGAAGGAGGAAGAAAAAGGAGTTCCTGACCACAAGCTCTTACTAATTCTCTGCCTCTCCTACAGATTTATATTGTTTGTCAGACCCAGAAAAAAGTTAAAATAAAATTTGTCATAGGTTTGTAATGTTCCCAGTTGCATTGCAGAGCCAAATGCAAATACTCTAGAGAATTGCCATTAAATATAAACCTGAGCTTTCAAAATCACTGTATTCACAATTTTGGTTGACCTAACTTTCTCATATATTGTAGCAACACAGGGAATGACAGCCTTTATTTTGCAATTTAAAGGCAAAGAAGTAAACCAGAATCATGTCCTAACCTTCTAGGTATAGTCAAAGGAATACCATACCTCTAGAAACCATCTGTTTAGTAAACTGAGGTTTGTAAACAACTGTAGAAACAAAAAGCAATTTGCATTTTGGATAAGATGCCTCAAGGCCCATCCTTGAACTAAATTCCCTGTTTTTGAGATAAATCCAAAGGGATAATATACTAACAGTATATGATTTTACTGAAATCTGTAGTCTTTATTATGCATATCAGGAACCCATAGTAACAAAATTATTATTGATGAGTACAATCTAAGCCTTTTCTGGAGGTTTTTAATATCTTATTAGGTCTTTAGGATGTAATATGAGGATAACTATTTTCATTTCTGAAATGAGTATTTGCAAATACTCTGTTACAAAGTTTACATCTCTCTTAGAGGTCTTTTTTTAAATATTTGTAGCTTTTAAGATATTTATGTCTCTCTGCTCATTTCTCAGGTATTTGACATAACTGAAGATTTTTATAATTAGGACACAAATCCATGGTAATTTTCACATTCTAGAGAACATAAATCCCTTCAATAGTGTTTCACAGAATCATTTCATCTTTTTATAGCTGGTTTACAAATATTGTTACATTGATGAGAGAGGTAGTTCTTTTATAATTTTATTACTGAGCAACTGTTATATTCAGGCTACCAAATTCAACTACTGTTTTAAGCCAAAAGACTATAAGAGACATTCCATAATACCAAGGAGCTTATGTTAAGATCAGTTTATCTTGAGAGCAACAATAAAATATGCTAGTGATTTTACATAAATTTATTTATTTATTTATTTATTTATTTATTATTTTTGACAGAGTCTCGCTCTTGTCACCCAGGCTGGAGTGCGGTGTCGCGATCTCAGCTCACTGCAACCTCCACCTCCCGGGTTCATGCGATTCTCCTGCCTCAGCCTCTCTTGTAGCTGGGATTATAGGCATGTGCCACCACGCCTGGCTAATTTTTGTATTTTTAGTAGAGACGGGGTTTCACCATGTTGGCCAGGCTGGTCTCGAACTCCTGACCTCAAGTAATCCGCCCACCTCGGCCTCCGAAAGTGCTGGGATTACAGGCGTGAGCCACCACTCCTGACCTGTATAGTATTATTCTACACATAACTGAATGCTGAAATGATGGAAAGTTAATCAGAAAATGCTTCCATAATCTTTGTATTGAGGTTTAAAAGACATCATACATATGCCATGACTAAAGAGGTAAGTGGGAGAAGAGGAGAAGGCATTTTGATGTAATGGGAAAACTATGTACTTTTGACTTAGATCTAGTTGATTCACATTTAGCAATATCGTGTAACCTTGTGGAAGTTACATAAACCATTCAACCCATGGCTTTCTTATCTGTAACATGAGGCTACTACTTCTATTTATCTTGCAGACTAGTGGGAATTAGAGTAAGTGGATAAGAAATTCTTATCACTGAATTAGTTTTTGAGTAAATGGTAACTTCTCTTATTTTTTGAGATGGAGTCTTGCTCCGTCGCTCAGGCTGGAGTGCAGTGGTGCGATCTCGGCTCACTGCAAGCTCCGCCTTGCAGGTTCATGCCATTCTCCTGCCTCAGCTTCCTGAGTAGCTGGGACTATGGGCGCCTGCCACCACGCCCCGCTAATTTCTTTTTGTATTTTTAGTAGAGACGGGGTTTCACCGTGTTAGCCAGGATGGTCTGGAACTCCTGACCTCGTGATCTGCCCGCCTCAGCCTCCCAAAGTGCTGGGATTACAGGCGTGAGCCACTGAGCCCAGCCTTTTTATTTTTATTTATTTATTTTTTTGATACACAGTCTCCCTCTGTTGCCCAGGCTAGAGTGCAATGGTGCAATCTCGGCTTACTGCAGCCTCTGCCTCCCGGGTTCAAGTGATTCTGCTACCTAAGCCTCCCGAGTAGCTGGGACTGCAGATGTGCACCACCACACCAGCTAATTTTTATATTTTTAGTAGAGATGGGGTTTCACTATGTTGGCCAGGCTGGTCTTGAACTCCTGACCTCAGGTGATCCACCTGCCTTGGCATCCCAAAGTGCTGGGATTAGAGGCGTGAGCCACTGCGCCCAGCCATAAATGGTAACTTCTGTTGTTACTGTTGCTACCGTTGGCCCTCCTGCCATTATTATGAGGGTATGGAATGAGAATTAGATCATATACAAGGGAGACAGGGTATAGTGGTAAAGCATAAAAAAAGATTGCAAAGGCATTTAGCCACATTTTTTTCTTTTTTACGGGATGGAGTCTTGCTCTGTCACCCAGACTGGAGTGCAGTTGCATGATCATGGTTCACTGCAGCCTCCGCCTCCCAGGTTCAAGTGATTCTCCTGACTCAACCTCCACAGTAGCTGGGACTATAGGTGTGTGCTACCACGCCTGGCTAAGTTTTGTATTTTTAGTAGGGACAGGGTTTTGCCATGTTAGCCAGGCTGATCTTGAACTCCTAACCACAGATGATCTGCCTGCCTCAGCCCCCCAAAGTGCTGGGATTTCAGGCCTGAGCCACTGTGCCTGGTCTGTTTAGCCACATGTGATGAGTAGTCTTAAATCTTTGCTGGCTACTAGGCCCTCCTTGCATAGAGTGAAACTCCAAAAAAATGGCCTAAGAAAAACTAGGGAGTTGTATATGAAAAATTCCTAAGGTTTACATGTGGCATGAGACATTTGAACTCTGACTACCAACTGTAGAGTCCTTGGGGACAATTATGAAGGCCCCCATAAAGATTACATCTTGGTCAGACGTGGTGGCTCACACCTGTTATCCCAGCACATTGGGAGACCAAGGCGGGTAGATCACTTGAGGCCAGGAGTTCGAGGGCAGCCTGGCCAACATGGCAAAACCCCATTTCTACTAAAAACACATAGAAATTAGCCAGACATGGTCACACACACCTGTAGTCCCAGCTTCTTGTGAGGCTGAGGCAGGAGAATTGCTTGAACCCAGGAGGCAGAGGTTGTAAACCCAAGATTACACCACTGCACTCCAGCCTGGGCAACAGAGCAAGACCCTGTCTCAAAAAGAAAAAAAAAAAAAAAGGTTACACCTTAGCAGGGCTAAAGTATCTCTGGAATGAAGATTACACTAGACCCTAGTAATGATTTAAAACAGGATTCAAGGAATCAAACTGTCAAACTGTTCTACAAATAACTGATTTTTAAAACAAAGTTCAACATTTAAAAACATTTTAATTGTGAAAAAACAAAATTTTTTTTTAATTGTGTCAAAATAAAATTTACCGGCAGGATGCAGTCGGTCACGCCTGTAATCCCAGCACTTTGGGCGGCCAAGTTGGGCAGATCACCTGAGGTCCAGAGTTGGAGACCAGCCTGGCCAACATGGCAAAACCCCGTCTCTACTAAAAATACAAAAACTAGCCAGGTGTGATGGCGGGCGCCTGTAATCCCAGCTACTCGGGAGGCTGAGGCACGAGAATCGCTTGAACCCAGGAGGTGGAGGTTGCAGTGAGCCAAGATCATGCCACTGCATTCTAGCCTGGGTGACAGAGTGAGACTGTCTCAAAAAAAAAAAAAAAAAATTTACCATCTTAACCATTTCTGAAGCCGTGTGCAATGGCTCACGTCTGTAATCCCAGCACTTTGGGAGGCCGAGGCAGGCGGATCACCTGAGGTCAGGAGTTCAAGACTAGTCTGGCCAACATGGTGAGACCCCATCTCTACTAAAAATATAAAAATTAGCCGGCCATGGTGACACATGCCTGTAGTCCCAGCTACTCAGGAGGCTGAGGCAGGAGAATCGTATGAACTTGGAGGCGGAGGCTGCCGTGAGCTGAGATCACGCCAGTGCACTCCAGCCTAGGAGATGGAGCTAGACTCCCCATTTCTTTTCTTTTCTTTTTTTTCCAGAGTCTCGCTCCTGTCACCCAGGCTGGATTCCAAGTACAAGCGATTCTCCTGCCTCAGCCTCCAAGTAACTGGGATTACAGGTGTCCACCACCACGCCAGCTAATTTTTGTATTTTTAGTAGAGATGGGGTTTTGCCATGCTGGCCAGGCTGGTCTTGAACTCCTGACCTCAGGTGATCCGCTGGCCTTGGCCTCCCAAAGTGCTGTGATTATGGGCGTGAGCCACTGCGCCTGCCTAGACTCCCCATTTCTAAGTGTACAGTTAATTCACTAGTGTTAAGTACATTTACATTATTGTGCAACCAATCTCCGTAACTTTTTTCATCTTGCAAAACTGAAACTCTGTATCCATTAAATAAGAACTTCGTATTCCCCTGTCCCTTCAGTCCCTGGCAATCACCCACTAAAGTGGAACCATACAGTGTTTGTTTTTCTGTGACTGGCTTACTTAACTTAGAGCATAAATTCCTCAGGGTTTATTTTTTATTTATTTTTCTTTCTTTTTTTTTTTTTTTTTTTTTTTTTTTTGAGGTGGAATTTTGCTCTTGGTGCCCAGGCTGCAGTGCAATGGAGAGATCTCAGCTCACTGCAACCTCTACCTCCTGGGTTCATGTGATTCTCCCGCCTTAGCCTCCCGAGTAGCTGGGATTACAGGCATGTGCCACCATGCCCAGCTAATTTTGTATTTTTAGTAGAGATAGGGTTTCTTCATGCTGGTCAGGCTGGTCTCAGACTCCTGACCTCAGGTGATTCGCCCGCCTTAGCCTCCCAAAGTGCTGGGATTACAGGTGTGAGCCACCACGCCCAGACAGGGTTTATCCATTTTTTAGCATGTGTCAGAATTGCCTTCCCTTTTAAGGCTGAATAATATTCCTTTGTATGTTTTACCACATTTTGTTTATTGTTATTTGTTTATAAATGGTTACTTGGGTTGCTACCAACCTTGGCCGTTTGTGAATAATACTGCTATGAGCAATGGTGAACAGATACCTCTTCCAGACCCTGCTTTCAGTTCTTTTTGGTATATACCCAGAAGTGGAATTCCTCGATTATATGGTAATTCTATTTTTAATTTTTTGATGGATTGTCCTACTGTTTTCCACAATGGTGTACCATTTTACATTCCCATCAACAGTGTACAAATGTTCCAGTTTTTTCAACTTCAACATTTTTTAAAGGAAGACAACAAAATCCAAACACTTAATAGTTATCCGAAATGAAGTACAGAGTGGAATAAAAGATTGACCAAAAAAATGAATGAAACTTTAGTGACCTGTGGTACAATATCAAGAGGGCTAATATACATGGGATAGAGTCTCATAAAGAATAAATTGGGAATAGCAGTTGAAGAAATAATGTTTAATATTTCTTTCACACTTTCATTAAAACTATATCCCACAGATCGATGAAACTCTATGAATCCCACGTAGGATAAACACACTGACAGCATACATAGACATATTAAAGGACATTATTACCAAATTTCTGGAAAATGATTGTAAAGAGAAAATCTTAAAATTAACCAGCAGAAAAAAAATTAAAAACACATACATACAAACACATACAGAGGAACACAGTAACAACTATCAGCAGACATATTGTCAGAAATTTTACAAGCCAAAACACAATGGAATGATGTCTTTAAATGTGGAAAGGAAACATAACATCTGTCAACTTAAAATTCTTTAACCAGCAAAAATATCTTTCAAAAATGGAGGCAAGATAAACATTATCAGAAAAAGAAAAGTTTAAAGAATTTGTTGCCAGTAGACCTACAGTAGCAGAAACACTAAAGGATGTTCTTCAGATAGAAAGAAAACATAGTAGGTAGAAATATGGATCTACCAAAGGAGTAAAGAGTGCCAGAAATTGTCAACCAATGGGAAAATATAAAACACATTTTTCTCGGCTGGGCGCAGTGGCTCACGCCTGTAATCCCAGCACTTTGGGAAGCTGAGACGGGCAGATCACGAGGTCAGGAGATCGAGATCATCCTGGCTAACATGGTGAAACCCCGTCTCTACCAAAAATACAAAAAAGTAGCCAGGCATGGTGACGGGCGCCTGTAGTCCCAGCTACTCAGGAGGCTGAGGCAGGAGAATGGCGTGAACCCGGGAGGCAGAGCTGGCAGTGAGCCGAGATCATGCCACTGCACTGCAGCCTGGGTGATAGAGCGAGACTCTGTCTCAAAAAAAAAAAAAAAACCACATTTTCCTCATATTCTTTTGAAGTGCGTGTGGAATTATACCAAGATACCATCCTATTCTGGGTAATCAAATGTCTTGATACGTTTTAAAAGATTAAACTCATGCAGAATATATTTTCAGACCACAACAGAATTAAATTAGAATTCAGTAATACAAGTTATGAAATTCTCTAAATATGTGGAAATTAAATAACACACTTCTAAATAATTCATAAGTAAAAGATGAATCCCCAAAAATGAAATCAGAAAATACTTTGAAATGAATAAAAATGAAAGACACATAGGGCCGGGCGTGGTGGCTCACGCCTGTAATACCAGCACTTTGGGAGGCCAAGGCGAATGGATCACGAGGTCAAGAGATCGAGACCATCCTGGCCAACGTGGTGAAACCCCATCTCTGCTAAAAATACAAAAAAATCAGCTGGGCGTGGTGGCACATGCCTGTAGTCCCGGCTGCTTGGGAGGCTGAGGCAGGAGAATCACTTGAACTCGGGAGGTGGAGGTTGCAGTGAGACGAGATCGTGCCACTGCACTCCAGCCTGGCGACAAAGCGAGACTCCGTTTAAAAAAAAAAAAAACACACACACATAGAAATTTGTGGGATAATCTAAGAATATTTATAGCTGAGATTATTAAACACCAAAGATCTATCTAAGTCAGTTCTCACCTTTAGGAAGCTGAAAAAAGAAGAGCAAGTAAAACCTGCATTAGAAAGAAGATAGTGGGCTGGGCGCAGTTGCTCACGCCTGTAATCCCAGCACTTTGGGAGGCCGAGGCGGGCAGATGACGAGGTCAGGAGTTTGAGACCAGCCTGACCAACATGGTGAAACCCAGTCTCTACTAAAAAAATACAAAAATTAGCTGGGCGTGGTCACGCGCACCTGTAATCCCAGCTACTTAGGAGTCTGAGGCGGGAGAATTGCTTGAACTGGGAGGCAGAGGTTGCAGTGAGCTGAGATCGCACCATTGCACTCCAGCCTGGGTGACAGAGCGAGTCTCCGTCTCAAAAAAGAAGAAAGTGAAAGTTGGGTGGTGTGGCACCCCTGTGCCTGAAGTCTTAGCTACCTGGGTGACTGAGGCAGGGAAAAGACTACTTAAGCCAAGGAGTTTGAAGCTAGTCTGAGCACCTTGGCAAGACCCATCTCAATACAACACCACCACCAACAAAACGAAAAGAAAAATAAAAATTAGCCCAGAATAGCCAAAGCTATTTCTAAGCTGAAAGGGAGAAATAACTTTACCTGACTTCAATTATGCTACAGAGCTATGATAACCAAAACAGCATGGTACTAGCATAAAAATAGACACATAGACCAGTGGAACAGGAGAGAGAACCCAGAAACAAATCCACACACCTACAGTGAACTTATTTTTGACAAAGGTCCCAAGAGCATAAAGTCTCTTCAATAAATAGTGCTGGGAATACTGGATATTCATATGCAAAAGAAAAACTTGACCCCTGTCTCTCAGCACATACAAAAACTGAAATCAAAATGGATGAAAGGCTTAAATCTAAGATCTCAAAAGTATGAAACTACTATAAGAGAACATTGGGAAAACTCTCCCGGATATTGATCTGAGCAAAAATTTATGAGCAATACCCCACAGGCACAGGCAGCCAAACAAATATGGATAAATGTGATCAAATCAAGTAAAAAAGCTTCTGCACAGCAAAGTATACAATCAATAAAGTGAAGAGACAACCCGCAGAATGGGAGAAAGTATTTGCAAACTACACATCTAACAAAGTGTTCATAACCAGAATATGTAAATTCAAACCACTCTATAGGTAAAAGCCTAATAATCCGTTTAAAAAATGGACAAAAGACTGAAGAGATATTTCTCAAAAGAAGATGCTACAAATGGCAACAGGCATAGGTATTCAACATCATTGATTATCAGAGGAATGCAAATCAAAACTACAATGAGATATCATCTCACCCCAGGTAAAATGGTTTATACCCAAAAGACAGACAGTAACAAGGCTGAGTGTGGTGGTTCACTCCTGTAATCCTGTCACTTTGGGAGCCTGAGGCATGCGGATTGCCTGAGCTCAGGAGTTGGAGACTAGCCTTGAGCAACACGTGAAACCCCGTCTCTACCAAAAATATAAAAATTAGCCAGTCTCATGACCCAGTCTCAAATCAATTAATAAATTAATATTTTTTAAGAAAAACAATACATGAGAAAAATCACCTAATTGTCTAAGTAGATTAAGGGAACATATTTGACAAAATTTGACATCCATTCATGATTTTTAAAAAAAAGCTCTTAGAAAATAAGACTAGAATAGTATTTGCTCAACCCATTACAGGGTGTTTGCAGAAAAACCTACAGCTAACCTAACACTTAATGTTGAAAGACTGAAAGCTTCCTCCCTAAGATTGGGGAAAAGGTATAGATGTCCACTACTTCTATTCAGCATTATAGGGAAGTCTTAATGTCTTATTCAGAAATAATACAATTTGCAGAAAATTCCCAAGGAATTTGTTAAAAAGTTGCTGGAACTTAAACTTACTGTTAAACTTACTGTTAAACTTAATGAGTTTAACAGTACAATTTCTGTGTGTTTAAGCTCAACATATAGAAATCATTGTATTTCTACATACAGTGAACAATTAGAAACTGAAATGTGGCGCTGGGCGCGGTGGCTCACGCCTGTAATCCCAGCACTTTGAGAGGCCGAGGCGGGCGGATCAAGAGGTCAGGAGATCGAGACCACGATGAAACCCCGTCTCTACTAAAAATACAAAAAAAATTAGCCGGGCGCGGTGGCGGGTGCCTGTAGTCCCAGCTGCTGGGGAGGCTGAGGCAGGAGAATGGTGTGAACCCAGGAGGCGGAGCTTGCAGTGAGCCAAGATCACGCCACTGCACTCCAGCCTAGGCGACAGAGCGAGACTCCGTCTCAAAAAAAAAAAAAAAAGAAACTGAAATGTAGCCAGGCATGGTGGCTCACACCTGTAATACCAGCACTTTGGGAGACAGAAGTGTGTGGATCGCTTGAGCCCAGAAGTTCCAGACCAATCTAGGCAACATAGTGAAACCCCATCTCTGCAAAAATTACAAAAATTACAAAAATTAGCCGGGCATGGTGGCGCACACCTGTAGTCTCAGCTACTCGGGAGGCTGAGACATGAGAATTTCTTGATCCCGGGAGGTGGAGGTTGCAGTGAACCAAGATCATGCCACTGCACTCCAGCCTGGATGAGAGCAAGACCTTGTCTCAAAAAAAAAAAAAAAAAATTAATTAATTAATTGAAATATAAATAATACTATTTACAGTTGTATTAAAAGCCATTAAAGTCTTAACGATAAATTTAGAAAAACATGTACGGGATCTGTATAATAAAAAGTACAGTGGCCAGGTGCGGTGGCTCACGCCTGTAATCCCAGCAGTTTAGGAGGCCGGGGCAGATGGATCATTTGAGGTCAGGAGTTCGAGACCAGCCTGGCCAACATGGTGAAACCCTGTCTCTACTAAAAATACCAAAAAAAAAAAAAAAAAGTACAGTGTAGGCCCAGTGGTTCATGCCTGTAGTCCTAGCAACATGGGGGAATGAGGCAGGAAGATCATTTTGAGCCAGGAGATTCAGACCAGTGTGGGTAACAGGGAGACCTTGTCCCTTAGGGAAAAAATAAAAAATACACACACACACACACACACACACACACACACACACACACACACACGCAATCTGTGTACTCACTAAAATTAAAATTAAATCACAAAAAATTAAAATTAAAAAAATACAAAGTCTTTTTGAGAAAAATTGAAGAATAAGTGGGAGAGATATGTCAGAGGCATTTTTGAAAGACTCATTATTGTTGAGATGTCACCTTTCTCCAGATCACTCTGTAGAGTCAGTGGACTCAATACAGTTGCAACAGGATTTTAATATAAACTGGCAGACTGATTCTAAAATTTACATAGAGGCCAGGCGTGGTGGCTCACACATAATCGCAGCACTTTCGGAGGCCACTGCAGGAAGATCACTTGAGCCCAGAAGTTAAAGACCAGCCTGGGCGACAGACACTTCGTGGCTTATTTTTTTTTAATTATTAAAAAATGAAATTTAGACCGGGTATAGTGGCTCACCCCTGTAATCTCAGCACTTTGGAATACTGAGGTGGGCAGATCACCTGAGGTCAGGAGTTCGAGACCAGCCTGGCCAACATGGCAAAACCCCATCTCTACTAAAAATACAAAACATTAGCTGCGCATGGTGGTGGGTGCGTGTAATCCCAGCTACTCGGGAGGCTGAGGCAGGAGAATTGCTTGAACCTGGGAGGTGGAGGTTGCAGTGAGCAGTGATCACGCCATTGCACTCCAGCCTGGGCAACAAGAGTGAAACTCCGCTAACTTTCAATTGATTTTTGACAAATGTGACTATTTCAATGGGACAAGGATAGTCTTTTCAACAAATGGTGCTGTAACTACTGGATATCCTTATGGAATAAAAAGATTACTGACCCTGTTTCATACCACATGAAAAATTTAAATCAAAAAAGATCATATACCCCTATGAAATTTCGGAAATAATAAAACTTTTAGAAGAATAGGAAAAAATCTTTAAGACCTTGGGGGATGGTCAAAGATTTCTTAAATAGTATAAAAAGCAAGGACCATTTAAAAAAATTTGACTTTATCAAACTTTAAGACTTTTGCTTTTCAAAAAAACATTATTTAAGGCTAGACTTGTGCTTGGTGGCTCATGCCTGTAAGCTCAACACTTTGGGAGGCTGAGGCTAGAGGATCATTGAAGCAATACTCTGTCTATGAAAAAAAACACTTAGGGAGGATGTGGCCGGATAATCACTTGAGCCCAGGAGTTGGAAACCAGCCTGGGCAGCATAGTGAGACCCTGTCTCTAAAAAAAAAAAAAGAAAAATTAGCCAAGTGTCCTGTCTCATGCCTGTAGTCCCAGTTACGTGGGAGGCTGACGTGTAAGAATCCCTTGAGCCTAGGAGGTGGGTGCTGCAGTGAGCTGTGATTCTGCTATCGCACTCCAGCTTGGACAACAGAGCCAGACTCTGTCCCTTTAAAGAACAAACAAACAAGGCTGGTTGTGGTGGCTCATGCCTGTCATCCCAGCACTTCAGAAGGCTGAGGCAGGTGGATCGCTTGAGGTCAGGAGTTCAAAACCACCCTGGCCAACATGGTGAAACCCCCGTCTCTGCTAAAAATGCAAAAATTAGCCAGGCATGGTGGCAGGCACCTGTAATCTCAGCTTCTCAGGAGGCTGAGGCACAGGAATCCCGTGAACCCCGGGAGGTGGAGGTTGCAGTGAGCCAAGATTGCACCACTGTACTCCAGCCTGGGTGATAAAGCGAGACTTCATCTCAGAAAACAAACAAACAGAAAACATTATTTAAGAAAATGAAAATGTAAGCCAAAAAATAAAAGAACCCAATAAAAATAATCGGCAAAAGATCTGAATAGAATTTTCTCAAAAGAATGCATATGAATTGCCAATAAGCTCATGAAAATATGCTCAACATCAGGGAAATGCAAATTAAATTTATAAATGAGAACACACCCATTAGAATGATTAAAATGTAAAAGACTGCATAATACCAAGTCTTGGTGAGGATGTATAGGATCTTTAACTCAGTCATTGATGATGGGACTATAAAATAGAACAGTCACTTTGTAAAAATTTATTAAACATACACTTAGTTGATTTAGTAATTCTAGGCAGGTTGCAGTGGCTCACACCTGTAATCCCAGGACTTTGGGAGGCCAAGGCAGGTGGATCATTTGAGGTCAGTAATTCGAGACCAGCCTGGCCAACATGGTGAAATTCTATCTCTACTGAAAACAAAAATTAGCCAGGTTCTATCTCTACTAAAAACAAAAATTAGCCAGGCATGGTGGCAGGTGCCTGTAGTCCCAGCTACTCGGGAGGCTGAGGCAGGAGAATCACTTGAACCCGGGAGGCAGAGGTTGCAGTGAGCCAAGATCACACCACTGCACTCCAGCCTGAGTGACAGAGCGAGACTCCGTCACAAAAAAAAAAAAAAAAAAAGATTTAGTAATTCCAGTCTTAGGTATTCACCCAAGAGAAATGAAAATATGTTTAAACAAAATGTCATGTGCACACATGTTCATAGGATATTTTTTCTTTATGACTAAAAACTGGAAAAAACGCAGATTTCCAGGTGAATATGTAAAGAAATTATGGTATATTCATATAATTCAGTTGTAAAAAGAAATATGTGAATAGTAAAAAGGAACAGTAAAAAGAAATGTGGCAATGTGAATGATTCTCAGATTTATGCTGTGTGAATGAAGCCATACAATAAAATACATATTCTTTCTTTTCATGTATATGAACTTCTAGAAAAGCAAACTTAATATATAATAGGAAGCAGATCAGTTGTTTCTTCTCTGAGGCTGTGGATGACAGGCAATTTATTTTCTTGGAAAGGACACACAATAACTTTTTAGGGTGACAGAAATGTTCTATATATTGGTTATGATGATGGCTACATGGTAAATTTTTCAAAACTCAAAAATGTATATATAAAAAACATGCATTGAATTTTATGTGGTACTTTACCACAGTGAAGTTAATTTTGAAAATAAGTTACATCTAAAATATAGTGTGCAGCATCATGTCCTAGACTACCAAGAAACATAAATTGGCAGGCCAGAATTTGTGAAGATAGGAACAATTCAAAAATGAAGTGTGAGGTATTAATAGCTCTAGGTGAATGGCCCAGGAAGGAGGCTTCAAAAGTGTGTACCCATTTTAGGATTCTCTTTTAAACTGATATTCATGGATTAAATGCTTTGGTAGCTCTGAGTAGTTGATGAAGGGATAGAGGAGATAAAAATAATTCCAAGATTTTGATCCCAGGATTCATCCTTCAACTACGTGTTAATGAATTATGTCCTGGTCATTGGAGATAAAAAGTGATTTTGGTGAATATAGTCACCGCGTTAATGGACCAAACATTGTTTGAGAATTACATACATTAAACCACTAATTTGAAGTGTGATTAGTGTTAGGAAAGGAGAAAGTATTATGATGATTCTTAATAGGGGACCTAAATTAAGAATGAAGAGAGTGCTTCCTGGTCAGGTAAATAACCTTTCAGGAAATTATGTCCTCACTGTAAACTAAAGAATGAATAGTCATTAAGCAGATGAATTTGTGGAGAAAGATTGTTCCAGGTAGAGAGAAAGGCAGACTCAAAGGCCTTGAATCAAGAAAAAACATGATGAGTTTAAGGAACTGAAGTTTATTATTACTAGAATTAAGGGTCTAAGATAATATGAGATTGATGCTAGAAGAAAAGGTAATAATAATTTTGAAGTTGTTTTATGTGGTAAGAGCCTTTTTAAGAGTTGTAAGCAGAAGCTGAAACCTGATAAAATTTGTGAGGTTTTTTTTTTTTTTTTTTTTGAGACGGAGTCTTGCTCTTGTCGCCCAGGCTGGAGTGCAATAGCACAATCTCGGCTCACTGCAACCTCTGCCTCCCAGGTTCAAGCAATTCTCCTGCCTCAGCCTCACAAGTAGCTGGGATTAAAGGCACCTGCGACCACACCCGGCTAATTTTTGTATTTTTAGTAGAGACGGGGCTTCACCATGTTGGCCAGGCTGGTTTCAAACTCCTGACCTGATCCGCCCACCTCAGCCTCCCAAAGTGCTGGGATTACAGGCGTAAGCCACCTTGCTGGGCCTTTGTGTTTTTTTTTTTTAAAGATCACTCAGGCTGCTGTCTAAAGAATGAGTTGGAGGATGATGAAAGTAGAAGCAGGAAGAACAATGTTTCAGTTGTCCATTGCTGCATAACAAAGCACCTTGAACTTACTGTCATGAAACAATAATAATCAGTTATCATCTCACAGTTTCTCAGGATTTCCTTCCTTTGGTTGTAACTACATGGTGGTGAGGTAAAGTCATCTCAAAATATTCCTTGTTTGGTCAGGCAGGCGGCTCATACCTGTAATCCCAACACTTTGGGAAGCTGAGGTGGTCAGATCATTTGAGCTCAAGAGTTTGAGACCAGCCTAGGCAACATGGCAAAACTCCATCTCTACAAAAAATACAAAAAAGTAGCTGGGCATGTTGGTGCATGCCTGTAGTCCCAGCTACTCAGGAGGCTGAGGTGGGAGGGTCACTTGAGCCTGGGAGGTGGCGGTTGCAGTGAGCTGAGATTGTGCCACTACACTCCAACCTGGTTAACATAGTGAGACCCTGTCTCCAAAAAAAAAAAAAAGGCCAGGCGCAGTGGCTCACACCTGTAATTCCAGCACTTTGGGAGGCCGAGGCGGGCAGATCATGAGGTCAGGAGATCAAGACCATCCTGGCTAACATGGTGAAACCCCGTCTCCACTAAAAAATACAAAAATAAATTAGCCAGGTGTGATGCTGGGCGTCTGTAGTCCCAGCTGCTCAGGAGGCTGAGGCAGGAGAATGCTGTGAACCCGGGAGGTGGAGCTTGCAGTGAGCCAAGTTCGTGCCACTGCACTCCAGCCTGGGTGACAGAGCAAGACTCCGTCTCAAAAAAAAAAAAAGGATTCTTTATTCAAATATCTGGTGGTTGATACTGGTTGTTGGCTGTGACCTCAGCAGGATCTATTGGCCAGTATGCCAACTCATTGCTTGGGCTTCCTTGCAGCTTGGAAGCTTGAATCCAAGGGCTTGTGGCGGGGCCGGGGTGGGAGTGTGGGGTGGAGATAGAGAGAGAGAGAGAGAGAGACCTTTTCTAACCTAACATTGGAAATCATCACATTCTTCTATTGAATTTCTTTGCTAAGGCAAGTCTTCAGTGGAAGCAGAGAGGGACTAGACTACAACTTGACAGGGAAAGCTTCAAGAGATTAATGTACATATTTTAATAGCCCCACAAGGAATTACACTGTTGCTTCAGGGCAGGGAGATAACATTATCTTAGTCTTGATGGCTGTAGTAGAAGAAAGGAAAGTGGACAGGTTCAAGAGTTTAAACTAACAGAAGACATAATTTTATGATTTGTGGGGAGGGTGAAGGAGCAAGAATAAATGATGTGGCCTGAGCTTGGATAACCAACGTCCTGCCACATGATTGATGGTCAGTATACATAATGTTAGCTTTATGGTATCATTCGCTGATGTAGGGAATCTGGATGGAGGAGCTAGGTTGAAGGGAGCGAAAATGAAATGAGATGTGAATATGAGTTTGAGAAATCTGTGAAACATGCAAAAGTAGACAATTAGAAGAAAGGTCTATTCAGAAAATAGAAATTCAGTAGTCATCAGAATATAGATGATAGTTAAAAGAATTGCTAAAGAGAGAATAGAGAGTCAGACAGGAAAAAAGCTTAGACTAGAAAGTTTTTAAAAACTATAGCATTTAAAGGTTGGAGAAAAGGAAGGGGTCATTTTTCGTTTTGGTAATTTTCAGATAAAACTGAAGATTGGTATGAATATTTAGAAGTCACTTACATACTGATGATAATTGAGACTATGAGAATAAACATGTTCCCAGTGGGAAAGTAAGTATAAAAGGTAAATAACAAGTACTCTGTATTGAGGACCTCCGCAGTTAAATTTAATGGAGTTGCAAGTAATTGAAAGTTAATCAAAGGATATTATAGAAATAGTGTAGGCAGGATTTTAAAGAATTATGAAATCAAATATAGCTGAGAGTTTGAAATTTTTTACTTTTTTTAAATTTTATTATTTTTCTAGAGACAGGGTCTTGCTCTGTCATCCAGGCTGGAATGCAGTGGCGTGATCATAGCTCACTGCAGCCTCAAACTCCATGGCTCAAGCAATCCACCCGCCTCAGCCTCCTGAGTAGATAGGACTATGGGTACAGGAAACCACACTGGGCTAATTTTTATTTTTTGTTGAGACAGGGTCTCAGTACATTGCCCAGGCTAGTCTCGAACTCCTGGCCTCAAGTGATCCTTCCACCTCAGCCTCCCAAAATGCTGAGAGTACTAGTGTGAGCCACCGTTCCTGGCCTGAAAATGTTTAAATATCAAATTGAGACAAGGTTCTATAGGCCAGAGTTGATGATAAAATTTAAAAAAAAGTCTTAAAAATTTAGACAAGGCTATTGGATATTATTTGAAGAAAGTTATTGGTAATTTGAGAAAAATTCCACAGTCTGATGATATTGGAATCTAGAATGCCTGAGGCTAATAAAGGAATATCTAGTATAGTTATCACATTTAAAAGTCATATAGATAAGAAATCCATTAATTAACTTTGGAGAAGTATGACCCATGAATAATAGTAGTAAACTAGGCAGCATGGGAAATGACTTATTTTGAACTGATTTTTAAATTATTAGTGTTTTTTGAGACAGGGTCTCGCTCTGTCGTCCTGATTAGAGTGCAGTGACTCACTGCAGCCTCGACCTCCCAGGCTCAAGCAGTCTTCCCAACTTAGCCTCATAAATAGCTGTGACTATAGGTTTGAGCCAGCATGCCTGGCTAATTTTTTTATATTGTTTGTAGAGACAGCTTCTTGCTATGTTCCCTAGGTTGATCTCGAATTCCTTAGCTCAGGCATTCCTCCTGCCTTGGCCTCCCAGAATACTGGGATTACAGACGTGAGCCACTGTGCCCACTCTTTATCCAACATTTAAGTCCCTTAGCTTAACTGGACCTTAATTTATTTTTTATTTATTTTTTATTTTTGACCTTCATTTTTGAAGAATTAAATTTTTTTCTTTCTAATCCTTACCTCAAAGTGAGAGTTGTTCTTTTTAAATTTACATATTATTAGAGAAATATAGGCCAACTTTGGTTTTATCTTGTTGTAATAACCTTTTTCAGGAAAGTAAACCATCAATTTACCTATGATGTGTAATCTTGCTATGGAAAATAGAGTAGTACTCCCTTTTATCTGTGTAAAAACTTACTTAAATAACTAGCCGTGTCCAATTTTGTCTATGTGTGATTTATTGTCTCTTTCAGTAAACGGAGTTCCCTCTCGAAGTCCAAGATTAGTTGCTTCTGGGGATGACTCTGTGGATAGTCTCCTGCAGCGGATGGTACAAAATGAGGACCAAGAGCCCATGGAGAAAAGTATTGATGCTGTGATTGCAACTGCCTCTGCACCACCTTCTTCCAGTCCAGGCCGTAGCCACAGCAAGGACCGAACCCTGGGAAAACCAGACAGCCTTTTAGTGCCTGCAGTTGCAAGTGACTCTTGCAATAATAGCATCTCACTCCTATCTGAAAAGTTGACAAGCAGCTGTTCCCCCCATCATATCAAGAGAAGTGTAGTGGAAGCTATGCAACGCCAAGCTCGGAAAATGTGCAATTACGACAAAATCTTGGCCACAAAGAAAAACCTAGACCATGTCAATAAAATCTTAAAAGCCAAAAAACTTCAAAGGCAGGCCAGGACAGGGAATAACTTTGTGAAACGTAGGCCAGGTCGACCTCGGAAATGTCCCCTTCAGGCTGTCGTATCAATGCAAGCATTCCAGGCTGCTCAGTTTGTCAACCCAGAATTGAACAGAGGCGAGGAAGGAACAGCACTGCACCTCAGTCCTGACACAGTTACAGATGTAATTGAGGCTGTTGTTCAGAGTGTAAATCTGAACCCAGAACATAAAAAGGGGTTGAAGAGAAAAGGTTGGCTATTGGAAGAACAGACCAGAAAAAAGCAGAAGCCATTACCAGAGGAAGAAGAGCAAGAGAACAATAAAAGGTAATTCCTCATTTAACATATTATCTGAGTAGAGGAAACTAGCTTTGAAAAACTGTAATGTAACTCTATAGCTGAATTATTTCATCTTATAACCTTTCATTTTTTACTATATGAGACCATTTCTTTTCAAAAACTGTTCTTATGTTATTGCTTTTACAAGTTATAATTAAGAATCAGAGAGGCTAGGTGCAGTGGCTCACACCTGTAATCCCAGCACTTTGGGAGGCCGAGGTGGATGGATCACTTGAGGTGAGGAGTTCAAGACCAGCCTGGCCGACATGGTAAACCCTGTCTCTACTAAAAATATAAAAATAAGCTAGATGTGGCAGCGCATTCCTGTAATCCCAGCTACTCAGGAGGCTGAGGAGGGAGAATTGCTTGAATCCAGGAGGCTGCAGTGAGCCAAGATTGCACCGCTGCACTCCAACCTGGGCGACAGAGCAAGACCCTGTCTCAAAAACAAACAAAAAAGAAGCAAAGGGCAAGTAACAATCCACTCTGAACCCACTCACTTTACAGACAAAGGAAATCAAGGCCCAGAAAGATTATGTATTTTATCCAATATAGAGATGTATGAGCTCTGTGATCATTTTATGTGCATACCACATTTTGCTTATCCATTCATCCATTGATGGATACCTGGGGTGTTTCCATGCCGTAACGCCGCTATGACAGTGGGTATACAAATACCTCTTTCAGACCCTGCTTTAACCTTGGGTATATTCTCAGAAGTGGAATTGCTGGATCATGTGACATTTCTATTTTTAATTTTTTGAGGAACTGTCATACTGTTTTCCAGAAGGGCTATACCATTTTGCATGCACAAAGATTTCAGTTACAATGCACAAGGATTTCAGTTACTTTACATCCTCACCAACACTTGCTATTTTCAATTTTTTTTTATAGCAGCCACCCAAATGAGTATGAGATGAGTATCTCATTGTAGTTTTAATTTGCTGTTCCCTAATGATTAGTGACAAACATATATTCATACGCTTATTGGCCATTTATGTATCTTTAGAGAAATGTCTACTCAGTCGCTTTTTCAATTTTTTGATTGGGCTATTTGGTTTGTTGTTGAGTTTTGGCAGTTCTCAATATATTCTGGATATTATTCTCTTAACCGGCATATAAGCAAATCTTTTCTCCCATTCTGTGGATTGCATTTTTACTTTGTTTATGCTGTCTTTTGACGTACAAAATTTTCTGATATCTATGAAGTCCAATTGTCTGTTTTATCTATAAAGCTATGGTAATCAAAACCGTATGGTAGTAGCATAAAGAGAGACATATAGACCAATGAAGTAGAATAGAGAGCCCAGAAATAAAACCTTGCATGCATGGTCAGATGATTTTTGACAAAGGTGCCAAAACCATTCAGCGGGGTAAAAGACAGTCTTTTTAACAAATCACGCTGGGAAAACTGGGTATCTGCATGCAAAAGAATGAAGTTGTAGTCTTACTTTAAACCATATACAAAATTTAACTCAAAATGGATCAAAGATGTAAATGTAAAATCTAAAACCACAAACTCTTGGCCAGGCGTGGTGGCTCACGCCTGTAACTCTAGCAGTTTGGGAGGCCAAGGCGGGCGGATCACGAGGTCAGGAGTTCAAGACCAGCCTAACCAACATAGTGAAACCCCGTCTCTACTAAAAATAGAAAAATTAGCCAGGTGTGGTGGTGTGCGCCTGTAATCCCAGCTACTTGGGAGGCTGAGGCAGGAGAATTGCTTGAACCCAGGAGGCGGAGGTTGTGATGAGCCGAGATCGCGCCACTGCGCTCCAGCCTGGGTGACAAAGCGAGACTCCTTCTCAAAAAAAAAAAAAAAAAAAGTCCACGCATGGTGGCTCACGCCTGTAATCCCAGCACTTTGGGAGGCTGAGGCAGCTGGATCACCTGAGGGTCGGGAGTTCAAGACCGGCCTGATCAACATGGAGAAACCCCGTCTCTACTAAAAATACAAAATTAGCTGGGCATGGTGGCACATGCCTGTAATCCCAGCTACTCAGGAGGCTGAGGCAGGAGAATCCCTTGAACACGGGAGGTGGAGGTTGCAGTGAGCCGAGATTGCACCATCACACTCCAGCCTGGGCAACAAGAGCGAAACTTTGTCTCAAAATAAATAAATAAATAAATAAATAAAAATAAAACTGTAAACTCTTAGGAGAAAATATAGGGCAAAAGCTTCACAGCGTTGAATTTGGCCATGATTTCTTAGATGTAATAACAAAGCCACAGGCAATAAACCATTCTTATTTTTATTTATTTATTTTTTGAGATGGAGTTTCACTCTGTCACCCAGCCTGGAGTGCAATGGCACGATCTCCACTCACTGCACCCTCCACCTCCTGGGTTCAAGTGATTCTCCTGCTTCAGCCTCTTGAGTAGCTGGGATTACAGGTGCGCGCCACCGTGCCTGGCTAATTTTTGTATTTTTAGTAGAGACGAGGTTTCACCATGTTGGCCATGCTAGCCTCGAACTCCTGACCTCAGGTGATCCACCCGTCTCAGCCTCCCAAAGTGCTGGGATTACAGGCGTGAGCCACCATGCCTGGCCCATATTTAATATTTTTTAATGAACCAATTTAATGTTCATCATTTATAAATGGCTTTTCTTAATGTGGCATGTTCACTCTTACTCATATTCTCTATCATCTCTCCTGGTGAATCCTGTATAGAGAGGTTTTTTTTTTTTCCATCCACCTATATAAAAATAATTGCTTTTTTCTAGAGAATATATTTTTTAATTTCAGGAGCAATACACGCTGGTAATAAATAATTAAACTAGTAGTTTACTGATGTAAAAGTAAAAGTCTCTTTTCACGTGCTCTCACTTGCTCTTATCCCATTCTTCTCTCCATGGATAACGCTATTAACAGTACATTGTGTATTCTTTAATGCTGAGAGCTTGTCATCGGAACATACAGAATTACCTTATACTGCGGTAGGAATATATCATAATTTATGTAATTACACTGTTGTGATTGACTAGATCTTGCTTTTTTATATTTAGCTCTTTATGTCACTTATGTAATACTGAATATTAGCTATGAGTTAGAGGTTTAATTTTCTTTCAGTACTATTGATTAGTTTAGCCATTCCCAACTTATTTGGAATGATACATTTATCATATACTAAGTTTTTGTTGTTGCTGTTGTTGTTATTGTTTTTGAGACCGAGTCACCCAGGCTGGAATGCAGTGGCGCAATCTTGGCTCACTGCAACCTCTGTCTCCTGGGTTCAAGTGATTCTCATGCCTCAGCCACCCAAGTAGCTGGGATTACAAGCATGCGCCACCATGCCCAGCTAATTTTTGTATTTTTAGTAGAGATGGGGTTTCCCCATGTTGGCCAGGCTGGTCTCGAACTCCTGACCTCAAGTGATCCGCCTGCCTTGGCCTCCCGAAGTACTGGGATTACAGGCATGACTCACCACACCCAGCACTAAATTCTTTTTTTCCTTTTCTTTTTTTTTTTTGAGACGGAGTCTCGCTCTGTCGCCCAGGCTGGAATACAGTGGCACAATCTCGGCTCACTGCAACCTCTGCCTCCCAGGTTCAAGCGATTCTCCTCCTGAGTAGCTGGAATTACAGGCGCACACCACCACACCACCATGCCTGGCTAATTTTTTTGTATTTTTAGTAGAGACGGGTTTTTACCATATTGGTTAGGCTGGTCTCAAACTCCTGACCTGATGATCCTCCCGCCTCGGCCTCCCAAAGTGCTGGGATTACAGGTGTGAGCTACGGCGCCCCACCATCCTAAATTCTTATATACTGTTAGATCTTAGGGTCTTTTCAATTTTTTTTTTTTTTTTTTTTTTTTTACTGTGTCCCAGGCTTCTTTAAGAAAAAAGTGATACATGATGTGGGATTAAAATCAAGAACATCATTGAACTTCACCTTCCCTCCAACCAGTTGCCCCAAACTCCCCTGCCGCCACCTTTTGTGTTCCCAATTCCTTCCTTAGTGAATGAAGAACTTAATTCCAAAAGCCCTGGCACAAACTCCAGGCTCCTCCCCTCCCCCTGTCCCCCATTCCTAGAAGGGCAGGCACCTCTGTTTGAATGCATGGGAGAGCCCAGAGTGGTGACGGAGACGGGGGAAAGGCTTCCCACTCAGGGAAAGGGACCGAGGAGTACAGTGCAGTGAAGTGAGGGCTCCCATAGCCTGGGGCACCAAAATGGGGCCCTGGGGCCAGAGGAAAGGACACTGGTCCCCCTGAGAAAGGAGACCCAGCAGCTTCAAAATCCTCTCGTTATGCATAGTCGCTGCTTGATTGCTTGCCTTTCTGGCACCGGTTACAGAACCACACTCGAACCACATCCTTCTCGAGCCCAAGCTGCTGGGCGATGTGGCTGATCTGCTGCAGCGTGGGTTTCGAGCACTGCAGGAACAAATTCTCCAGGTTGCCTCTCACTCGGTTCTCGATACTGGTTCGCTTTCTCTTTCGGGCCTGCAAGAGGGTTTCTGCTTTGCATGTCTCCTGAAGATTTTCATTGTTGTCAGCTTCCTCCACCCACTTCTGCAGCAAGGGCCGCAGCTTACACATGTTCTTGAAGCTAAGCTGCAGAGCCTCAAAGCGGCAGATGGTCGTTTGGCTGAACACCTTCCCAAATAGAACCCCCAGGGTGAGCCCCACATCGGCCTGTGTATATCCCAGGGTGATCCTCTTCTGCTTCAGGAGCTTGGCAAATTGCTCGAGTTCTTTCTGCAGAGCTTTGATGTTCTGGGACTCCTGCGGGTTTTGCTCCAGCTTCTCCTTCTCCAGTTTCACCGCACCAGGGGGGACGGTGCAAGGCTCCAGGGAGGCGCCGTCGGAGTTGCTCTCCACCCTGACTCCTGCTTCGCCCTCAGGCTGAGAGGTCTCCAAGCCACCTTGGGGCACTAGCCGCACTCCAACCTGAGGCCTACAGTACGCCATCCCCCCACAGAACTCATACAGCGGGGGGCATGGGGGAATCCCCCACACCTCAGAGCCTGACCCAACTCCCGGCCTGATTCCTGGCCCTCCAGGAGGGCCTTGGAAGCTTAGCCAGGTCCGAGGATCAACCCAGCCCGGCTCCGGCCTCCCTGGCCCATCACCTCCACCGCCTGGAGGGGGCAAGAAGGCAGGCATCCGAAGCCAGGTGTCCCGCCATGGGGAAGTAAGGCGCCCCAAGCTGGGGGCCTGGTGAAATGTCAAATATTTTTATATTCTTTTCTATCAGTCTATTTTGGTATCTCTGTCATAGCAATTTAATTATTGAAGGTTTAAAACACTGACAAGGAGGGTGATTTCTGCCTTTACTGTAGTTTGAGACATCTTGACCATTTATGTTAGGAAGGGTCATCTTTAAAATGTGCTTCAAGAAAAGGCTTTCATCAGCCTGGGTAACATGGTGAAACCCCGTCTTTACCAAAAAATACAATAAATTAGCTGGGCGTGGTGGTGTTGCACGCCTGTGGTCCCAGCTACTTGGGAGGCTGAGGTGGGGGGATCGCTTGAGCCAGGGAAGCAGAGGTTGCAGTGAGCCTAGATTGTACCACTGCACTCCAACCTGGATGACAAGAGTAAGACTTCGTCTCAACAACAACAAAAAGGGCTTTTGAATAGGTTAGCCTTTCTATTCCAGCAAATTCTAGTATCATGGTCAGCAAAATTAAACACATAACTTTTTCACAAGATTGTATTCTGAGATTTGAAGAGATTATAAAGATAAAATTTCTGCCCTCAAGAGATTGTGTAGGGAAGGACATGACACACTGAGTTCCCAGAGACAGCAACAGTTTTTCAACTTGTTCTAATTGGAGCTTACACTAGTACTTGTTATATAATATGTATTCATTTATTTTTTCAATTAGTATTTGTTGGAAGATTATTATGTTTCATGTACTTAGAATTGATACAGTGGTGAATAAATCTAGAAACTTTTCCTACCTTCATGGATTTTAACCATCCAAGTGCTATTATGAAGAGTTACTTAGAGTTATAAGAGTACTGTATATAATAGAAATAACTAACTTAGTTTCCCAGAAAAAGTAAGGACTATGCTAAAAATGTGAAGAATAGGCTTCATCTGTTATTTAAAGGAGTGAGGAGAGAGCATACACAAAAGTCTGAAAAGGCATGATAGTTTCAGGCAAGTGAAAGAAAGCTTTTGTGGTCAAAACATGGAGTAGAGTAGCACGGGATACAGATAGAGGTTGTAGGGATCAGATTGTGCCAAGAACCTTGTATGGTATATTAAAGATTTTGGTCACTATTTGTTGATTAATATAAAACCAGAATGCACAGGAAGAATTTAATGGTTATGAGGTGGGCTTCTAGACGCAGAAAACCTAGGTTCAAATCCTGGTTTTAAAAAGAAAAAGGTATATTTTTAAAACACTTATAAATTATTCCTGTAAAAAATAAAATCAGGCCAGGTGTGGTGGCTCACACCTGTAATCCCAGCAGTTTGTCAGGCTGAGGCAGGAGGATCACTTGAGGCCAGGAGTTCAAGACAGCCTGAGCAGTGTGGCTGGTTGTAGCTACCCTGTTTCTACAAAGAACTGTTTGTTTGTTTGTTTATTTTAGACAGGATCTTGCTGTGTCCCCCAGGCTGGACTACAGTGGCACAATCTCAGTTCACTGCAACCTCCGCCGCCCGGGCTCAAGCGTCTCCACCCACATCCCTCCCCCGCAGTGGCTGGGACTGCAGGCGGGGGCCACCAGGCCTGGCTAATTTTTGTGTTTTTTGTAGAGATGGGGTCTCACTATGTTACCCAGGCTGGTTTTGAACTCCTGCACTCAAGCGATCCTCTAGACTTGACCTCCCAAAGTGCTAAGATTACAGGTGTGAGCACCGCACCTGGCCCATCTCTACAAAACATTTAAAAATTAAATGAGTGTGGTGGCTCGTATCTGTGGTTCTAGCTACTTGGGAGGCTGAGGTGGGAGGATCACTTGCACTCAGGAGGTTGAGGCTGCAATGAGCTGTGTTCCTCCACTGCACTCCAGCCTTGGTGACAGAGTGTGACCTTGCCTCTAAAAATACATATATATTATAGCGAGACTTTGTCTCTAAAAATATGTATCTTATAATGTATATTATATATAAATATTTTATATATCTATATATCTATATCTATATATATATATTTGTTGTTGTTGAGATGGCATCTTGCTCTGTTGCCCAGGCTGGAGTGCAATGGCTTGGCTCACTGCAACCTCCACCTCTTGGGTTCAAGCGATTTTCCTGCCTCAGCCTCTGGAGTAGCTGGGATTACAGGTGCCTGCCACCATGCCCAGCTAATTTTTGCATTTTTAGTAGAGACAGGGTTTCACCATATAGGCCAGGGTAGTGTCGAACTCCTGACCTCAAGTCCGCCCGCCTTGGCCTCCCAAAGTGCTGAGATTACAGGCGTGAGCTACCGCACCTGACCGAAAAAAATTGTTAAGAGCTTGCTGGCCACACCAATAGTCTCAGCTACTCTGGAGGCTGAGGCTGGAGGATTGGTTGAACCCAGGAGTTTGAGACCAGCTTGGACAATGGCAAAACCCTATTTCTAAAAACAATTTTATGAAAATAAGAAATTAAAAGAACAAGTGAATGAGCCTGAAAATGATATTGGAAGAATGTAAAACATACACCTTAAATTAATAAAATAAGGCAAATGTATAACAGTAAGAGTCACTTTTAAGACCAAAGTTCTTTGAAAACTAATAAAATAGACAAACTTCTGGTAAAGCCGATCAATAGGAATGAGAAAGGGAATAAATAGGGATTTAAAAGGAAATAAAGTGTATATAAGAGATTAAAAATTTACTACTGTGAGAACTTTAAGCCCATCAAATGGGAAAACTGTTGAAATGGACATGTTCCTAGAAAAATACAATTTTAACAAAACATACTCAAAAGAAATTACCTGAGCACTCCTATTGCATAAATTGAATCTATTATTTAAAGTCTTGCCCCAAGAACAGCATCAGACCCAATTTTAACTTCTACCACACTTTCAAGAAAAATATTATTCCCATCTCATTAAAGAGAATATGGGCTGCAAACAGAAGAGGATACACCTAAAGAGAATACATAAACAGGCCAGATGAGGTGGCTCACACCTGTAGTCCCAGCACTTTGGGAGGCAGAGGCAGGCGTATTGCTGGAGCCCAGGGGTTGAAGACCACCCTGGGCAACATAGGGAAACTCCATCTCTACAAAAAACTTTAAAATCAGCCGAGTGTGGTGGCGCATGCCTGTAATCCCAGCTACTCGGGAGGCTGAGGCAGGAGAATTGCTTGAACCTGGCAGGCGGAGGTTGCAGTCAGCTGAGATCGCATCAGTGCGCTCCAGCCTGGGCGACAGAGTGAGACTCTGTCTCAAAAAAAAAAAAAACTTAAAAATCAGCTGGACGTGCTGATGTGTGCCTGTAGTCCCAGCTACTAGGGATGCTGAGGTGTCAAGGGATTGCTTGAGCTTGTCCAGGAGGTCGAGGCTACAGTGAGCCATAATCATGCCACCACATTCCATCCTGCGTGACAAAGTGAGACCCTGTCTCAAAAAACAAATAAGAGACAAACAAGAGAATACATAACATAAGCTAAGTAAATTTTCTGTAAAGGTCATACCCATATAAATATTCAGGAGGTGACCATACTTTCCCTGTTTGTAAACCCCTTTTCTTGCCAGAAGCTATAACCAATCTTCTGACTTTTAAGGTAACCACATATTTACCTTTTAAAATACTATTTATGTGTGCAGCTCTGAACAATACAGCTTATTCTCCCTGAATTTCATGGAAATCTAATTATACAGGTTGGGTGCCATATCATGCCTGTAATTTCAGCAATTTTGGAAGCCAAGGCGTGTGGATCGCTTGAACCCAGGAGTTTGAGAGTAGCCTAGGCAACATCATCTCTACTAAGAATACAAAAAGTTAGCCAGTTGTGGTAGCACACGCCTGTAGTCCTAGCTACTCAGGAAGCCAAGTGGGAGAATCACTTGAGCCCAGGAGGTAGAGATTGCAGTGAGCCAAGATGACATCACTGCACTCCACCCAGGGTGACAGAGTGAGACCCTGTCTCAAAAAAGCAAAAACAAACAAAAAAAATTAATTACAGAGGACATATGCTATTGTGTCTCACCTTTTTTTGCTCAACATAGTCGTGTTAAATTATGTATGTTAATGCATGTTGCTGTAGTTTTAATGTGTTGTTTCATTGTTTGTGTGTAATACAGTTCTTCGATTTTACTCTTGGATTATTTTCAACTTGAGGTTATTGCCCAAAAAAACTGCTTTTAATATTCCTCTAATGTCCACTGGTCGATATGGACACTAATTTCTCTAAAGCATTGTATATATATATATGCCAAGACCAGCTCGGTCGGGGAGACCCTAACCCAGTGGCGCTAGAGGAATTAAAGACACGCACACAGAAATATAGAGGTGTGAAGTGGGAAATCGGGTCTCACAGCCTTCAGAGCTGAGAGCCCCGAACAGAGATTTACCCACATATTTATTAACAGCAAGCCAGTCATTAGCATTGTTTCTATAGATATTAGATTAACTAAAAGTATCCCTTATGGGAAACGGGATTAACTAAAAGTATCTCTTATGGGAAACAAAGGGATGGGCCGAAATAAAGGGATGGGTTTGGCTAGTTACCTGCAGCAGGAGCATGTCCTTAAGGCACAGATCGCTCATGCTATTGTTTGTGGTTTAAGAACGCCTTTAAGCAGTTTTCCAGCCTGGGTGGGCCAGGTGTTTCTTGCCCTCATTCCAGTAAACCCACAGCCTTCCAGAGTGGGTGTCATGGCCATCATGAACATGTCGCAGTGCTGAACAGATTTTGTTTATGGCCAGTTTTGGGGCCAGTTTATGGCCAGATTTTGGGGGGCATGTTCCCAACATATATATATATATATATTTTTTTTTTTTTTTTTTGAGACGGAATTTCATTCTTGTCGCCCAAGCTAGAGTGCAGTGGCACGATCTTGGCTTACTGCAACCTCCACCTCCTGGGTTCAAGCAATTCTCCTGCCTCAGTCTCCCGAGTAGCTGGGATTAGAGGCGCCCACCACCACGCCCAGCTAATTTTTTTGTACTTTTAGTAGAGACAGGGTTTCACCGTGTTGGTCAGGCTGGTCTTGAACTCCTGACCTCAGGTGATCCACCTGCCTTGGCCTCCCAAAGTGCTGGGATTACAGGCGTGAGCCACTGCGCCAGACTTAAGGCATTATACTAATTTGTTCTCACATTGCTATAAATACCTGAGACTGGGTAATTTATAAAGAAAAGAGGTTTAATTCGTTCATGGTCCTGTAGGCTGTATAGTAAGCATGATGCTGGCATCTCCTAGGCTTCTGGGGAGGCTTCAGGAAACTTACAGTCATGGGGAGTATACTGGTTACAGGGCCAGAGCAGGAGCAAGAAGGAGAAGGGCGAAGTGCCATACACTTTTTAAAGCACCAGATCTCGACAGAACTCACTCACTATGGCAACGACAACATCGGGGGATGGTGCTAAACTGCTTAAGAGAAAACCACCCCCATGGTCCAGTCACCTCCCACCAGGTCTCACCACCAATATTGGTGATTACATTCCAGCGTGAGATGTGGGCAGGACGCACATCCAAACTGTATCAGGGGCCGGGTGCAGTGGCTTGTGCCTGTAATCCCAGCAATTTGGGAGGCCGAGGTGGGTGGATCACCTGAGGTCAGGAGTTTAAGACCAGCCTGGCCAACATAGTGAAAACCCATCTCTACTAAAAATAGAAAAATTAGCCGGGCGCAGTCGCTCTTGCCTGTAATCCCAGCATTTTGGGAGGCCGAGGTGGGCGGATCACCTGAGGTCAGAAATTTGAGACCAGCCTGGCCAACATGGCGAAACCCTGTCTCTACTAAAAAGTACAAAAATTAGCCAGGTGGTGGGCGCCTATAGTCCCAGCTACTCAGGAGCCTGAGGCAGGACAATCGCTTGGACCTGGGAGGCGGAGGTTGCAGTGAGCCGGGATCTGGCCACTGCACTCCAGCCTGGGCAACAAGAGCGGGACTCCATCTCAAAAAAAAAAAAAAAGAAAGAAAAAGTAAAATTAAAATTAGCCAGGTGTGGTGCTGCATGCCTGTAATCCCAGCTACTCATGAGGCTGAGGCAGCAGAATTGCTTGAACCTTGGAGGTGAAGGTTGCAGTGAGCTGAGATCAGACCACTTCACTCCAGCCTGGGTGACAGAGCGAGACTCTGTCTCAAAAAAAAAAAAAAAAAAAAAAAATTATATCAGAGTATATACCTGGAAAGGTAATTACTGAATAAAGGATTTGTCCCAAGACTTAATTTCAAGCTATGGAGTATTAAGGTGGCGTGGAATTGAATAGATAAAAGAAACAGACCTACACATATATGGAAGCTTGCTGGGTAACAGAGGCATATCAATAAAGAACTGTTCAACAAATTGTGCCCAGTAAGTTGAAATTCCCTGGGGATCAGAAGGAAATTGGATTCTGTCTTATCCTCTATACAAAAATCAACTCCCAGTTGATTAAATACAGTTGACCCTTGAACAACACAGATTTGAGATTTGCGATACTTAAACTAACAGATGAACTGTGTAGCCTAGAAAAAAAATTTTTAGTTTTTAATTTTTATTTTTTGTGGATACATAGTAGGTGTAGCCTAGAAATATTCAAAAAAATTAAAAAGTATGTCATGAACGGATAAAATATATGTGGATGTTAATCCATTTTATCGTTTGCAGAAAGACATAAGATATACACAAATCTATTATAAAAAGTTAAAATTTCACTGGGAGTCCGATGTGGGCAGATCACCTGAGGTCAGAAGTTCGAGACTATCCTGGCCAACATGGTGAAACCCTATCTCTATTAAAAATACAAAAATTAATGGGCCGGGCACGGTGTCTCATGCCTGTAATCCCAGCACTTTGGGAGGCCGAGGCGGTCGGATCACGAGGTCAGGAGATCGAGACCATCCTGGCTAACACGGTGAAACCCCGTCTCTACTAAAAAATACAAAAAGTTGGGTGCGGTGGCTCATGCCTGTAATCCTAGCACTTTGGGAGGCCAAGGCAGGTGGATTGCTTGAGCTCAGGAGTTCGAGACCAGCCTGGGCAACATGGTGAAACCCCGTCTCTACTAAAATACAAAAAAAAAAATTAGCCGGGCATGATGGCACACTCCTGTAATCCCAGCTACTAGGGAGGCTGAGGCAGGAGAATCACTTGAACCTGGGAGGCGGAGGTTGCAGTGAGCCAAGATCGTGCCATTGCACTCCAGCCTGGGTGACAGAGCGAGACCCCATCTCAAAAAATAAATAAATAAATAAATAAAATTAGCCGGGCATGGTGGCAGGCGCCTGTAGTCCCAGCTACTCGGGAGGCTGCGGCAGGAGAATGGCGTGAACCCAGGAGGCAGAGCTTGCAGTGAGCCGAGATCGCGCCACTGCACTGCAGCCTGGGTGACAGAGCAAGACTCCGTCTCAAAAAAAAAAAAAAACACCACAAAAAAAATTAGGCCAGGCACGGGGGCTCCCACCTGTAATCCTGGTACTTTGGGAGGCTGAGGTGGGTGGATCACCTGAGGTCAGGAGTTCGAGCCAGCCTGGCCAACGTGGTGAAACCTCTTCTCTACTAAAAATAAAAAAATTAGCCCTGCTTGGCCGGGTGTGGTGGCTCACGCCTGTAATCCCAACACTTTGGGAGGCCAAGGCAGGCAGATCATGAGGTCAGGAGTTCAAGACCAGCCTGACCAACATGGTGAAACCTGGTCTCTACTAAAAATACAAAAAATTAAGCATGGTGGCACACGCCTGTAATCCCAGCTACTCAGGAGTCTGAGGCAGGAGAATCGCTTGAACCCAGGAGGCAGAGGTTGCAGTGAGCCAAGATCACACCATTGCACTCCAGCCTGGGCAACAGAGCGAGACTCCACCTCAAAAAAAAAAAAAAAAATAGCCCTGCATGATGGTGAGTGCCTGTAATCCCAGCTACCTGGAGGCTGAGGCAGGAAAATCACTTGAACCCAGGCGGCAGAAGCTGCAGTGATCCGAGATCACACCACTGCACTCCAGCCTGGGCGACAGAGCAAGACCGTCTCAAAAAAAAAAAACAAAAAACAAAAAAAAACTAGGCCGGGCGTGGTGGCCCATGCCTGTAATCCCAGCACTTTTGGGAGGCCAAGGTGGGTGGATCACTTGAGGTCAGGAGTTTGAGTTCGAGACCAGCCTGGCCAACATGGTGACCCTGTCTCTACTAAAAATACAAAAATTAGCCGGGCATGGTGGTACATGCCTTTAATCACAGCTACTCAGGAGGCTGAGGCAGGAGAATAACTTGAACCTGGGAGGCAGAGATTGCAGTGAGCTGATGTTGCTCCACTGCACTCCAGCCTGGCCACAGAGTAAGGCTCTGTCTCAAAAAAAAAAAAAAACCAAAAACTAGCCAGGTGAGGTGGTGGGTGTCTATACTCCCAGCTACTTGTGAGGCTGAGGCAGAATCATTTGAACCCCGGGTAGCGAAGGTTGCAGTGAGCCAACATCATGCCATTGCACTCCAGCCTGGGCAAAAAAGCAAGACTGTCTCAAATAAAAAGTTAAAATTTATCAAAATTTACAAACACAAACTATACATGACGCCATTCTCAGTTATGAGAAATGTAAACAAAGACATACAGCATTAATCATAAAATTAACTGTAATAGGCCAGGCATGGTAGTTTATGCCTGTAATTCCAGGACTTTGGGAGGCCAAGGCAGGCGGATCACCTGAGGTTGGGAGTTGGAGACCAACCTGACCAACATGGAGAAACCCCGTCTCTACTAAAAATACAAAATTAGCTGGGCGTAGTGGCGCATGCCCGTAATCCCAGGTACTCGGGAGGCTGAGGCAGGAGAATTGCTTGAATCCAGGAGGCGGAGGTTGCAGCGAGCCGAGATCGCACCATCTCACTCCAGCCTAGGCAACAAGAGCGAAACTCTGTCTCAAAAAAAAAAAAAAAAAACTGTAATACATACTGTACTACTGTAATAATTTCATAGCCACCTCTTGTTGTTATTGCAATGAAGAAAGTGTTGCCAGAATCCACTTCAAAGCCATATGACACTAATCATCTCCAAGTGAGCAGTTTACTGGAATCTCTCCAGTAAATTACATATCACAGTACAAAGTGATCTCTTGAAGTTCTTGCGTTCTCATCGTTTTTACTACGATTCCATAAACCTTGAATGACCCTATGAGACCTATATGAAGTGCCATTAGTAATGTTAGAAGGGCTTCCAAGAACAAGAGAAAAGTCATGGCATTACAAGAAAACAAAAAGTTGAACTGCTTGATATGTACCATAGATTGGGGTCTGCAGCTATGGTTGCCCACCATTTCAAGATAAATGGGCCGGGCACGGTGGCTCACACCTATAATCCCAGCACTTTGGGAGGCCAAGGCAGGCAGATCATGGGGTCAGGAGTTCGAGACCAGCCTGGCCGACATGGTGAAACCCTGTCTCTACTAAAAATACAAAAAATTAGGAGTGGTGGCGGGCGCCTGTAATCCTAGCTACTCCGGAGGCTGAGGCAGGATAATTGCTTGAACCTGGGAGGTGGAGGTTGCAGTGAGCCGAATCACGCCATTGCATTGCAGCCTGAGCGAGAGACTGAGACTCCGTCTCAAAAGAAGAAAGATAAATGAATCTAGCATAAGGACTTGAAAAAAGAAAAGGAATTTTGCAAAGCCATCACCGTAGCTGTGCCAGCAAGTGCGAAAACTTAGTACTTTTTCCAAGGTATCTTTTTATCTCATATTGAAAATGCAGGGTTTTTTTTGTTTTTGTTTTGTTTTGTTTTGTTTTTGAGACAGAGTCTTGCTCTGTCGCCAGGCTGGAGTGCGGTGGCACGATCTTGGCTCACTGCAACCTCTGCCTCCCGGGTTTAAGCAGTTCCCCTGCGTCAGCCTCCCAAGTAGCTGGGACTACCACCGCACCCGGCTAATTTTTTGCATTTTAGTAGAGACAGGGTTTCACCATGTTGGCCAGGATGGTCACAATCTCCTGAACTCGTGATCTGCCTGCTTCGGCCTCCCAACGTGCTGGGATTACAGGTGTGAGCCACCATGCCTGGCCAAAAATGCAGTTTTTATGTGGATGCAGGATTGCCTTCAAAAAGCATACCTGTCCAGGCGTGGTGGCTCACGCCTGTAATCCCAACACTTTGGGAGGCCGAGGTGGGTAGATCACCTGAGGTCAGGAGATTGTGACCAGCCTGGCCTGCATGATGAAACACTGTCTCTACTAAAAATGCAAAAATTAGCTGGGCATGGTGGTAGGTACCTGTAATCCCAGCTACTCGGAAGGCTAAGGCAGGGAGAGTTGCTTGAGCCTGGGAGGCAGAGCTTACAGTGAGCCGAGATCGTACCACTGCACTCCAGCCTGGGCAACAAAGCGAGACTCCGTCTAAAAAAAAAAAAAAAGAAAGGCCAGCTCAATGGCTCACGCCTGTAATCCCATCACTTTGGGAGGCCGAGGCAGGCGATCACTTGAAGTCAGTAGTTCAAGACCAGCCTGGTCAACATGGTGAAACCTGTCTCTATTAAAAACACAAAAAAATAGCCAGGCGTGGTGGCGGGTGCCTGTAGTCTCAGCTCTTCAGGAAGCTGAGGCAGGAGAAATCGCTTGAACCCAGGAGGTGGAGGCTGCAGTGAGCTGAGATCACGCCACTGCACTCCAGCCTCAGCGGCAGAGTGAAACTCAGTCTCAAAAAAAAAACAGAAAAAGAAAAAATCAAGATAAAAGGAGAAGCTTCTGCCAACCAAGAGGCAGTAGACAAGTTCCCAGATGCTATTAAGAAAATCATTAGCAGCCGGACACAGTGGCTCATGCCTGTAATCCCAGCACTTTGGGAGGCTGAGGAGGGTGGATCATGAGGTCAAGAGATCGAGACCATCCTGGCCAACATGGTGAAACCCCGCCTCTACTAAAAATACAAAAATTAGCAGACCCTGGTGGCCCGGAGGTTGCAGTGAGGCGAGATCATGCCATTGCACTCCAGCCTGGGCTACAAGAGTAAGATGCCATCTCAAAAAAAAAAAAAAAAAATTAGCTGGGCGTAGTGGTGTGACCCTGTAATCCCAGCTACTTGGGAGGCTGAGGCAGGAGAATCGCTTGAACCCAGGAGGTAGGGTTGCAGCGAGCCGAGATCGTGCCACTGCACTCCAGCCTGGTTGACGGAATGAGACTCTGACTCAAAAAAGAAAGAATAAAAGTGAAGTAAGCCAGACACAAATGGACATATATTTTATGATTCCACTAGTATGAGGAACCTGGAATAGACAAATTCATACAGGCAGAAAGTAGAATATTGGTTATTAGGGGTTGGAGGGAGGATGGAATAGAGTTTTTCTCTAATAGGGTCAGTTATTCTGTCTGGGAGGATGAAAAAGATGTGGAGATGGATGGATACTGGTGATGGTTGTACAACAATGTGAATGTACTTTGATGTCACTGAACTGTCCAGACCACTTAAAATGGTTTAAAAGGTAAATATTATGGTATATGCATTTTACCACAATTTTTCAAAAAAAAAATTAGTCATATGTGTATCTATTTCTACACTCTATTACGTTGTTCTACATTTATTTTGTGTAGCTAGTATCACATTGTCCTGATTACAATACATTTACAGTAAGTCTTGAAATTAGATAAATCCTCCAATTTTTTTTTAGTTTTTTTTTTTGAGACGGAGTCTTGCTCTGTCGCCCAAGATGGAGTGCAGTGGCGTGATCTCGGCTCACTGCAACCTCTGCCTCCCGGGTTCATGCCATTCTCCTGCCTCAGCCTCCCGAGTAGCTGGGACTACAGGCACCCACCACCATGCCCGGCTATTTTTTCTATTTTTAGAAGAGACGGGGTTTCACCGTGTTAGCCAGGATGGTCTCAATCTTCTGATCTCGTGATCCACCTGCCTCGGCCTCCCAAAGTGCTGGGATTACAGGCGTGAGCCACCATGCCTGGCCTTAGTTTTTATCTTTCCGTAGCAATTTGTGAATTATCTTGGCATTTTCTCAAAAAAAAGAAAAAAAAACTCTGTTGGTACTTGAGATTGTGTTAGATCTATAGATCAGTTTGAGGGAAAATTGCAATCACCAACTTTTTTTTTTTTTTTTTTTTTTTAAGACACAGAATCTTCCTCTGTTTGCCCAGGCTGGAGTGCAATGGCTTACTGTCAGCCTTGACCTCCTAGGTTTAAGCAGTCTTCCCACTTTAGCCTCTTCAGTAGCTGGGACTACAAGTGTAAGCCATCACACCTGGCTAGTTTTTAAAAATTTTTTGCAAAGATGGGGTCTGACTATGTTGCCTCGGTTGGTCTCCAACCTCTGGGCTCAAGTGATCCTCCTGCCTCAGCCTCCCAAAGTGCTGGGATTACAGGTGAAAGCTGCCAAGCCTGGACAGAAATTGCCATCTTAATGACATTCAGTGTTTAATTCCATGGACATCCATGGACATGGTATGTCACTGCATTTATTTTAGGTTATCTTTGATTTTTCTTTTTTTTTTTTTAATGGAGCCTTGCTCTGTCACCTAGGCTAAAGTGCAGTAGTGCGATCTTGGCTCACTGCAACCTCCACCTCCCGGGCTCAAGTGATTCTCCTGCCTCAGCCTCCCCAGTAGCTGAGGTTACAGGTGCCTGGCACCATGCCTGGCTAATTTTTATATTTTAGTAGAGTTGGAGTTTCACCATGTTGGCCAGGCTGGTCTCAAACTCCTGACCTCAAGTGATCCACCTACTTCGGCCTCCCAAAGTGCTGGAATTACAGGCATGAGCCACCGCACCTGGCCTTTTTTTTTTTTTTAAATTCATTGTTTTGTTTATACTCTTATGTACTGCATGTATTTGGTTAGATTTATATTTTGGTTTTCTTTTAAATTTATACTTTATTATATTTATACATGTATAAAGAAATTATATTTCTGTATTGTTTGATTTATATCTAAGCATTTAATGCTTTTCTTGTTTTTTTGTTTTTGTTTTTGTTTGAGATGGAGTCTCATTCTGTTGCCCAGGCTGGAGTGTTTTTTTTTGAGATGGAGTCTCATTCTGTTGTCCAGCCAAGATGGAACCATCTTGGCTCAATTCAACCTCCACCTCCTGGGTTCAAGCGATTCTCCTGCCTCAGCTTCCTGAGAAGCTGGGACTACAGGTGTGTGCCACCACACCCAGCTAATTTTTGTATTTTGTATTTTAAGTAGAGACGGGGTTTCACCATGTTCACCAGGCTGGTCTCAAACTCCTGACCTTAGGTGATCCGCCCGCCTCATCCTCCCACAGTGTTGGGATTATAGGAGTGAGTCACCCTGCCTGGCTACTTTTCTTCTGTTTAAGTAGCATTGTTTAATTTTGATTTCAGTTTTCTCATTGATAGAACATACAAATACAGTTGAATTTGACCTTGGATTTTGCAACATTGTTGTGTATTTCACTAATTGTAGTACTTTCTCTTTTGTAGAGTCTTTGGGTGTTTTTATATAGACAATCACACAATGTGTGAGTAGAGATAGTTTGTAATTCTTCCTTTTCAATATTGTTTTCTTTTTCTGGGCTTTTTGCACTGGCTAGGACCTCTGTTATGATACTGAACATATATGATGAAAGCATATGTTTGCCTTGTCCTTAATAATAGGGAAACTTTATACATTTTAACCTGTACATATGAGGCAAATCAAATATCTGGGAAACTTCCTGCCTGGTCATTGCCAGTACATTTGCTTATGTTTATTTTATAGACAATTTCCAGAGTTTTTAGTTGTACTTAGTAAAATGAGAGGTAGATATGCATCTGTTCGATTTTTGTGTGGAACAAGAATCACCTGTATTATTTTTTAAGTAAAATGCTTTGTTTAAAAATATGGAACACTTCACAAGTTTGCATATCATTCTTGCACCAGGGCCATGCTCATCTCTGTATTGTTCCAATTTTAGTATATGTGCTGCTGAATCAAGCACATCTTTTATTTTTTTTAATGTTTTTGTTTGATTTTGATTTCTATTTTGATAAGCTTCCCCTTTGCCTCTCCTTTTAGCACTCTTTGATGTCATTACATTGTCTTCTGGTTTGCACTGTTTTGGATATGAGATCTAAACGTTTTTTTGTTTTGTTTTTGTTTTTTTAAGAAACGGGTCTTGCTATGTTGCCCAGGCTGGTCTTGAACTCCTGGGCTCAAACAGTCCTCCTGCGTCGGCCACACAAAGTGCTGGGATTACAGGCATGAGCCACTGTGCTCGGCCCCTTTTTATAACGTGTGTTTTCTCTTTAGCTGCTGCTTTTTTGTTTATTTTATTTATTTATTTATTTATTTATTTATTTATTTATTTATTTGTCCTCCCAGGCTGGAGTGCAGTGGTGCGATCTCAGCTCACTGCAAGCTCTCGGGTTCACACCATTCTCCTGCCTCAGCCTCCCGAGTAGCTGGGACTACAGGCACCCACCACCACGCCTGGCTAATTTCTTTTTTATTTTTAGTAGAGTCGGGGTTTTGCCGTGTTAGCCAGGATGGTCACAATCTCCTGACCTTGTGATCCACCCACCTCGGCCTCCCAAAGTGCTGGGATTACAGGCGTGAGCCACTGTGCCCAGCCTCTTTAGCTTCTTTTGTTTTCTTCATCAGTAGTTTTTAACAAGTTTATTATGATATACTGGACCTTGTTTTATTTATCCTGCCTATGGTTTGCTTACTTTCTTCTAACTGAGGTTATGCTTTTTATCATTTTGGGAAACTTTTTAGCCATAATTCTCAATTTTTTTCATTGTGAATTTTTTATTTTGTGAATGTTACATCATTGTATATCTGGTTTTTGTTGTTTTCCTTTACAAGTGTCCAGTTGTTTTAGTAGTAAGTTTTCTCCTTTCCCGGGATTCTAAGATTCTGTTAGCATTATATTCTTTACATAATTTATTCTTTTATCTCTATCAGTTTGTGTTGTTTCTATTGCTGTCTTCAAGTTCACTGATCTCCAGTGCCTTATTTGCTGTTAAGTACTCTCCAGTTTTTCATTTCAGATTTCGTATTTATCAATTCTCAATATTCCTTTTGTTGTTCTTCCTCTCCTCATTATCTTTGTATTTTCTTCTAAATTCCTGATTTATGCTTGTAGAGTGGTATTTTAAAGTTATTTTCTATCTTTGTGATTTCTGTTTCTGTTGCTGTTTCTACTGAATGATTTTTTCCCCTGGTTCACATTTTCCTGCATTTTGGCATATGTAGGAATTTATTATTGGATGCAAGACATTGTGATGTCGCATTATTGTATGTCTGGTTTTTGTTGGTTTCCTTTACAAATATTCAGTTTTATTTTGGTAGGCAGTTAAGTTACTTATGGATCAGTTTGGATTCTCATATTGTTTTTAAACTTAGCTAAGGCTAGTCTTTTTTTTTTTTCTTTTTTTTTTTTTTTCTTTTTGAGACGGAGTTTTGCTCTTGTCACCCAGGCTGGAGTGCAGTGGCGCTATCTGGGCTCACCACAACCTCCGCCTCCCAGGTTCAAGCGATTCCCCTGCCTCAGCCTCCCGAGTAGCTGGGACTACAGGCTTGTACCACCACACCCGCCTAATTTTGTGTTTTTAGTAGAGACGGGGTTTCTCCATGTTGGTCAGGCTGGTCTTGAACTCCCGACCTCAGGTGATCCGCCTGTCTCGGCCTCCCAAAGTGCTGGGATTACAGGCGTGAGCCACTGCGCCCCACCAGTGAAGGCTAGTCTTTCTTTCAGGATAATTAAGCCCTCTAACAGTGGATAACATTACCCTCTGGGCTTGCTGTTTAATGTCCCCTATTGTTGAACAATGTCTTTCTACTTTGCCTAATGGAATGAGTATCTGCCATCATGTGTGAGTTGTGTGAATTGCTCAGGTTACAGTTTTCTGGTAGTTCCTTGTTCAGCCATATGGAATTTCACCTTTCACATGCACAACGTAGTGTTTAGCAGTATACTAAAAGAGACACCCATAGTTAGATTTCTAGAGTTATAATTCTCCATAGCTTTTTCCATTCTGATACTCATTTCCACAAATTCCAGCTATCTCAGTCCCTCTGTACTCTGATATATCCCTTTTCAGCTCATCAGTTTGGCCATTCTCTGCTTGGTTTCTACTTCTGCACCACAGTCATTCTTAGAAAGGCAAGGTGGAGGCTGGGCGTGATGGCTCACGCCTGTAATCCCAACACTTTGGGAAGCTGAGGTGGGCAGATCACCTGAGATCAGGAGTTCAAGACCATCCTGGACAGCATGGTGAAACGCTGTCTGTACTACAAATACAAAAAAAATAAGCTGGGTGTGGTGGCACATGCCTGGAATCCCAGCTACTCAGGAGGCTGAGGTAGGAGAATCTCTTGAACCTAGGAGGCGGAGGTTGCAGTGAGCCGAGATCACACCACTGCACTCCAGCCTGGGAGACAGAGCAAGACTCCGTCTCAAAAAAGGAAAAAAAAAAAAAAAAGGAAAAGGAAAGAAAAAAAAAAAGGAAGGAAGGAGGGAAGGTGGGTGGGAGGGAAGGAAGGAAAGGAAAGGCAAGGTGGGGCTGGGCACAGTGGCTCATGCCTGTAATCCCAGCACTTTGGGTGGGCGGATTACCTGATGTTAGGAGTTTGAGACCAGCCTGGCCAACATGGTGAAACTAAAAACTGTCTCTACTAAAAATACAAAAATTATCCAGATGTGGTTACAGGCGCCTGTAATCCCAGCTACTCAGGAGGCTGAGGCAGGAGAATCGCTTGAACCCAGGAAGCAGAAGTTGCAGTGAGATGAGATCATGCCACTGCACTCCAGCCTGGGCAACAGAGCGAGACTCCATCTCAAAAAAACAAAAAAAGAAAAAAGAAAGGCAAGATGGTTGTGTGACTCACCGCATTTTTTTCAGATTTCTCAGGGATAACAGTGCTGCATTAACTGTTGTCCAGTATCTGATAATAATTGTCTTTTAAAATTTTCTCATTGCCGGGCACGGTGGCTCATGCCTATAATCCCAGCACTTGGGAGGCCGAGGCAGGTGGATCACTTGAGGTCAAGAGTTGAAGACCAGCCTAGCCAACATGGCAAAACCCCGTCTCTACTAAAAATACAAAACTGGTGGCGTGCCCCTGTAATATCAGCTACTCGGGAGGCTGAGGCAGGAGAATTGCTTGAACCCAGAAAGCGGAGGTTGCCTTGAGCCAAGATTGTGCCCCTGCACTCCAGCCTGGGTGACAGAGAAAGATTCCGACTCAAAAAATAAAATAAAATAAAATTTTCTCTAAGTATCTAGTAGACTACCATATTTCTATTACTTCTTGTCAGGAGAAGTCTGGTACCAGTTATTTAAACATGGCCAGATAAGGAAGTCCCCATATCTCTTTTTTTAATTGCTATGGTTTTTTTTTTTTAAGTAGACAATTATTTGTAGGAAAACTTTTTTTTCACAATAAAATTATCTTTAAACTTCTCTTTCTAGCTTTAATGAAGCACCAGTTGAGATTCCCAGTCCTTCTGAAACCCCAGCTAAACCTTCTGAACCTGAAAGTACCTTGCAGCCTGTGCTTTCTCTCATCCCAAGGGAAAAGAAGCCCCCACGTCCCCCAAAGAAGAAGTATCAGAAAGCAGGGCTGTATTCTGACGTTTACAAAACTACAGAGTAAGTAGTAGTACCTATTAGCTAACATCCCTTTTTCTTCCACATTTGGAAAAATACTTTGACTATCAAAAAACAATATAGATTCTTTTGTGTTTCATAAGCGTGATGATTGTGTTTTTGCGCTCATGTATGAGGTATGCCTCCCTCAAACTTTGTGTCAAGGTCAATACATTACCCTTTCTGATGTGGGGGGAAATCAGTACAAAAGTAATATGCACAAATATCAGTGTTCACTGTACTACTGTACTGTCTTATGTTGTATGAGACTAATTGTCTTTCTGATCGTTATCTTCTCTCTGCCTTTCTAGATTGAGATTCTAATGATGCTTTTCTTTTCTTTTTTTGTTTTTTTTTTTTTTTTTTGAGACGGAGTCTCGCCCTGTCGCCCAGGCTGGAGTGCAGTGGTGCGATCTTGGCTCACTGCAAACTCTGCCTCCGGGGTTCACGCCATTCTCCTACCTCAGCCTCCTGAGTAGCTGGGACTACAGGGCCCGCCATCACGCCCAGCTAATTTTGTGTATTTTTAGTAGAGACGGGGTTTCACCATGTTAGCCAGGATGGTCTAGATCTCCTGACCTCGTGATCCACCTGCCTCAGCCTCCCAAAGTGCTGGGATTACAGGCGTGAACCACCGTGCCTGGCCCTAATGATGCTTTTCTTATTAACTTAAGCAATAAATGGCTCTGTGTAACTAAAATGATATTGGTGACTTCATTTTTTATATTGGTGACTTCATTTTTCACTGATTGGACCCTGTGTTCCATGAGCTGTGTCAGATGAATAAAATATTTGCCTTGCTTTTAAGAACTTTGTATTGTCTTGGCAGAGTACAATTTAATAAGCACTCTAATTGAGAATTTTTAAAGCATCAAAGGGATAGCAAATTATCATCAATTAAGAAATATTTTCTGGTTGAGTTAGGATTTAGAGGTATGGTAGTAGTTTACCAGATGGAGAAGGATATTCCAGTCAGAACAGCATGTAAAAAGGATACAAAGATTTTTCATATATCAAAACAACTTGAAAGTTTAGGGCTTCTGAAATGTAGTGGCCCTGTGGTAAATAAGCATTATATGATAAGGAACATATAACCATGGACTTTGAGATATTTAGTTAACTTTAAGATATTTGGTTTTGGATGGGAGTGGTGGCTCACACCTATAATCCCAACACTTTGGGAGGCCAAGGCAGGTGGATCACCTGAGGTTGGGAGTTTGAGACCAGCCTGACCAACATGGAGAAACCCCGTTTCTACTAAAAATACAAAATTAGCCGAGTGTGGTGGCACATGCCTGTAATCCCAGCTACTTGGGAGGCTGAGGCAGGAGAATCGCTTGAACCTGGGAGGCGGAGGTTGCAGTGAGCCGAGATCGCGCCATTGCACTCCAGCCTGGGCAGCAAGAGCAAAACTCCATCTCAAAAAAAAAGAAATTTTTTTTAATGCTATTTTGCTATAGGAAATAAAAAATGAGTTTGGGGGATGGATGTGAAAGGTATAGGTTTGTTTAAGATAACTCCAGCAGCAGGGTGGAAAATAAATGGAATGAATTACTAGTGGCAAAAACTCTCACCTCACAGTTTCTATCAAAAAGTCATGAATATCTGAATTTACACAAAAAGAAGAATAAGATTGAAAGAGGAAACGTTAGATTTTAGAGGTACATCTCATTTGGTGGTGTTAAAGTAATTGACATGTAAACCATACCACTTTATTTTGCATTTAAAAGATTTTTATTGATTTGTCACTGAGGTAGATATCACAAAATTTTTATACTCTGAACGTGCTTCTTAGGTCATGAAAACATTTTACTAATGAAGCTTAAGTTTAGCTAATTATAATAATAAATCATCTCAAATAACCAAGACTTTAAAAAGATAGGCACTTAACTATTTTTTTTAATTTAAGAGAAGTTGTGAAGTATGTAGTTCAAAGTTCATAATGGTACCTTCACAATGTCTTCGGGGACCTAGGCTCCTTTTTCTCCCTTCTATCTCAGCACTAATTATGCATTCCTAAGATTCCCTCATGTTCCAAGATAGTTACTAGAGTCCAGCCATTTGATGTTTGTTACAGACAGAAAAGAGGAGGAAAAGCATGCTCCTTCTTTGTTTTTTGTTTTCTGGTTTGTTTGTTTGTTGCGATGGAGTTTCACTCTTGTTGCCCAGGCTGGAGTGCAATGGCACGATCTCGGCTCACTGCAACCTCTGCCTTCCGGGTTCAAGCGATTCTCCTGCCTCAGCCTCCCAAGTAGCTGGTATTACAGGCATCCACCACCGTGCCCAGCTAATTGTTTGTAATTTTAGTAGAGATGGGCTTTCACCATGTTGGCCAGACTGGTCTTGAATTCCTGACCTCAGGTGATCCGCCCTCCTCTGCCTCCCAGAGTGCTAGGATTACAGGCGTGAGCCACCGTGCCTGGCCCATGCTCCTTCTTTGTAAGAAAATTTCAAACCCGCATTTATATAAATTGGCTAGAATTTAAATTGCATAGCCACACTTTAGCCATAAGACAGGTTGCGGAAATAATGGTCATTACTCTAGGTGTTAATAGCTGTTAAGGAAAAAAAAAAAAATCAACATTCTGTAGGAAATGAGAAAGTAGAAATACACTTTGGGACACATCTAATTCAGTCATAATTTTGGAACAGAGTCTGCTAAATAGAGCAGAAATATAATTATCAACTTTTCTGCTAAATAAAATTCAAGTTTTATTTCTTGCTTAGGGAAAACCTCTCAGACTGTGTTTTTCCTCTGCTGTCACATCACAATAATCATCAACAAAGAAGTCTGTAAGAGCAAACTGCTGGTTTAAAAAAAAAACATTTTTTTAAATAAAATTAAAAAAAAAAAAAACACAGAAGACTTCTGTAACCAAAGGTATGAGGGTTTTCCCATACACCAAGCAATAGGCAGCAGCTGGGTGTCCTCAATTCAATTCCGTCACTGTTTTCCTGGATATAGGGTCAGATCCTATAGGTTGGGTGCTCACTTCCCAAGACCGCCACCCTCCCTTTAGACCAGTCACAACTCTGGCTCTCTAGAACTTCTGACCAACCAGCTTCAAGTTGGGGTTTCCACAACCCCCTCTTTGGGTTTGATTAATTTGCTGGAATGGCTCACAAAACTCAAGGAAACATGTACTTCCATTTACTAGTTTGTTATAAAGGATATTACAGAAGCTATAGATGAAGACATATACTGGGGAAGGAGCATAGAGCTTTCATTCCCTCCTTGGGCGCACTACCCTCCAGGAACCTCCACATGTTCAGCTATCCAGAAACTCTCTGAACCTTTCTTTTTGAGTTTTGTTTTTTGTGGTTTTGTTTGTTTTTTTGAGATGGAGTTTCGCTCTTGTCAACCAGGCTGGAGTGCAGTGGTATGATCTTGGCTCACTGCAGGCTCTGCCTCCTAGGTTCAAGTGATTCTCCTGCCTCAGCCTCCAGAGTAGCTGGGATTACAGGCACCTGTCACCACACCCAGCTAAATTTTTTTTTTTTTTTTTTTTTTTGAGACGGAGTCGTGCTCTGTTGCCCAAGCTGGGGTGCAGTGGCAAGATCTTGGCTCACTGCAACCTCCACCTCCTGGGTTCAAGCAGTTCTCCTGCCTCAGCCTCCTGAGTAGCTGGGACTACAGGCACACACCGCCATGCCCGGCCAATTTTTTGTATTTTAGTAGAGACGGGGTTTCACCGTGTTGCCCAGTCTGGTTGCGAACTCGAGCTCAGGCAGTCCGCCCACCTCAGCCTCCCAAAGTGCTGGGATTACAGGAGTGAGCCACAGCGCCCGGCCTCTTTTTGAGTTTTTATGGAAGCTTCATAGGCGTCAATGACAGCCATGTAGAAATGTGATTGAACAAAATGTAGAGGATGTAAACCCAGCATGTCCTGTCTAGACTTCTTGGCCTCTCTGTGTCACATTCCTTTCTCTAGGGTATGGGGCAGGACCCTCTCTGGAGTGAGGGTTTTCTTGGCCCACAATCAGATTAGAGTCCTGCCTTAGGTAGGTGAAAGGAAGACAGGAGAAGGTCAAAGAGAGATTCTACCTCCTGAGGCCCACTCCTGAGACTTAAAGTGCCCCAACATTATAACAGGGACTATGGGAGTTAAGAGCCAGGAACCATGGATGAAAACATATATATATATATATATATATATATTCATATTTATATTTATATATATCATAAGACCACACTTCTGTTTTTTACTTTTGTGCTTTTTCTTGATTAAAGATTTAAAAATGGAAGATTCTGATGTTTTGATGTAATTTGATTTCACATCAAATTATACAACCGTATCAGTGATTTGTAAGTGTCTCTGGTCATACAAAAGATTTGACCTGAAAATGGACTGAAATATCACTTTATGTATGTTAGAACTAGCTCTTCCTCTCACAGAAATAAGTAGGAAGAAAATGGTTTATTCTTTAAGCATTTTTAAGAACATTGATCAATTTAGTACATGTATGCATTCTTGAAAGATGTGAAGCCAGGATATTATTGTGGGCTGGCTATTTTGTTGTTAGCAGTTTCATTAATAAACTTATGTTTAGAGCAGTTTCAGTTTCACAGCAAAATTGAGTGGAAAGTACAGAGTTTTCATATACACCCTGTTCTTCATACACACAACCTGCCCACTGTTACACCACACCATTGTGATACATGTGTTATGATCCATGTACCTACATTGACATACCATTATTACCCAAAGTCCGTAGTTACTTTAGGGTTCACTCTTGGTGATATACGTTCTATGGGTTTTGAAAAATGTATGCTGACATGTATCTACTATTGTAATATCATACAATAGAATAAAAATAAAGGGGCCAGGTGCGATTGCTCACGCCTGTAATCCCAGCACTTTAGGCGGCTGGAGCTGGAGGATTGCTTGAGCCCAGGAGTTCAAGACCAACCTGGGCAACATAGCGAGACCTTGTCTCTACTAAAAATTTAAGAATTCAGGCCAGACGCAGTGGCTCAGGCCTGTAATCCTGTATATCACTCTTGGTGATATACATTCTATGGGTTTCGACAAATGTATACTGACATGTATCTACTATTGTAATATACAATAGAATAAAAATAAAGGGGCCAGGTGCGATTGCTCACGCCTGTAATCCCAGCACTTTAGGCGGCTAGAGCTGGAGGATTGCTTGAGGCCACTTTGGAAGGCCAAGGCAGGCAGACTACTTGAGGTCAGGAGTTCAAGACCAGTCAGGCCAACATGACACAACCCTGTCTCTGCTAAAAGTACAAAAATTAGCTGGGCACGGTGGCAGGCACCTGTAATCCCAGCTACTTGGGAGGCTGAGGCAGAAGAATCCTTTGACCTCCGGAGGCAGAGGTTGCAGTGAGCCGAGATCGCACCATTGCACTCCAGCCTGGGTGACAGAGCAAAACTCTGTCTCAGAAATAAATAAGTAAATAAAATAAAAATCCAGCAGGTGTGGTGGCGCACAGCTGTAGTCCCAGCTGCTTGTGAGACTGAAGTTAGCAGATCACTTGAGTCCAGGGGTCCGAGGCTGCAGTGAGTTGTGTTCATGACACTACACTCCAGCCTAAGTGACAAAGCGTTTTTTTTGAAACCCTGTCTCAAAAAAAGAAAGAGAAAATAATATAAACTTTTTTTTTTTTTTTGAGATGGAGTTCAAGCAATTCTACTGCCTCAGCCTCCCGAGTAGCTGAGATTACAGGTGCCCACCACCACGCCTGGCTAATTTTTGTATTTTTAGCAGAGACGGGGTTTCACCATATTGGCCAGGCTGGTCTCAAACTCCTGACCTCAAGTGATCCGCCCGCCCCAGCTTCCCAAAGTGCTGGGATTACAGGTCTGAGCCACCACGCCTGGCCAAGATCAACCATTTTTTAAGAACTCAGGCTTTTGTTGTCTTTTAGAATGCCCTTCATTTTAGATTTCTTTGATCCTATCTTCATGATTAGATTTAGGTTTAAAAAAATCTTGGCAGAGGCCTGGGAAAGATGGCTTATGCCTGTAATCTCAACATTTTGGGAGGCTGAGGCTGGAGGATCACTTGAGGCCTGGAGTTCAAGACCAGCCTGGGCAACATAGTGAGATCCAGTCTCTACAAAAATAAAAATAAATAAAACTTAAAAATAAAATTTAAAAATCATGGCAGGAATATTGCATATGTGATACTTTATACTTCTTTTTGAATCCCACTTATTGTCCCAGCATTGATGGTGCCATGTTTGATTACTTAGTGAAGGTGGTATCCACCAAATCTTTTCATTGCAAAGATACTACATTTTTTCCCATTGTAATTGATACATAAACCATGGGTTGATATTTAAGGCTGTGGCTTGTTCTCTATCAGTCTTTTTTAATCTAACATTTAATCATCCATTAATGTTTTTTCCCTAAGTTAATAATTACATTGATGGTTGAAAAATGACAATTTTTGCTGGGTGTGGTTGCTCACCCCTGTAATCCGAGAACTGTGGGAGGCAGATCACCTGAGGTCAGGAGTTCAAGAACACCCTGGCCAACATGGTGAAACCCCATCTCTACCAAAAATGCAAAAATTAGCCAGGCCTGGTGACATGCAACCTGTAGTCCCAGCTATTTGGGAGGCTGAGGCAGGAGAATCGCTTGAACCCAGGAAGGTTGCAGTGAGCTGAGACTGCGCCACTGAACTCCAGCCTGGGCGACAGAGCAAGACTCCGTCTCAAAAAAAAAAAAAAAAAGAAAGAAAAGAAAATTTTCTAATTCCATTATTTCTTGATTTTTAGCTGACATTTTCTGGTGAAGATGAGCTTCTCTTTTTTCTCCGTAAACTCTCTGTTTGTTTTGTTTTGTTTTGTTTTTTTGAATACCTTATAGACTCATGAATTTTTTTTGTTTGGGTGGTTTTGTTTGTTTTTCCCCAGAGACAGGGTCTCCCTATGTTGCCCAGGCTTGACTCTTAACTCCTGGGCTCAAGAAGTCCTTCTGCCTCAGCCTCCCAAAGTGCTAGGAGGCATAAGCTATCATGCTTGGCATAAAATTGACTGTTATTATAATCTATTAGCATTTTATAGGAAACTGCTCAAAATTCCCTGATTTTACCACAGGAGCCCCTTTAAACTGGCCCCTGTTTCCTTTATACATGTCTTCAGATTACTTATCTTTGAGCACTTCCCTGCTTTCTGCTGTTTGTAGTAGTGAGGATTTAGTTTTTTGTTTTGGTTTACTTTTCTGCTGTTGTTTATCAGACTTGTTCTTTCTTTGGCCTGCATCTGGAATCAACTATTTCCCTCAAGGAGCTTTGGTTTCTTTTAGTGAGGATTATTATTTAGAAGTCAAAATCTGAATTTTTCATGTGCTTTTTCTACTAGGGTATTTGTTACTGCTATGATGCCATGCTTCTAGCCCCTTTCAGTACCATGGAATGAAAAAAATGTGCGTACACACAAGTGTATTAATTTTATATTGCTGTTGAAGAAATTATCACAAATTTAGCAGCTTAAATATCATCCATTTATTATCTCACAGATTCCAGTTTAGTCTTGGCTTAGTTGGATCCTCTGTTCTGAGTTTCATAAGCCAGAATCAAGGTACCATCCGAGGCTGGGGCTGTATTCCAGACTCACATGGATGTAGGTAAAACTCATTTCTTTGCAGTTGTGTAACTCATGGTTGGTGGCTTGCTTCTTCAAGTCTTCAACAAAGAGAGTCTGCTTCTTTAAGACTCTGGACTGAGAGCAATCCTAAGCCTTTATTGAGATATTAAGTGTACAGTAATCAGTTTTAAAACATTGTTATTATTCCAGAAAGAAATCCACATCACTAGGCAATCACTCCCTAATTTCCCCACCATTAGGCAACTGTCCATTTAGATATTTAATGTGTGGAATATATGTAATATAAATACAATTTTTTTTTTTTTGCCAGTCCTGGATATTTAGTATCATACAATATGTGTTTTTTTGTGACTGAGTTTTTTCACTTAGCATATTGTTTTCAGGTTTCATGCATGTTGTAGTATATATAATTCCTGTCTTTTTTGCCAAATAATATTCCATTGTGCATATATATACCACATTTTATTTATCCATTCATCAGTTAATGAACATTTGGGTTGTTTCTGCTTTTGGCTATCACAAGTAATGCTGCTATGAACATTTGTTTACATTCACATTTTTATTTTTTATAGCTGTATGATATTAGATTATATAGATACTTCATAGTCTATCTAACCAGTCTAGTAAGGAAGGGTTGTTCTAATATTTGCTCCTATAGATAATGCCCAGTGAATAAACTTATCCACACATTGTTTGATATTTTGGAGGTATATCTTCAGGGTAAGTTCCTAGAAATTGAATTACTGGGTTAAATAGTAATTGTATATATAATATTGTAAATATTGCTAAATTCTGCTTCCATGGGAATTGTATCCTTTTGTAGTCCTAGAAATTCATGAGTGTGTCTTACTTTTCCACAGCCCATCCTATGTTGTCAAACGATTATATGTTTATTAATCTAATAGGTGAGGAATTTCAATTTACTTTTTTTTTTGAGACGGAGTCTCGCTCTGTCTCCCAGGCTGGAGTGCAGTGGCGCAATCTTGGCTCACTGCAACCTCTGCCTCCCGGGTTCAAGCAATTCTCCTGCCTCAGCCTCCCGAGTAGCTGGGACCACAGGTGTGCACCACCACGCCTGGCTAATTTTTGTATTCTTAGTAGAGATGGGGTTTCACCATGTTGGCCAGGCTGGTTCAATTCCCCTTTTTTTTGTAAGTAATACTGTCAAGCATCTTTTTATATCTTTGAAGGCCATTTAATTATCTTTTTCTTTTAAGTGTCTTTTCATGTGTGTTTCCCTGTTTTCTATCAGGGGAAATTCTATCCTCGATTTTTAAGAGTTCTTTATCTATTAGATATGCCTTTGTCAGTGATATAAATTGTAGATATATTTTGTCAATTTGTTATTTGACTTTTGTGCTTATTGACCGTGACTATTGTTATGCCAGTAATAATATATTGTTACTGTTCAAACACTGTGTTGATTGCTGTAGCTTTTTTATTTATTTATTTTTTAGAAACAGGGTCTCACTCTAAGGCCCAGCCTGGAGTATAGTGGCACAAACAGAGCTCACTTCAGCCTCTTTCTCCTAGGCTCAAACCATCCTCCTTCCTTAGCCTCCCGAGTAGCTGGACTATAGGCATTCACCACCACACCCAGCTATTTTTTAAATTTTTTGTAAAGACAAGGCCTCATTATGTTGCCCAGGCTGTCTCAAACTCTTGGCCTCAAGCAATCCTCCCCTCTTGGCTGCCCAAAGTGCTAGGATTATAGGCGTGAGCCAGTGCTCCTGGCCAAATACCGGAGTTTTGTAAGAAAGCCTGAAATCAGAAAGTGTGATTCCTTCAACTTTGTTCTTTTTCAAGATTGTTTTGGCTATTCCTGGATTCCTTGCCATTTCTCTGTGATTTTTTAGGATCAGCTTATCTATTTCTGCAAAAAATGCAACTGGAATCTTCACAGACTCTATAGATCAATTTGGGAAGTTTTGTCGTCTTTTTTTTTTTTTTTTTTTTTTTTTTTTGAGACAGAGTCTCACTCTGTTGCCCAGGCTGGAGTGCAGTGGCACCATCTCAGCTCACTGCAACCTTCGCCCCCTGGGTTTAAGCAATTCTCTTCTCTCAGCCTCCCTAGTAGTTTGGATTACAGGCGTGTGCTACCATGCCTATCTACTTTTTGTATTTTTAGTAGATCCAGGGTTTTGCCATGTTGGCCAGGCTGGTCTCGAACTCCGGACCTCAAGTGATCCACCCGCCTCGGCCTCCCAAACCGCTGGGATTACAGACGTGAGCTACAGCACCTGGCCAAGTTTTGCTGTCTTAACAGTATTTGGTCATCACCATATCTGTGAATATGGGATGTCTTTCCATTTATTTTGACTTTTTTTTTTTTTTTTGGACACAGAGAATCGCTCTCTCACCCAGACTGGAGTGCAGTGGCCTGATCTCGGCTCATTGCAACCTCCACCTCCCAGGTTCAGGTGATTCTCCTGCCTCAGCCTCCCAAACAGATGGGGCTACAGGCCCACACCACCATGCCCGGCTAATTTTTTGTAGTTTTGTAGAGACAGGGTTTCATCATGTTGGTCAAGCTGATCTTGAACTCCTGACCTCAGGTGATTGACTCACCTAGGCCTCCCAAATTGCTAAGATTACAGGGATGAGTGACTATGCCCGACCTATTTTGATCTTTAACCAAAACTTTTAACAGGGTTTGTTGTTGTTGTTTTGTTTGTTTGTTTTAATGAGACTGAGTCTCACTCTGTCGCCTAGGCTTGAGTGCGGTGGCTTCATCTCGGCTCACTGCAACTTCCCCCTCTTGGGTTCAAGTGATTCTCATGCCTCAGCCTCTTGATTAGCTAGGAATATGGGCGCATGCCAACACACCTGGCTAATTTTTATATTTTTCGTAGAGACAGGGTTTCACCATGTTGGCCAGGCTGGTCTCGAACTCCTGACCTCAAGTGATCTGCCCCCCTCAGCCCCCTAAAGTGCTGGGATTACAGGCACGAGTCACTGCCCCTGGCCTCAAAACTTTTAACAGTGTTTTATAGTTTTTAGTGTACAGGTGCTATTCTTCTTTTGTTAATCTTGTTCCCAAGAATTTTTTTTTAATTTAGTGCTATTGTAATTGTTGTAATTGGAATTGGATTTTTTATTTCTATTTTTTTATTTTTATTCTTTTATTATTATTATTTTTTAGATGGAGTCTCACTCTGTCACCAGGCTGGCGTGCAGTGGTGCGGTCTCAGCTTACTGCAACCTCTGTTTCCCAGGTTCAAGCGATTCTCCTGCCTCAGCCTCCCGAGTAGCTGGGACCACAGGCACGCACCACCACACTCAGCTAATTTTTGTGTTTTTAGTAGAGAAAGAGTTTCACCATGTTGGCCAGGATGGTCTCAATCTCTTGACCTCGTGATCCGCCTGCCTCAGCCTCCCAAAGTGCTGGGATGACAGGCATGCCACCACGCCCAGCCCTCCAATTGGATATTTTAAATTAAATTTTTGGATTGTTTATTGCTATGTATAGAAATACAATTGATTTTTTTTTCCCACCAGTTTACCCTGACAGATGTGTTTCATGTATTGAGTTTGTCTCCTGCAACCTAGGTGTTAGTCCTAAGAGTCTTTTAGTGGATTCCGTCATGTGTGTCTTGACTTTGCTTAAGATCATTCACATCATCACCACATCTAGCTAATTTTTTTATTTTTTGTAGAGACAATGAGGTCTTGCCATGTTGCCTGAGCTGGTCTTGAGCTCCTGGCCTCAAGTGATCCTCCTGCCTTGTCCTTCCAAAGTGTTGGGATTACAGGGGTTAGCCACTATATCTGGCCTTTATTTTTAAATTGCTTCTGGATTTTTTTCTTTTTTAAAGACAGAGTCTACCTCTCATCCAGACTAGAGTACAGTGGCATAATACCAGCTCACTACAGTCTCCACCTCCTAGACTCAAGCGTTCATCTTACCTCAGCCTCCTCCAGTAGCTGGGACTACAGGTACATGCCACCACACTGGACTAATTTTTTTATTTTTTCAGAGACAGGGTCTCTCTATGTTGCCCAGGCTGGTCTTGAACTCTTGAGTCAAGTCTCTCTTTGGCCTCCCAAAGTGCTAGGATTGTAGGTGTGAGCCAGCGTGCCCAGGTTGCTTCCTTTTTTTTTTTTTTTTTTTTTTTTTTGAGACGGAGTTTCGTTCTTGTTGCCCAGGCTGGAGTGCAATGGTGCGTTCTTGGCTCACTGCAACCTCTGCCTTCCAGGTTCAAGCGATTCTCCTGCCTCAGCCTCCTGAGTAGCTGGGATTACAGGCATGGCATCACCACACCTGGCTTTTTTTTTTTTTTTTTTTTTTTAATGGTAGGAACGGCCTTTATTGGCTGCAGCAGGAAGTGAAAGAGGGGCTACAGCTTCTGCAGAATAGATCGCCGCCCTCCAAAAAAAGCTTCTGTATTTCAAGTCATTAGAAAAGCTCTCCCACACCCAAATTTTAAGCAAGTAAGAAATTTACTTTTGTTTTCTTCTGGTAATTGCTTGGATTCCATTTTTGCATCTAGTTCCCTAATATATTTGGAATTTTTTCAGGTAAATTAGTCTGGGCTAATACTGAAGAAGTAAAAAGAAAGTTAATACTTCTTGCATACCTATTATGTGCCAGTTACTGTGCTAATGAGTTTATATATGTTATCTTATAAATTTATTCAAGAACCTTGTGAGAGAACAGGTATTATTAATATTATTGAAGAAGCTAAGGCTTAGAGAATTAGAGAAACTTAAGTAATTTGTCTAGGGTTTTACAGTTAGTCAATGGCATAGTTAACATTTGAATTCTGGCAATAATTGGCTGCAGAGTTGTTTGTACTTTTCCCTACTTTACTTAGCTTTTACAGTACTGAAATATCTTTTGTGGGTTTTTTTTTTGTTTTTTTTGAAACAGGAGTTTCACTCCATTGCCTAGGCTGGTCTGAAACTCCTGGGATCCTTCCACAATGATCCTTCAGCTGCAACCTCCAAAAGGCTGGGATTAGAGGCATTTGCACCACCACCAGCTCTTTTTTTTTTTTGAGATGGAGTTTCGCTCTTGTCACCCAGACTGGAGTGCAATGGCACGATCTTGGCTCACTGTAACCTGTGCCTCCCAGGTTCAAGCGATTCTCCTGTCTCAGCCTCCCAAGTAGCTGGGATTACAGGCGTGCGCTACCACACCTGGCTAATTTGTGTATTTTTTTTTTTAGTAGAGACGGGTTTCACCATGTTGGCCAGGCTGGTCTTGAACTCCTGACCTTAGGTGATCCCCACCCACCTCAGCTTCCCAAAGTGCTGGGATTACAGGCAACCACACCCGGCCTTCAATGTCTTTTTATGCTGGAAAAAAAAAAAAAAAAGTATAACTTGGCTGTGTGTGGTGGCTCATACTTGTAATCCCAGCACTTCGGGAGGCCAAGGTAGGAGGATTGCTTGAGGCCAGGAGTTTGAGACCAGCCTAGACATCATGGTGAGGACCCCATCTCTACAAAAAGTTTTTAAATAATTATCCAGGCATAGTGGCACACAGACCTGTAGTCCTAGTTACTCAGTAGACTGGGATGGTGGGATTGCTTGAGCCTTAGGAGTTCAAGGCTGCATTGAATTATGATTGCACCACTGTACAACCTGGGTGGCAGAACAAGGCCCTGTGTTTAAAAACAAAACAAAGCAGTAAAACATGGATAACTTGTCTGGACCATTTGATTAATTCCTTTTTTTTATTTAAAAGATTAGCTCTAGAATAACATGTCCATTTTTTTACATTCTGTACTTTTTAGCATAAAGTTTATATAGTAATCTGAAATATAATTTTACCTTTTTATCTAAAAGTGCCGTATTCCTTGAGGATTTTAAGTTGTGCAGTAAAATGGTCTGGATTGGAGCAAGGTTAGGGAAAGGTGGCATTATGAAAAAATGATGCCTCCCCCTTCTTCAAATTCATATCCCCACGGCAAAAGTTGCCATATTGTTTATGAAAGAACATTAAGGGAGTCTGTTTTCCTGTTGTCTGTAGATGATGTTCAGAAGTATTTTAACCCTGATATGATGTTTGTTTGTTTGTTTGTTTGAGACGGAGTCTGGCAGTGGCACAATCTCAGCTCACCATGCCCAGCTAGTATGATTTTTTTTTTTTAGACAGAGTCTTGCTCTGTCACCCAGGCTGGTGTGCAGTGGTGCAACCTTGGCTCACTGCAACCTCCACCTCCTGGGTTCAAGCAATTTTCCTGCTTCAGCCTCTCAAGTAGCTGAGATTACAGGCGCCTGCCACCACGCCCAGCTAATTTTTTGTATCTTTAGTAGAGGCGGGGTTTCACCATGTTGGCCAGGCTGGTCTCAAACTCCTGACCTCAGGTGATCCACCTGCCTTGGCCTCCCAAAGTGCTGGGATTACAGGCATGAGCCACTGTTCCCGGAAGCCAGTATGCTCTTTTTTTTCTTAGAGTCTCACTCTGTCACCCAGGCTGGTGTGCAATAGGACAATCTTGGCTTTCTGTAACCTCCACTTCCGGGGTTCAGGCAATTCTCCTGCCTCAGCCTCCCAAGTAGGTGAGATTACAGGTGCCCGCCCCCACTCCTGGCTAATTTTTTATATTTTTAGTAGAGACAAGATATCACCATGTTCGCCAGGTTGGTCTTCACCTCTTGACCTGACCTCTCGTGATCCACCCACCTTGGCCTTCCAATGTGCTGGGATTACAGGCGTGAGCCACCATGCCCTACCAATCTTTTTTTTTTTTGAGATGGAGTCTTGCTGTGTCACCCAGGCTGGAGTCCAGTGGCATGACTTTGGCTCGCTGCAATCTCCGCCGCCCAGGTTCAGGCAATTCTCCTGCCTCAGCCTCTTGAGTAGCTGGGATTACAGGTGCCCACCACCATGCCTGGCTAATTTTTTGTATTTTTAGTAGAGACGGGATTTCACCATGTTGGCCAGGCTGGTTTTGAACTCCTGACCTCAAGTGATCCGCCCGCCTTGGCCTCCCAAAGTGCTAGGATTACAGGCGTGAGCCACCACGCCCAGCATATGTCCTCATTGGGGTCGTTATTCCCTACCCAGATTCCTTTGAAATCTTGTTACTTCCTGCAGAACCGTTGCATAATATTTAAGTCCCACCCTTATCTTGTGTAACCTATTTTTCTAGTTATTTGTCCAGTCATAGTCCTCAAATACTTGTTCCTTTAGCCACATCTGATCATTTTCCTTACTTCCTCCATCCTACACTTTTCTCCTGGGGTTTATCCTAGATGTCTGCTCTGTGTAGTATGAACTACCTTCCCTTCTTCACTTTTCCTTGTCAAAATCCCATTTATCTTTTCAAATAAGTTTTCTTAATTCTTTCCTAATTACAATTACTTTTCTTTCTCCTTTTGTAGAACTTAGTATCTCCTCCTAGTAAGTAGTGTTATGAGTTTTATCACATTCTGGTTTTTTTGGGGGGGTGGGGGTTGGGGTGGGACAGCCTCACTTTATCACCCAGACTGGAGTGCGGTGGTGCCATCTCAGCTCACTGCAACCTCTGTCTCCTGTGTTCAAGCAGTTCTCATGCCTCAGCCTCCCAAGTAGCTGAAATTACAGGTGCCACCACGCCTAGCTAATTTTTGTATTTTTAGTAGAGATAAGGTTTAGCCATGTTAGCCAGTCCGGTCTTGAACTCCCGACCTCAGGTAATCTGCCCGCCCCTACTTCCCAAAGTGCTTGGATTACATGCTTGGATTACATATGTGAGCCACTGCTCCCGGCCTCAAAGTTTTATCACATTCTGATAGATAATCTAGATATCTGCATACATACTTGTTTTCCCACCAAATTGTAAACTTCTTATGGCCAGGGCCACCCTTTGTTCAACTTGGATGCCTTGTAGAACGCAGCAGCATTTTCTACATATAATTACTAAAATATCTATGACTTAAAATCTCCTTAAAGAGATTTAAATGCATCTGCCCTCTCATGTGGTAACAAATATGAGGAAATTATTTTGGTTCATCAATTTCATATCTACCCAAGATAGACATTTCAAAATGGATTAAGTGCCAAATTTTCTCCTGAAAAGTTTGTAGGCTGGGCACAATGGCTCACACCAGTAATCCTAGCACTTTTGGAGGCCAAGGCAGGCAAGTCGCTTGAGCCCAGGAGTTGAAGACCAGCCTGGGCAACATGGTGAAACACTGTGTCTACAAAAATAAATAAATAAATAAATAAAATGTCCCATGCTACAGGTAGCATGCACCTGTAGTTCCAGCTACTTGGAGGGCAAGGAGGCTGAGGCGAGAGGTTCACTTGAGTCTGGGAGGTTGAGGCTGCAGCTGCAGTGAGCTGAGATCTCACCACTGCACTCTACCCTGGGAGACAGAATGAGACCCTGTCTCAAAAAAGCAAAAAAATAAAAATTCCTAGCACCTAGTGATGTCATAGCTTTCCTAGCATTTTGGCTTTTTTGTACATTTTTTTGTACAATGTACAGTAATTTCCTAGGCTTTCACATTCATTCACCACACACTCACTGACTCACCCAGAGCAACTTCCAGTCCTGCAAGGTCCATTCATGGTGAGTACTCTATACTATAAAGTGTACCACTTTTTATCTTTTACAACCATATTTTTATTCTATCTTTCGTATGTTTAGAAATGTTTAGATACACAAATACTTACCATTGTGTTACAACTGCCTGCAGTATTCAGTACAGTTACATGCTAAACAGGTTTGTAGCCTAGGTCCTATAAGCTCTACCATCTAGGTTTGTGTAAGTATATTCTATGATGTTGACACAGCATTTGTCAGAATGTATCACTATCAAATGACAAATGACTTTATATTTCTGTCCAAAACAGTTTCTGTGAGCAACATTTATTACATCTATTAAGTTATGTTTGTATTCTCCTTTGCTGTTTGTAAAGTGCTTTTACATATATCTGCGTTTGAGTGAGCTGTGCTGTGTTTAAGTACATCTGTGTTATAGTCCTAGATGTATATTAATAGACTCAGATCATAACAGTCTTTATAAATATATTGTTTTTACTGGAACGCTGTTTTAAATCCAAGACAGTTTTTCTTTCCCTGTCAGTATGATTTTGATCCTATTTTTCCTCTGGTTATTTGGTACTAAATAATTTTATACTTGTTTAAATATTAATCATAATAAATTATGAGAGTAAATTAAAAATCATTTAATATTTTCCTAAAGCACATGATGTTTATTACCTGTTTTATGAATTATTAAGATAACCTGGCCAGGTGCCGTGGCTCACGCCTGTAATCCCAAGACTTTGGGAGCTGAGGCAGGCAGATCACCTGAGGTCAGGAGTTCAAGACCAGCCTGGCCAATGTGTTAAAACCCTGTCTCTACTAAAAATACAAAAAATAGCCAGGCATAGTGTAATCCCAGTAGTTGGCATCTGTAATCCCAGCTACTCGGGAGGCTGAGGCACAAGAATTACTTGAACCTGGGAGGCAGAGTTGCAGTGAACCAAGATCATGCCACTGCACTCCAGCCTGGGCAACAGAGTGAGACTCTGTCTCAAGAAAAAAATAAATAAATGAAGTTGTCTTCATAATGATGGCAATCTTTCTTTCTTTTTTTTTTTTTCTGAGACAGAGTTTCGCTCTTGTTGTCTAGGCTGTAGTACAGTGGCACAATCTAGGCTCACTGCAACCTCCGTCTCCCGGAGTCAAGCGATTCTCCAGCTGCAGCCTCTTGAGTAGCTGGGATTACCAGCGCGCTCCACCACACCCAGATAATTTTTGTATTTTTAGTAGAGGTGGGGTTTTGCCATGTTGGCCAAGCTGGTCTTGAACTCCTGACCTCAGGTGATCCACCCGCCTTGGCCTCCCACAGTGCTAGGATTGCAGGCATGAGCCACCCTGTCTGGTCAGCAATCTTTCTTACACTGATTCAGGATATAATCCATGATCATGCATTGCCTTTTGTTACCATGCTTTTTTTTTTCTTTTTCTTTTTTTGACAGGGTCTGGCTCTGTCACTCAGGCTGGAGTGCAGTGTGCTATCTGGGCTTACTGCAGCCTCTGCCCCACCCCGGGCTCAAGTGATCCTTTCACTTTAGCCTCTCGAGTAGCTGGAGCCAAAGGCATGCACTACCACACCCAGCTTTTTTTTTTTTTTTTTTTTGAGATGGTGTCTAGCTGTGTCTCCCAGGCTGGAGTACAGTGGCACGATCTTGGCTCACTACAACCTCTGCCTCCTGGGTTCAAGCGATTCTCCTGCCTCAGCCTCCCAAGTAGCTGGGATTACAGGCACCCACCACCATGCCCAGCTAATTTTTGTATTTTTAGTAGAGATGGGGTTTCACTGTGTTGGCCAGGCCGGTCTGGAACTCCTGACTTCATAATCAACCCGCCTCGGCCTCCCAAAGTGCTGGGATTACAAGCGTGAGCCACTGCGCCCGGCCAAAAGTCAGTATGTTATAATTTCGTTAAAGGAAGGAAATATATCAGCTTTGTCTTATTCACTGGAACTTTAGGCCAGGCACAGTGGCTCATGCCTGTAATCCCAGCACTTTGGCTGAGGCAGATGCATCACTTGAGGTCAGGAGTTCAAGACCAGCCTGACCAACATGGTGAAACCCCATCTCTACTAAAACTACAAAAATTAGCCAGGCGTGGTGCCGCATGCCTGTAATCCCAGCTACTTGGGAAGCTAAGGCAGGAGAACCGCTTAAACCTGGGAGGTGGAGTTTGCAGTGAGCCAAGATCACGCCATTGCACTCCGGCCTGGGTGACAAGAGCGAAACTCCATCTGAAAAAAACAAAAAAAAGAATTAATTGGAACTTTAAGCTAAAATATAGTCATAATATCTTAAATGAGACTCTTCTAAGGCCTTTTTTTCTCATTTTCCTTTTTTGTTTTCCTTCTTTTTTTTCCCCCTTTTATATATTTATGAAATCTCTTGAGATCGCATTTTAAACTTTAGGAAACAAACCAATAATGTGAGTAGAAGACACAAGCCCAGAGAGACATGGTGGAATAAAAGCAAGAGAATAATATAGAATAATATAGTGAGTAGATGTTGAGCAAGAAACTGAGGTTTTGAAGCTTAAATCTCCTTCCCAACTACTAAAATCAAGGCAAGTCACTCAGTCTTATAGAGCATCTTTCCTCTTACCTACTTCACAGTATTGATATAAAGTAACCAAATATAAGGCAGTCATTATAATCAGATCTAAAATTTGTGTTCCTTCTCCAAAACTGTTGGAGAAAATAAAAGAGCATCTTTTTTTTCTTTTCTTTTTTTTTAAAAATAGAGACAGGGTCTCACTTGTTACCCAGGCCAGTCTCAAATTCCTGGGCTCAGGCAGTCCTTCCACCTCAGCTTCCAAAAGTATTGGGATTACAGGCGTGAACCCCCACGCCCGGCCAGGAGCCTCTTTCTTAAGGACAATTTCAGAAGTAAAGATTTTTTTTTTTTTAATTTATCAATGTACTTGGTACCCTCTCCTCATAGGATGATCTGTTATCTGTATTTGACCACAGGAGGAAATTTCTTTGCCTCTGACTGTTTCCCATTCTTTTTTTATCACAGCCCAAAGAGTCGATTGATCCAATTAAAGAAAGAGAAGCTGGAGTATACTCCAGGAGAGCATGAATATGGATTATTTCCAGCGCCCATTCATGTTGGTAAGTACCGAGTCCACACAATATATTGCTGAGAAGAAACAGTATTTCCTGGGTTTGAGGGAAATGTCTTTTTAATCTTGTTATTATTTCTGTTTCTCCAGTGGGATCAAGCTCTTTCTTTACCATTTTACTTAAACTTACTCTGAAGAATTTTATACACTGTTTGATAGTCAGGGGGTCACAGTGGCATAAATCTTGTTCATTGGAGCCTTAATAAATAACACTGGGCCAGGCATGGTGGCTCATGCCTATAATCCTAGCACTTTGGGAGGCCGAAGCAGGTGGATTGCTTGAGCCCAGGAGTTGATGGCCTGGGCAACTTGGTGACACCCTGTCTCTACAAAAAATATGAAAATTAGCTGGACGTGGTGGCACAGGTCTGTAGTCCCAGCCACTCTGGAGGCTGAGGTGAGAGGATCACCCAAGCCTAGGATTTTGAGGCTATGGTGTAGTCATGATCCTGCCACTGCACTCTAGCCTGAGTTGACAGAGAGAAATCCTGTCTCTAAAAAAAATTAAACAAATAACACTATGTCTGTACCTTTTGTTTCCCTAGGTATGTCATCTAGGAAAAACCAAGTAGTAGCCATTCAGTGTCAAATATTTTCCACGTTCAAAAATAGATGATTTATACACACATATGATCAGAGTAAGAAGCCCCACTGCTTTTACTGAGTATTTATCTGCTTGAAAATGGAGTGATATTTATTCTACTGTTCATTCTTGGCAAAAATGTCAAGACTTTGTTTAGCATTTGGATAGTAGTACCTTCCAGGACCCTATTATTGAGCTTATCAGATAAGTAAAAAGTACCAAGAAGTCATTCTAAGTTCCTCCGATTTTTTTCTGTCCCTTATCCAGTTCATCTCAAGTTCTGTTGTGTTTCTATCCCTGAAATAGATCCTACTTCTCTCCAAATCTCATTGCTATCGCTCAAGTCTGTGACAGTAGTATCTTTTCTTCAGGCTGCTGCAATAGCCATCTAACAGATCTATTTCCAGTTGTGTTTCCATGTGGCCCAGCCTCCATTCAGTAAAAACAGAAATTATTTTTTAACTTAACCCAGATCGTACTTAAAACCTTTGCATGGCTTACCATCAGATTAAAATGCAAACTTCCTGACTTGAATGATCTGGTTCCTGATTACCCCATCTCTCTCCATTTATTCATTCCCATCTCAACCTTATTCACTATATTGTGTCATACTGGCCTTCTTTCAGTTTTTAGAACATAGCAAGCTTTTTCCCACTGGAGGGTCATTATACTTGTTATTCCCATTGCCTGAAAAGCTCTTTTTCAGTCTTCCCATGGTTGGTTTCTGCTCATCTTTTAAGGATGATCTTAATGTTAGTATCAGCTTCAATACCATTTATTTTCTTTAAAATAATTTTCCTGATAGTCTCATCAAAAGAGGCTTCGTCTCTCTTTGTTCTAGATAACATCACTCTCTATATCTATAATTACAATATTTATTTGGCTCCTCCATTAGATTATAATCTCCGGCAGTACAGGATCATTGTCTTTCTTACTCTCCCTGGATTTCCCAGCACCTGGTACATAATAGAAGTTTATCAAATATTTGCCGTACAAATGAAAGAAAAGGAGAAGGCTGGGTGCGGTGGCTCACCCTGTAACCCCAGCAGTTTGGGAGGCCTAGGCAGGTGGATCACGAGGTCATGAGATTGAGACTATCCTGGCTAACAGTGAAACCCTGTCTCTACTAAAAATATAAAAAATTAGCTGGGCATGGTGGCAGGCACCTGTAGTCCCAGCTACTTGGGAGGCTGAGGCAGGAGAATGGCGTGAACCCAGGAGGCGGAGTGTGCAGTGAGCCGAGATTGCGCCACTGCACTCCAGCCTGGACAACAGAGTGAGACTCTGTCTCAAAAAAAAAAAAAAAGAAAAGAAATAAGGATAAAATATTGAATGTAAATGTCAGGTTTTCTTCATATATTCAGTTTGTTTAAACAAAATTGCTTTAAAGGGGTTCATTAAACACATAGTATGAAACCAGGAACACCTTAATTGTATACTTGATGTTGATCCTATGTCTTGTAGTGTTTTCTTCAACTATGATTCTCTTAACCCTCTTGACTATGGAGCTCTTGTTTATATTCTGATTAACTAATCTCCTTTTCTCCCTGAGAGAGTTCAGTACCAGCAGAGTTTTTTAATCAGCAGACATAAACAAGTTCTTCAGTAAAGATTAGTTTGTTTGAATTATTCTGTATTGGGTGGCTGGAGACAGATTTAACTACAACATGAAGTTACAAGGTTTACTTCTCAGCTACATAAACTTTACGTGTGCTTACTTAATGAAGGTAAGAGTAAGTTCCTTATTCTCTAGGATTAATGCCAAAGCTCTTTTGAAAGAGTCTTTTGTATTTACTAGTGAGATCATAGCAGTGGAAGCAGGCTCTCAGCAAATTTAAAATCTGCTAATGATAAATAGGCTTTGAAAATAAGAACAAGGCTGGACGCGGTGGCTCACACTTGTAATCCCAGCACTTTGGGAGGCTGAGGTGGGCGGATCCCTTGAATCCAGGAGTTCAAGATCACCCCATTGCACTCCGGCATGGGTGACAAGAGTGAGACTCCATCTCAAAAAAAGAAAGAAAAGAAAAAAAAAAAAGACGAGGAATTCTACTTTTGGTATTGAAAGAGTAGATTATATCAGGCTAACCCTCCCGGGAATAAGAATTATCCACCTGTAATCCCAGCACTTTGGGAGGCCGAGGCAGGTGGATCACCTGAGGTCAGGAGTTCAAGACCAGCCTGGCCAACATGGTGAAACCCCATCTGCACTAAAAATACAAAAATTAGCTGGACATAATGGTGCGTGCCTGTAGTCCCAGCTCCTCAAGAGGCTGAGGCACGAGAATCACTTGAACCTGGGAGGCAGAGGTTGCAGAGAGCCGAGATCATGCTACTGTACTCCAGCCTGGACAACAGAGCAAGACTCTCAAAAAAAAATAAATAAATAAGAAAAAAATGCATCAACTGGACAAATTTAAAACATAGTAATCCTAAGTCACTGGAGAGCAACCAAAAGCAGGCACAAACTGAAGAAAAATCAATAATTAGAAGAGGAGAAGCACACTGGTTGCATTTCCCACTTGTATAGCTCTTTTTATCTGTGGCTAGGTCCCAGTTAGCAGTACAAGTAAGCGCTTAGAAATCTTGAATCTTACTGATTATTTAAGGGCCATGTTTCAGGACAGCTACAGCAGCAGGAAAGTGAGGGATAAAATGCTAATAGGGGAAACTGCAAATTTTGCATATAAACTCAAGCCACATATCTAGGTAACTGACCCCCTAAACTATGTATATGCAGCCAGAATCCAGTATAGTTAGTTGAGACTAAAGATACTAAGTAGGGATTTCTGCTGCTGCCTACCCCATGGAAGAGAGTGTTACAGATTTTGGTTAACCCACAGTAACTGGTTGCTCTAATGCAAAGAAAAACTTATTTTCTTTTATTTCTTTCTTATTTTTTATTTTTATTTCTATTTTTTTGAGATGGGATCTCATTGTGTTGTCGAGGCTCAAGTGCAGTAGTGCAGTCTTGGCTCACTGCAGCCTCTACCTCCTAGGCTCAAGTGATTCTCCCACTTCATCCTCCCAAGTAGCTGGGACCACAGGCATGCACTACCACACTTGGCTAATTTTTTGTATTTTTGATAAAGATGGGGTTTCACCATGTTGCTCAGGCTAGTCTCAAACTCTTGAGTTCAAGCAATTTGCCCACCTCAGCCTCCCAAAGTGCTGGGATTACAGGCATGAGCCACTGCGCCCAGCCGAAACCAGTTATTTTCATAGGATAATAACACAATTGAGAATCTCTGTAACGTATTACTTATAATGTCCATAATTCAATCCAAAATTACTGGACGTTAATAAACATGAAAATATAATTCATATTAAGAGAGAAGGCAGTCAACACTGACAATTTCCAAGGTCATCCAGATGCTGAAAATAGCAGACAAGGATTTTAAAGTCATTGTTATAACTGTGTTCAAGGATGTAAAGGAAAATATGCTTATAATGAATAAGCAGATAAATCTTAAAAATGGAAACATAAAAATTTTAAAATGAACACTAGCCAAATGAAAGTCCCAGAACTAAAACATATATGTCTGATTTTAAAACACAAAATGTAGGTTTAATAACAGATTGAAGATTGCAGAAGTGTCAGTTGAACTTGAAAGTATATGAATATAAATTGTCAGCCAGGTGTGATGGTTCACACCTGTAATGCCAGCACTTTGGGAGGCTGAGGCAGGTGGATCACCTGAGGTCAGGAGTTCGAGACCAGCCTGGCCAACATGGCAAAACCCCATCTCTGCCAAAAATACAAAAATTAGCCAGGTGTGGTGGCATGCACTTGTATTCCCAGCTACTCAGGAGGCTGAGGCAGGACAATCGCTTGAACCCAGGAGGCAGAGGTTACAGTGAGCAGAGATTGTGCCACTGTACTCCAGCCTGGGCAACAGAGCAAGACTCCGTCTCAAAAAAAAAAACACGGCCAGGTGTGGTGGCTCACGCCTATAATCCCAGCACTTTGGGAAGCCAAGGCAGGCGGATCATGAGGTCAGGAGATCGAAACCATCCTGGCTAACACGGTGAAACCACGTCTCTACTAAAAATACAAAAAAATAATTAGCCAGGCGTGGTGGCAGGCGCATGTAGTCCCAGCTACTCAGGAGGCTGAGGCAGGAGAATGGTATGAACCCGGGAGTTGGAGCTTGCAGTGAGCCGAGATCACGCCACTGCACTCCAGCCTGGGTGACAGAGCGAGACTCCGTCTCAAAAAAAAGAAAGAGAAAATGGGAGGGGGGGGGGGGAAGAATGATATTAACTACAGATGTCTTTAATAAGATAAGGAAATTCCTTTTTAGTTCTGAGAGCTTTCTGCAGAAGTCTTTAGAATTAATTTTGTTCTATAGTTGTTTTTTCTTTTAAAGTCTTTGTCAAGTTTTGTATTAGGCATACACTAGCCTCATTAAATGAGTTGGAAAATTATTTTCCTCCTCTGTTTTCTGGAAGACTGGTATTACTTCTTTCTCAAATATATACCAGACTTCACTAGGGAAGCCATTTAGAACTGAAATTTTTTATGTGAATAATACGGTAAGGTACTCAATTTATTTAAAAGATCTAGACTATTCAGATGTTCATCTTGACTCAGTTTTGATACGTTGTATTTCTAAAGGAATTTGTCCATTTTATCTAAATTATTAAAGATACTGGCATAACATTATTTATAACATTCCCTTATTAGTCTCTTAATGAGTCTAGGACCTATAGTGAGATCAACTTTTTTTATTTTGGATACTGGTAAGCCACCACACCTGGCCTAATATCATTCTTAATGGTGAAATGTTGAATGTTTCCTCCTAAGATTGGGAAGAAGATAGAGTTGTCCACTCTGACTCAGCATTACATGGATGTTCTAGGCAGTGTATTAAGTCAAGAAGATGAGTAAGACTCATCATAATGATCAGGAAGGAAGAAATGAAACTGTTTCTGTTTATAGATGACATGATTGTTTATATAAAAAAAAAATCCAAAGAGATCCACACCAAAAAAAAAAAAAAGCTACTGGTAGTAGTAGCAGCAAGGTTACTGGAAAATCATCAGTATTAAAAAATCAATTGTATTCTTATAAAACTTAATACACTCTGAACATTTGATGTGGCAGTCATGCTCCTTGGTATTTTCTCAAATAATTTGAAAACATATCTATTGAAAAGAAAAACCTGCATATAGATGTGTGTTTTGTTTTTGTTTTTGTTTTCTTTTGAGATAGAGTCTCGCTCTGTTGCCCAGGCTGGAGTGCAGTGGCGTGATCTTGGCTCTCTGCATTCTCCTCCTCCCAGGTTCAAACAATTCTTGCACCTCAGCCTCCTGAGTATCTGGGACTGCAGGCATGCGCCACCATGCCCAGCTAATTTTTGTATTTTTAGTAGAGACGGGGTTTCACCATGTTGGCCAGGCTGGTCTCAGACTCCTAACCTCAAGTGATCCACCCACCTCGTCCTTCCAAAGTGCTGGGATTACAGGCATGAGCCACCGCGCCTAGCCTCTTTTTTAAAGTCTTAAATAAACATATATTCAGATAATATAAATATATATCTCCAAGTAAAGGGTTTATTTGGGAATAATATACAATAATTAGTCTTGGCGTGGTGGCTCACACCTGTAATCCCAACACTTTGGGAGGCCGAGGCAGGCAGATCACCTGAGGTCAGAAGTTCGAGACCAGCCTGGCCAACATGGTCTCTACTAAAAATAGAAAAAAATTAGCCAGGAGTGATAGTGGATGCCTGTAATCCCAGTTACTCAGGAGGCTGAGACAGGAGGATCACTTGAACTCAGGAGGTGGAGGTTGCAATAAGCCAGGATCACACCATTGCACTCCAGCCTGCGTGACAGAGCAAGACTGTCTCAAAAAAAAAAAGAATTAGTCCAGGCATGGTGGCTCATGCCTGTAATCCCAGCAATTTGGGAGGCTGAGGAGAGAAGATTGCTTGAGGCCAGGAGTTTGAGACCAACTTAGGCAATGTAGTGAGAACCTCTCTCTATAAAGCAATAACAACATTTGCTGGGTGCAGTGGTACATGCCTACTCAGGAGGCTGAGGCAGGAGGATCACTTGAGCCCAGGAGATCGAGGCCGCAGTGAGTTATGATTGCACCAGCGCACTCCAGCCTGGGTGATGGATCAAGTCCCTGTTTTCTATGAAAAAAAAAAAAAAAAGAATCGCAATTCAGGACACATAGACCAGGGTAGTCCCTAAGTGTGTCTGAAAAACAAAGAGAAAGTCTGGGGTTGTATTGAGCAAAAGAGGAAGGTTGGAAGAAGGTCAGCCAGGCCCAGTGGCTCAAGCCTATAATCCCAGCACTTTGGGAGGCTGAGGCTGAGGCTGTTGGATTGCTTGAGCTCAGGAATTCGAGACCAGCCTGGACAACATAATGAAAACCCGTGTATACAAAAATTTAAAAAGAAAAGAAAAATTTAGCCAGGTATGGTGACATGCACCTGTGGTCCAGCTACTTAGGAGCCTGAGGCAGGAGGATCACCTGAGCCTGGGAGGTTGAGGCTGCAATGAGCTGAGATTGCACCAGTGCACTCCAGCCTGAAAGACGGAGTGAGATCCTGTCTCAAAAACAAAGAAAGAAAAGAAAAAGGTCACTGGTACAGTTGTCATTGGTGAGTGGCAGCAGTTACTATATAAGACATAGTCTTAATTATAGTTAGATCTTTGTGAATTTTCTGTTGAAATGCAAAATCAGTTCCTGGATCAGGGACCTTAGTGCCCTCCCCCATGGCCTCCTGACTCCATTTTAGTTGGATATGGTATGAATGATTCCATTTTGTCTAATCAACTTTCACACCTCTCTCAAACTTACACCAGCAAACACCCACTGGGGAGTGTTTGCTTAAGCAAAAGTTCCTTAGGCTGATAAACAACTTTAGCAAAGTCTCAGGATACAAAATCAATGTACAAAAATCACTAGCATTCCTATACACCAATAACAGTTAAGCCAAGAGCCAAATCATGATTGAACTCTCATTCACAATTGCCACAAAAAGAATAAAATACCTAGGAATACAGCTAACTAGGGAAGCGAAGGATCTCTATAAGGAGAACTACAAACCACTGCTCAAAGAAATCAGCGAAGACACAAATGGAAAAATATTCCATGCTTATGGATTGGAAGAATAAATACCGTTAAAATGGCCATATTGCCCAAAGCAATTTATAGATTCAATGCTATTCCCATTAAACTACCATTGAAATTCTTCATAGAGCTAGAAAAAAACTATTTTAACATTCATATGGAACCAAAAAAGAACCTAAATAGCCAAGGCAATCCTACACACAAAAAAAGAACAAAGCTGAAGGCATCATGCTACCTGACTTCAAACTATACTACAGGGCTACAGTAATCAAAACAGCATGGTACTGATACAAGAGCAGACACATAGACCAGTGAAACAGAATAGAGAACCCAGAAATAAGACTGCACACCTACAACTGCGTGATCTTTAACAAACCTGACAAAAACAAGCAATTGGGAAAGGATTCCCTATTCAGTAAATGGTGCTGGGATAACTGGTTAGCCATATGCAGAAGGCTGAAACTGGACCCCTTCCTTACAGCATATACAAAAACAAACTCAATATGGATTAAAAACTTCAATGTAGGCCAGGCGTGGTGGCTCACGCCTGTAATCCCAGCACTTTGGGAGGCTGAGGCACGTGGATCACTTGAGGCCAGCAGTTCGAGACCAGCCTGGCCAACATGGCAAAACCCCATCTCTAATAAAAATGCAAAAATTAGCTGGGTGTGGTGGCACATGCCTATAATCCCAGCTACTTGAGAGGCTGAGGCATGAGAATCACTTGAACCCTGGAGGTGGAGGTTGCATTGAGCTGAGATCACTGCACTCCAGCCTGGGCAACACAGCAAAACTGTCTCAAAAAAAAAAAAAAAGACTTAATTGTAAAACCCAAAACTATAAAAACCCGAAAGACAATCTAGGCAGTACCATTCAGGACATAGGCACAGGCAAAGACTTCGTGACGATGCCAAAAGCAATTGTAACAAAAGCAAAAATGGACAAATAGTATGAACTTCTGCACAGCAAAATAAACTATGAACAGAGTAAACAACCTATAAAATGGGAGAAAAATTTTGCAAACTGCATCTGACAAAGATCTAATATCCAGCATCTATAAGGAACTTAAATATACAAGAAAAAAACCCATTAAGAAGTGGGCAAGGCCTGGTGCGGTGGCTCACGCCTGTCATCCCAGCACTTTGGGAAACCAAGGCAGGCAGATCACTTGAGATCAGGAGTTTGAGACCAGCCTGGCCAACATGGTGAAACCCCGTCTCTACTAAAAAAAAAAAAAATAGAAAAAATTGGCTGGGCATGGTGGCACGTGCCTGTAATCCCAGCTATTCAGGAGGCTGAGACAGAATTGCTTGAACTCCGGGTGGCAGAGGTTGCAATGAGCTGAGATCATGCCACTCCACTCCAGCCTGGGCAAAAAAGTAAGACTCCGTCTCAAAACAACAATAATAATAAAATTTTTTTAAAGACTCTTGGCCAGGCGCAGTGGCTCACATCTGTAAACCCAGCACTTTGGGAGGCCAAGGCAGGCAGATCACCTGAGGTCAGGAGTTCGAGACCATTGGCCAACATGGTGAAACCCTGTCTCTACTTAAAATACAAAAAAATTAGTTGGGCATGATGGTGGGCTCCTGTAATCCCAGCTACTTGGGAGGCTGAGGCGGGAGAATCGCTTGAACTCAGGAGGCACAGGTTGCAGTGAGCTGAGATTACACCACTGCACTCCAGCCTGGGTGACAGAGTGAGACTCCATCTCCAAAAAAAAAAAAAAAAAAAAAAAGGGCAAGGGACATGAACAGACACTTCTCAAAAGACATATATGTGGCCAACAATCATATGTCTCTCCCTCCACTGCCATGGTGTCAGAGGAGGTCTAGCCGACTCAGACTTTTACACAACACCTAGCAGTAACATAACTACCCCACCACAATGTCAGTGGAGACCCCTTGGGAAATTGGAATTCTAACCATTCCCTAGCAGTAATGGGGAGCTTCCCCATCCCCCAACACTCAGGTTTCAGTGGAGGCCTAGTAGGCAACTTGGACTTTTACTTACAGCTGGCAGTAATGAGGCAGCTTTATCCCTTTTCTGCTGGAGCAGTTTCAGAAAAAGCCAGCTAAAATAAAAATTTCATAAAATCTAGAACCTTATACTACTACAAAAGTGTTTAGCTTTGAATTTAAAATCACATGTTATTTGCCAAGCATGGTGGCTCATGCCTTGAAATCCCAGCACTTTGGGAAGACAATATATGTCCACACCAAGACATTAGAATTATCTGGCAGATTTTTAAAGCAGTCTTGATAAAAATGCCTTAGTGAGCAATTGTGAACATGCTTGAAACAAATCAAGAAATAGAAGAAGATAATTTTTCGTATTTTATTTTATTTATTTACTTATTTTAATTTTTTGAGACAGGGTCTTGCTCTGTTGCCCAGTCTGGAGTGCAGTGGCACAATCTCTGCCCACTGTAGCCTCCGCCTCCCAGGTTCAAGTGATTTCTTCTGCCTCAGCCTCCCGAGTAGCTGGAGTTACAGGCATGTGCCACCACACCTGGCTAATTTTTGTATTTTTAGTAAAGATGGGGTTTTACCACATTGGCCAGACTGGTCTGGAACTCCTGACCTCAAGTGATCCGCCCACCTCACCTCCCAAAGTGCTGGGTTTACAGGCGTGAGCCACTGCACCTGGCCAATAATTTTTTTAAATTAGAATTTTTATAACTGACTCAGTAATTGAAATAAAAAGTTCAGAGATTTTATGAGAGAAATTGAACCAGAAAAAAAAAATACATTCAGAGATAGACTTAACAGCAGAATGAATGGGACAGAGGAAATAATCTATGCACTAGAAGATAGAATAATACATATTACTCAGTGTATACAACAACATAGAAAATAGAATTAAAAAGAGAAAGACTGAGGAGCTTGTGAGAATATGACAAAAAAAGCAAATTTGTGTTATCGGAGTCATGGAAGGAGGGGAAAAAAAAGGGCATAGATTAAAAGCACCTTAGTAAATAACAACTGGAAACTTACCAAATTTGGCAGGAGACAGAAATCTCTGTATTCAAGAAGATTAGCAGACTCCAAACAGGATAAACTCAAACAAATATATGCCGAGACACATAATCACGTTTCAGAACACTAACAAAACAATTTTAGGCTGGGCGAGATAGGTTGCTCCTGTAATACCAAATACCTTGGGAGGCTGATTGCTTGAGCTCAGAAGTTTGAGACCACCCTGAGCAACATGGTGAAACCCTGTCTCTACAAAAAATACAAAAAAAATTAGCCAGGCATGGTTGGCAAATGCTTGTCATCCCAACTACTCAGGAGAATGAATCTCAGAAAAAATAAAAAAACAAAAAAAACCACACCAATTTTAAAGCAATGACAGAGAAATTACCCTTACCTATAAGGATAAAACAATTCAAATGACAGTAGATTTCTCATCTGAATCTATGGAGGCCAAATGGAAGTGATACAGCATTTTTCACATCCTAAAAGCAAAGAATTGTCAACTCCGAATCTTCTAACCAATGAAAATATCTGTCAGGAATTAAGAAGAAATGAAGGCATTCTTAGATTAAGGAAAACTAAGAGAGTTTGTTGCCAGCAGATGTACCCTATGAGTAAAGCAAGTTCTGTGAACAGAAAGGAAACAATTTTAAAAAAAGACACTTTGGAACATTAGGAAGGAAGAATACAGTAAGCAAAAACATGGATATATACAATAGGCTTTCCTTCTCGAGTTTTTTCTAAGTTACGTTTAATCATTGAAGCAAAAAGTTTTAACACTGCTGTATTGTTTTAGCAACTTTATTAAGATACAATTCACAGACCATCCAATTTACTCTTTTAAAATAGACTATAGTTTTTGATATATTACATTTTAACTTCCAGTAAAATATACATAACACAGTTTGCATTTTGATCATTTTTAAGTGGACAATTCAGTGTCATTAGGTACATTTGCATTGTTGTATGACCATGACTGCTATCCATCCCCGGAACTTTTTCATTATCCCCTACTGTAACTCTGTACCCATTAAACTGTAACTCTCCATTCTCTGTTCCCTTCAGCCTCTGGTAATCACTGTCTATTTCTTTGAAAGTGGGGTTGTATAATACCTGTTCTTTTGTATCTGCCTTAATTCACTTAGCATAATGTCTTTAAGGTTCATCCATGTTGTAGTACCATCATGTGTTGCTTAATGATGAGGATACATTCTGAGAAATGCATTGTTAGGCAATCTTATAATTATGCAAACAGAATGTACTAACCAGGCTGTATGGTATAGCCTCTTGCTCCTAAGCTACAAACCTGTATATCATGTTAGTATACTGAATACAGTAGTCAGTTGTGACACAGTGGTTAAGTATTTACATATCTAAATGTAGAAAAGGTACAGTAAAAATACAATATAAAGGATAAAAAATGGCAGCCCACTATGGGGCACTTACCTGAATGGAGCTTACAGGACTGTAAGTTCCTCTCAGTGGGTCAGTGATTGAGTGGAGAGTGAATGTGAAGGCCTAGGACATCACTGTTAAACTACTGTAGATTTTATAAACACTGCACACTTAGGCTACACTAAATTTTTATTTTTTGTTCCTCAATAGTTAAGTTAATCTTAGCTTTCTGTAGCTTTTTTACTTTATAAACTTTTAATTTTTTAACACTTTGACTCATAATAACTTAGCTTTAAACATGAACACATTGTACAGCTGTACAAGAAAATATTTTCTTTATGTCCTTATTTTATAAGCTTTATTTTTAACATTTTTTCTTCTTTTTAAACTTTTTTAGTTAAAAGCGAAAAGAGGGCCAGCCATGGCGGCTTACGCCTGTAATCCCAACACTTTGGGAGGCCAGGGCAGGCAGATCGCTTGAGCCCAGGAGTTTGAGACCAGCCTGGGCAACATGGCAAGACCCTGTCTACAAAAAATAAAAAATCAGCCAGGCATGGTGGCACATGCCTGTAGTGCCAGCAACTTGGCAGGTAGAAGTGAGAGGATCGCTTTAGTCTGGGAGGTTGAGGCAGCAGTGAGCCATGATCCTGCTATTGTACTCCAGGCTGGGTGACAGAGCGAGACACTGTCTCAAAAAAAAAAAAGCTAAGACACAAACCCACATTAGCCTAGGCCCACTCAGGGGCAAGATCATCAATATCACTGTTTTCTCGCTGTATGTCTTGTTCTACTGAAAGGTCTTCAGGGGCAGTAACACTCGTGGAGCTGTCATCTGATATGGTAATAATGTCTTCTGGAATATCTCCTGAAGGATCTGCCTAAGACTGTTTTTTGGTTTGGTTTGGGTGTTTGTTTGTTTGTTTGTTTGTTTGAGACAGAGTCTTGCTCTGTCGCCCAGGCTGGAATGCAGTGGCACAATCTCGGCTCACTGCAAGCTCCATCTCCTGGGTTCACACCATTCTCCTGCCTCAGCCTCCCGAGTAGCTGGGACTACAGATGCCCGCCACCACGCCCAGCTAATTTTTTGTATTTTTAGTAGAGACAGGGTTTCACCATGTTAGCCAGGATGGTCTTGATCTCCTGACCTCATGATCTGCCCACCTTGGCCTCCCAAAGTGCTGGGATTACAGGTATGAGCCACCACGCCCAGCCTGGTTTGGTTTTTTGAGACAGAGTCTGTGTCGTTGCCTGCTGGAGTGTAATGGCACGATCTGGGCTCACTGCAACCTCCACCTCCCAGTTCAAACAATTCTCCTGCCTCAGCCTCCTGAGTAGCTGGGACTACAGGTGTGCGCCACCACACCCAGCTAATTTTTGTATTTTTAGCAGAGACAGGCTTTCACCATGTTGGCCAGGCTGTTCTCGAACTCCTGACCTCAAGTGATCCACCCACCTCGGCCTCCCAAAGTGCTGGGATTACAGGTGTGGGCCAGCACTCCTGGCAAGGCTGTTTTTTTGTTTTGTTTTGTTTTGTTTTGTTTTCCTTTTTTTTGAGACCGTGTCTCACTCTGTTGCCTAGGCTGGAGTGCAGTACGTGATCTTGGCACACTGCAACCTCCACCTCTACCTCCACCTCCCAGGTTCAAGCGATTCTCCTATTTCAGCCTCCCAAGTAGCTGGGATTACAGGCGTGTGCCACCACACCCAGCTAATTTTTGTATTTTTAGTAGAGTTGGGGTTTCACCATGTTGGCCAGGCTGGTCTTGAACTCCTGACCTCAAGTGATCTGCCTGCTTCAGCCTCCCAAAGTGTTGTTGGGATTACAGGCATGAACCATTGCGCCCAGCCGAGGGTGGTTTTTTTGTTTGTTTGATTTTTGGTTTTTTTTTTGAGATGGAGTCTCGCACTATTGTCCAGGCTGGAGTGCAGTGGTACAATCTTGGCTCACTGCAACCTCTGCCTCCCAGGTTCAAGCAATTCTCCTGCCTCAGCCTCCTGAGTAGCTGGGATTACAGGCGCCCACAACCACACCCGGCTAATTTTTTGTATTTTTAATACAGACGGGGTTTCACTGTGTTGGCCAGCCTTGTCTCTAATGCCTGACCTCGTGATCTATCTGCCTCGGCCTCCCAAAGTGCTGGGATTACAGGCATGAGCCACCGCACCCAGCCAAGGATGTCTTTTAATAAACAGGAGTATACTCTAAAATAATGATGAAAAGTATAGTATATTATAAAACCAGCAACAAAGACATTTTATCAAGTATTATGTATTATACCTAATTATGTCTGCTATGCTTGTATTCAACTTGTAGCGCTATAGGTTTATTTGCACCAGCACCACCACAAACACATGATTAACACTTTGCACTGCAAAGTTACGACAGCTAGGAGGAATTTTTCAGCTCCCTTATTACCTTCTGGGTCCACCATCATATATGCAGTCCATTGTTGACTAAAACATTGGCACATGACTATATGTATAAGAATTTCATTCTTTTGGCCAGGTGTGGTGGCTCATGCCTGTAATCCCAGCACTTTGGGAGGCTGAAGCAGGTGGACCACTTTAGGTCAGGAGTTCAAGACCAGCCTGACCAACATGGAGAAACCCTGTCTCTACTAAAAAAAAAAAAAAAAAAATACAAAATTAGCTGGGTGTGGTAGCACATGCCTGTAATCCCAGCTACTCAGGAAGCTGAGGCAGGAGAATCGCTTAAACCCAGGAGGAGGAGGTTACAGTGAGCCGAGATCGCACCATTGCACTCTAGCCTGGGCAGCAAGAGCGAAACCTCTTCTCCAAAAAAAAAAAGAATTTCATTCTTTTTAAGGCTGAATAATTTTATATAAGACAAAAACAAAAAAATCAAACAAAAATACTATTTTAATAGGTAGGAAAAAATGTTAAAAGATCATAAATTTGCCCGGAAAACTTCTCGAGTTATTTAAACACAAGAATTTCTCCTTTTTGTAATCAACCTTAGGTTATGTGTAATAATGAAGAGCAGGTGCCAGATGCTGTACCCTTAATAATTTTTAATAATAATAAAATATTTAATAAGCTTCATAATGACCTGTGTGTTTTTGGTTGTAGTTTTGCTGTGTTTGTTGTTTTATGTAGACTATTATACTTAAAATATATCTTCGGCATATATCGTGTGGAGTATAGTGGGAAAGAAGAGCTAAAATTAAAAATTGGTGATGGAAAAATCCTTAAAGAATTAAATCTTTTTTTTTTAGTCAGTACATGTTAGTTCTTGTAGCTGTTTGACACCTTTGTATAAGCAAATATTAGAATAGGTATTGAAATTAATAGTGTTTTTTGTTTCAGGAAAGTATCTAAGACAAAAGAGAATTGACTTCCAGCTTCCTTATGATATCCTTTGGCAGTGGAAACACAATCAGGTACAGAGAGCCTGTTTTACCAGGTTTCATTCTTAAGTGGTAAAGGGGGAGGGGTGGAAATGCAAGTGTTTTTCTCTCCCCTTGTTATGTTTTCATCTTAGGAGGTTTTCAGAAGTGTCCCTGTGAAGGTTAGGACTAAGAAAAATGAATTTGCATCCATCTTTAATGTGACCTATTTGCCTTTACTCTTACTGCAAAATAGCAGTAAGTTCCTGCTTTCCTAGGCAACCTTCTGTTGTTATTCTGGACTTTTATTTTGGTAGCAAAGATTTTGTTCTGTAAGAATTCTATTTGATGCAGATCTCAGGAGAATTTAGATGTACTGCCAGCAGCACTAAGAAATTTCAGACTTTATTTTTGTTGGCTCCTTCTTATCAGTTTGAAATTTATTTTTCACATGCAAAAGAGATTCTTCTATCAAATGAAGCAGGGAAATGTTTAACACTCTTGCACTTTTAAAAAATCTTTAAATATATTGGTAACTAAAAATAGGAAGATGCCGTGTTTTTTCTCTTGCTTCCCAAATTGAAAAGTTGCCCGTAGTGATTTTTGTATTAGCTTATAGCCCCCAGGTCTCATATTGAGAACAACCATTGGGAAATAGAAATAGTCATGCAATTGAGGTGAATAGATTTCTTGAGTTCTGCCAAAATGCCACCAAAGGTTTATTTTGGAAAGCCAAAATTGACATTCCCCTCTGCGTTGTCTTCTCCAATGGCCTCTCTTGAATTCTGAGAGTATTAATATGTTAGGTATTTGTCTCAGAGTTTTTAACAATGAAGGAGAGAATGCTTTGAACATACTGACTGGAAAATAATGGTGGCATTATTCCAATATATTAATAAACAGTCTAGCTTTGTGCAAGTTGCTGTTTGTTTTGTACAGTCCCTTATGGCAATATGCTGGAAGATTGCCTCTCTTCTAATGCATTCTTTTTTTTTTTCTTTCTAATGTCTTCTTGATTATAATGTGAGAGCTCCATTTTGCCTGCCTGCCCTCTCTCCTTTATTCACTAAATTAATTGCCTTAATTAAAATTTGAAATGTTTTCCTATAATTCTCAACCTGAAAAGCCAGGGTACTCATCTTTTTAATTTCATGTACCCACCCAGACATCTAAATAAGCCCTATGGATGTTGTTTTCCTTTCTTTTGATAGAAGCAAATAGAATCTTAATTTGTCCAAATGAATAGCTTTGGTCTCCAGTGTGATTTTCATTTAAGTCTATCCAACAATATGCTGAAGAAACATGTAATTCCACTTGTATAAACTATTTAGTGCTTCTTCTGTTGAATCTTGTTCTCTCACCTTTTATTTCAGAGTTAAAAGAGATCACACCAAGAGTTTCCCTCAAATGTATCCAACCCAAAATGTCTTGTAAATATTTCCAGATGAGCAGAACACATAGAAAATTTCCTGTATTTTTAGTGATTGATGCTGCCGTCTGGCATTTGAAGTTAAATGCTATATCAAGATTTTTCTTCTTTTCTTCTAGCTATACAAAAAGCCAGATGTCCCACTATATAAGAAAATTCGTTCAAGTGAGTAACTTAGGAGCTATTTTTTCTGCCTCTATACGTTAATGTTCTTCTGAGCCTAGCACTTGAAAAATTATCCTGTATGTTCACAAACTATTCTTTGCTTTCTTTTCAAGATGTCTACGTTGATGTCAAACCCCTTTCTGGTTACGAAGCTACCACCTGTAACTGTAAGAAGCCAGATGATGACACCAGGAAGGGCTGTGTTGATGACTGCCTCAATAGGTACTGTCATGCTTTGATTTCTCTAAAGCATAGGCTTTAAGGTATACATACAGCACTTCCTTTGGAGGGTACATTTAAATAGGCTCTTTGATTTTTTTCAAGAAGTTGCATAAAGATATATAAACCATAATGGGTGGGTGGAATACAGAAACAGAAAATGAATTGAGATTTAGAGTCTTGTGTGTGCCTTCGTTGGTTTAAATCCTTTTACTTTTTTTTTTTTTTTTTTTTTTGAGACAGTCTCCCTCTGTCGCCCAGGCTGGAGTGCAGTGGCGCGATCTCGGCTCACTGCAAGCTCCGCCTCCCGGATTCACACCATTCTCCTGCCTCAGCCTCCCTGGTAGCCGGCACTGCAGGCACCCACCACCACACCCAGCTAATTTTTTTGTATTTTTAGTAGAGATGGGATTTCACCATATTAGCCAGGATGGTCTCAATTTGACCTTGTGATCCACCAGCCTCGGCCTCCCAAAGTGCTGGGATTACAGGCGTGAGCCACCGCGCCCAGCCAATCCTTTTACTATTTATGAGACCTGAGAAAAGTTATTTAATGCATCTAATAAAAGTAATACCTTACCTTCTCTATGGAGCGTTTGTGGAGATTATATGAGACTGTTGGTAAACAATGTTTGTGAAGTTTTGGTTTTCTTGTTTTGGGGGGTTTTTTTGTTTTTTTTTTTTTTAGAGATAGGGTCTCACTGTGTTGCCCAGGCTGGATTCAAACTCCTGGGCTCAAGTAGTCCTCCCATCTCAACCTCCTGAGTAGCTGGAACTATAGGTATGTGATACTGTGCCCAGCTCATAAAACATTAAGCACAGTCCTAGGTACCTTCCTAGCTCTCAATATATGGTTGCCACAATGAGGAAGCAGAATAGGACAGTGGCAGTGAGAGTGAAGAGGAAGGGCATAATATATTTTAGAAGAAAAGTATGTTGATAAACCATCGGCATATAGGGGATATGCTCTTCATATGGGGATATATTCTCTCTCTGACAATAAAGTGTGGAATCTAACTGAATTGGAGATAAGAATTTTGGCTGGCATGGTGGCTCATGCCTATAATCCAAGCACTTTGGGAGGCTGAGGCAGGCGGGTCACCTGAGGTCGGGAGTTCAAGACCAGCCTGACCAACATGGAGAAACCCCATCTCTACTAAAAATACAAAATTAGCTGGGCATGGTGGCTCATGCCTATAATTGCAGCTACGCGGGAGGCTGAGGCAGGAAAATTGCTTGAACCCAGGAGGCGGAGGTTGCAGTGAGCCAAGGTCCTGCCATTGCACTCCAGCCTGAGCAACAAGAGGGAAACTCCATCTCCCAAAAAAAAAAAAGAATTATGAGTTATGACTTTGATTTCAGTCTATGTAATTTTTTTTTTTTTCTTTTTCTGAGACGGAGTCTAGCTCTGTTACCCAGGCTGGAGTGCAGTGGCACGATCTTGGCTCACTGCAACCTCTGCCTCCTGGGTTCAAGAGATTCTCCTGCCTCAGCCTCCCAAGTAGCTGGGATTACAGGTGTCCCCCACCATGCCTGGCTAATTTTTGTATTTTTAAAAATTTTTTTTTTGAGACGGAGTCACGCTCTGTCGCCAGGCTGGAGTGCGGTGGCATGATCTCAGCTCACTGCAACCTCCACTTCCCAGGTTCAAGTGATTCTCCTACCTCAGCCTCACGAGTAGCTGGGACTACAGGCATGAGCCACCACACCTGGCCAAGAGAGTATATAATTTTAAACGGCACTGAAATTTCAAAATAGAAATGTCTAATAGACAAAGGAGTGAATATAGAATTTGTTGTTTTAGTAACAATGCACATTTGCAGCAAAATAAAAAAGAATCAGTGAATTTTACATCAGTATTTCCTGTTCTGGATAGTTCTCATGGCCAAAAGTAGCTTCTTTCATCTCTAGTCAGCTGTCCATGTGGTCTGAAGGGAATCAATGTTTTAGTTCTTCCTGCTTCAACATGCCAGTTGGGAAATTCTACCTTACCTGCATCACTGTAAATTCACACCTTATCATTTTATGTACATACAGGTTCACATAGTGTTTTGCATACTGATTTTCTTTACTCACAAGTATTTTAAATGCACACTTTTATTAAACAGTGTGGTCCACAAGCTCAGTATTTTTATTTATTTATGACACAGGATATCACTCTGTTGCCCAGGCTGGAGTGCAGTGTCGCCATCACAGCTCACTACAACTTCGACCTTCCGGACTCAAGCAATTCTCCCATGTTAGCCTCCTGAGTAGCTGAGACTAAAGACGCGTGTCACCACGCCTGGCTAATTTATTTATTTTATTTATTTTTAACGTAGAGACGGGATCTCGATACTTAGCTGAGGCCGGTCCTGAACCCTTAAATCTCACTATATGAAGAACAACCTAGATCTACATTTAGTAGCTGGCTGGGGTGCGACTCTCTCATTTTTCTTTTTTTTTGAGACGAAGTTTCATTCTTGTTGCCCAGGCTGGAGTGCAATGGCACAATCTCAGCTCACTGCAGCCTCCACCACCCGGGTTCAAGCGATTCTCCTGCTTCATCCTTCATCCTTCCGAGTAGCTGGGATTTACAGGCACCTGCCACTGCACCCGGCTAATAATTTTTGTATTTTTAGTAGAGACAGGGTTTTGCCATGTTGGCCACGCTGGTCTCGAACTCCTGACCTCAGGTGATCCTCTTGCCTCAGCCTCCCAAAGTGCTGGGATTACAGGTGTGAGCCACTGCATCCAGCCCAACTCTCGTTTTTCAAGGGCATTATCTGGCTAAAGATAATGACAAATTGTACTAAATCAAAGACCTCACATTGTAGTTTACAGCATCTAATTTCAGATTTTGGTAAATTTAGTTTGGTTTCCAGACACAACAAATAGAAACATGTTTTGGTTTTGTGTAATTTAAGGACTTATTCTGGTTGTCAAAACAAATGGGGAATATATTTCAATGCCTTGAACTCTAGAAACTACAAATTTTCAGTAACCTCTGAATGATTGTTCCCTGGAAGAAATCTTTTAAAATTTAAATCTCTCTTATCTGAGCACTCTTTTATTTATACTTCAGGGTTTTTTTTAATCCGGATGCAGTTTATAGTATGTGTTATTAGGTATTATGAAAATACTTGGTGCCAGCCAAGCACAGTGGCTCACGTCTGTAATCTCAACACTTTGGGAGGCTGAGGTAGGCAGATCACTTGAGGTCAGGAGTTTGAGACCAGCCTGGGCAACATGGCAAAACCCCACCTCTACAAAAAATACAAAAGTTAGCAGGCATAGTGGTGCATGCCTGCAGTCCCAACTACTTGGGAGGCTGAGGTAGGAGGATCGCTTGAGCCTGGAGGTTGAGGCTACAGTAAGCTGTGATCACGCCACTGTACTCCAGGCTGGGTGACAGAGTGAGACCCTGTGTCAAAAAAAGAAAAGAAGAAAGTATAGGTGTGGAATATTATGAACTAGAGGTTACATTTGAAGCCATGATTATAGATGAGCTCTCTAGAGAAAAGGAATATGGTAGAGGAAAAAAGGATTTCTACCAGAAAAGACAGGAATTGTTATTGGCAAGGTGGGAAATCCAGTATCATAAAAAATGAGGAAAGCCAAAAAAGGAAGGCATTTCAAGAGGGGTATTCAATAATATTCATGTACCAAAGAAGTCAGCAAACGGAAGAGTAAAGGTGGTTGAATTTGATGTTAAGGTACTGTCTTCTTTACAGCTGCAGCTGATTATCTTAAATTGAAGAATAATCCAGTCGATACTTTCTCTGCTCCTGTTTACATGATTTGACACTGTGTGCCGTGTGCCCTTTAGAATCGTGGTGGTATTTTTGTTTAGAGTAAGTCAGATACTCTGAAAGTACTTTAAGGTATAAACTGTTATATATTTTCTTTACAAAACTTTTTACTTTTTTTTTTCCTTTTTTTGAGACAGTCTCGCTCTGTCACCCAGGCTGGAGTGCAGTGGCACCATCTCAGCTCACTGCAGCCTCTGCCTCCCAGGTTCAAGCGATTCTCCTACCTCCGCCTCCCAAGTAGCTGGGATTACAGTTGCCACCACGCCTGGCTAATTTTTGTATTTTTAATAGAGACGAGGTTTCGCCCTGTTGGCCAGGCTGATCTCGAACTCCTGACCTCACGTGATCCTCCCGCCTCTGCCCCCCAAAGTGCTGGGATTACAGGCATGAGCCACCGTGCCCGGCCTTTAAAATTATTATTATAAATATAACATGATATTTTGACGATTATTTTCTTGATCATTCCTTGTTTTAGTCACGCTTAAGGCCAGGCATGTTGGCTTACGCCTGTAATCCAGCATTTTGGAAGGCCAGGGTGGGCGGATCACTTGAGTCCAGGAGTTTGTGACCAGCCTGGGCAACATGGAAAAACCCCATCTTTACTAAAAATACAAAACATCAACTGGGCATGGTGGCGTGTGCCTATAGTCCCAGCTATTCTGGAGGCTGAGGTGAGAAAATCACCTGAGCCCAGGAGGTCGAGGCTGCAGTGAGCCAAGATCATGCCACTGCACTCCAGCCTGGGCAACCGGAATGAGACCCTGTATCCAAAAAACAAACCAAAAAATTATGCTTAACAGCCTAGATGAGATTTCAAACCATACACCAAAACTAAACAGCTCCCATTAAAACAGCCAGGTGCACTGGCTCACAAAATGCTGTAATCCCTAGCATTTTGGGAGGCCGATGAGGGAGGATCCCATGACCCCCAGGAATTCGAGACCAGCCTAAGCAACATAGCAAGACCTCACCTCTACAAATAATTTTTTTTTTTAAGTAGTCAGATGCGGTGGTGCGCGCCTGTGTTCCCAGCTACCCAGGAAGCTGAGGTGGGAGAATTGCTTGAGCCCAGGTGGTCAGGGCTGCAGCGAGCCATTATTGTGCCACTGTACTTCAACCTGGGTGACAGAACGAGACCCTGTCTCCAAAAAAAAAGTAAAGAAAGCAGTGACAAGATGTGTGTGACTTCTTTTGTCTTCTATGTTCAGTTTTTTTTTGTTTTTTTTTTTTTTTTAGACGGAGCCTCACTCTTTTGCCCAGGCTGGAGTACAGTGGTGCAATCTCAGCTCACTGCAACGTCCGCCGGACAAGTTCAAGCAATTCTCCTGTCTCAGCCTCCCGAGTAGCTGGGACTATAGGCACACACCACCATGCCCAGCTAATTTTTGTATTTTTAGTAGAGATGGGGTTTCGCCACGTTGGTCAGGCTGGTCTTGAACTCCTGACCTCACATGATCCTCCCGCCTCTGCCCCCTAAAGTGCTGGGATTACAGGCATGAGCCACTGCACCCGTCTAGAATTTTTAACTTGTTAATTCACTAACTACTATGGGTTCAGCTAGTCATATAGCCTGGAAATGTCATTTCAACTAATGTAATATAAAATTCCTGTAATACAACAGCAGCAAATATACCTAATGTCACTGAACTGTACTCTTAAAAATGGTTAAGACTGGGTGTGGTAGTTCATGCCTGTAATCCCACCTACTCAGTAGGCCGAGGCAGGATGGATCCCTTGAGCCAAGGAGTTCGAGGCTACAGTAGGCTGTGATCAGGCCACTGCACCCCAGTCTGGGTGACAGAGGGAGACTTCCCCCTCTTTAATTAAAAAAAAAAAGGCCAGGCACGATGGCTCATGCCTATAATCCCAGAACTTTGAGAGGCTGAGGTGGGCGGATCACTTGAGGCCAGGAGTTCGAGACCAGCCTAGCCAACATGGCAAAACCTCGTCTCTACTACAAATACGAAAATTAGCTGGGCGTAGTGGTGCATGTCTATAATCCCAGCTACTTGGGAAGCTGAGGCAGGAGAATCCCTTGAATCCAGGAGGCGGAGGTTGCAGTGAGCTGAGATTTAGCCACTGCACTCCAGCCTGGGTGACAGAGCGAGACTTTGCCTCAAAAAAAATAAAAATAAATTTAAAAAAAAAAAAAACCGGCTGGGCACAGTGGCTCACGCCAGTAATCCCAGCATTTTGGGAGGCTGAGGTGGGTGGATCGTTTGGGGTCAGGAGTTCGAAACCAGCCTGGCCAACATGGTGAAACCCCATCTCTACTAAAAATACAAAAATTACCCGGGTGTTGTGGTATGCGCCTGTAATCCCAGATAATGCAGTAGAATTGCTTGAACCCGGAAGACAGAGGTTGCAGTGAGCTGAGATCATGCCACTGCACTCCAGCCTGGGCAATGGAGTGAGACTCCGTCTCAAAAAAAATAAATAAGAGTAAATTAGCAGCCGGGTGCAGTGGTTCACAAGCTTGTAATCCTAGCACTTTGGGAGGCCGAGGCAGGCGGATCACCTGAGGTCGGGAGTTTGAGACCAGCCTGGCCAACATGGTAAAACCCTGTCTCTACTGAAAATACAAAAAATAGCCAGGTGTGGTGACACACATCTGTGATCCCAGCTACTCGGGAGGCTGAGGCAGGAGAATCTCTTGAACCTGGGAAGCGGAGTTTGCAGTGAGCCGAGATTGTGCCAATATACTCCAGCCTGGGCAACAGAGCCAGATTCCATCTCAAAAAAAAAAAAGTAAATTAGGTATTCTACCACAATTTTTTTTTAAATCAGTAAATGGGCATGAGTGCTTCAAAATAAGAGTACAGTGAAATCATCATCAAATTACTGATTCTTCTTTGGATCACAGTTATTTATTTATTTATTTATTTTATTTATTTTGAGATGGAGTCTCACTCTGTCGCCCAGGCTGGAGCGCAGTGGTGCGATCTCTGCTTACTGCGACCTCCACCTCACAGGTTCATGGGACTCTCCTGCCTCAGCCTCCCAAGTAGCTGGGATTACAGGTGCACACCACCACACCCAGCTAATTTTTGTATTTTTAGTAGAGACAGGGTTTCACCATGTTGGCCAGGCTAGTCTTGAACTCCTGACCTCAGGTAATCCACCCACCTCAGCCTCCCAAAGTGCTGGGATTACAGGCATGAGCCACCTTGCCCAGCCTTATTCTTGGAACAGATAAATATGATAATGTTTACCCAGGATGCTGAGTGGACAGTTAGCTTAATCATTTACAAGAAGCATTCAGGATTTGCAGCCCGACTTGGAAATTCTGAATATTATTAATTTTTGACATTTATTATTTTAATCTTAGTGATTCGGGTACTTTTATTAAATAAAAATTGATTTTATGTATTCATTTTTAAATGTTTGTAAAATTTAAAAATGGATGCATCAAGGTATGTATCATGTAAGTTGATGTACAGTTATTCCTTTTTTTTCTAGAATGATCTTTGCTGAGTGTTCCCCCAACACTTGCCCATGTGGCGAGCAATGCTGTAACCAGAGGATACAGAGGCATGAATGGGTGCAATGTCTAGAACGATTTCGAGCTGAGGAAAAAGGTTGGGGAATCAGAACCAAAGAGCCCCTAAAAGCTGGGCAGTTCATCATTGAATACCTAGGGGAGGTCGTCAGCGAACAGGAGTTCAGGTACAGTGGTAAATGATGATACTCTAATAAAATGCCAAGGTATAAGATTAGAATGGAGAATGGAAGATGTGAAATTTACTTTCAGCTACTCTTTAATTGCCTTTCAATCGTTTATCTTCTCTTTAGGAACAGGATGATTGAGCAGTATCATAATCACAGTGACCACTACTGCCTGAACCTGGATAGTGGGATGGTGATTGACAGTTACCGCATGGGAAATGAGGCCCGATTCATCAACCATAGCTGTGACCCAAATTGTGAAATGCAGAAATGGTAAGGAAGCAGAAGAAGGTAAAGCCAAGAATCCAGCAGAATAAGCATTGAGTGCAGCAAGGGATTGATCTTTCCAGTGTCAGTCACCTTACACAGAGCAGCTCAGGCTGTTCCCCATTACCCCAGATCCCACGGGCAGAGTAAGCTGCTTCGTTTTCACCCTAACTTCTCACTCCCAGACAGATATTTTTGTTTTTGTTTGTGTTCTGTTTTTTTGTTTGTTTTGCTTTTTTGGTTTTTTTGTTTGGCATGCAAGTAGTTTCAGAATCTATGTCCTAGAAAAATATAATAATGATGATGATGATAGCCAGGGTGGTGGTACACACCTGTAGTCCCAGCTATTTGAGAGGTTGGGGTGAGAGGATCACTTGAGCCCAGGAGTTTCAGGCCAGTCTGGGCAACACAGCAAGAAAAAATCAGAAACAAAAAATAATGATAATAGGCCGGGTGTGTTGGCTCATGCCTGTAATCCCAGCACTTTGGGAGGCCAAGGTGGGCGGATCACGAGGTCAAGAGTTTGAGACCAGCCTGACCAACATGGTGAAACCCATCTCTACTAAAAATACAAAAATTAGCCAGTCATGGTAGCGTGCACCTATAATCCCAGCTACTTGGGAGGCTGAGGCAGGAGAATTACTTGAACCCGGGAGGCCGAGGTTGCAGTGAGCTGAGATCACACCAGTGTACTCCAATCTGGGTGACAGAGCAAGACTCCATCTCAAAAAAATAATAATAATACCTAATATTTATTGAGTTCTTACTATGTGCTAGGCACTGTGTTACATGGATCATCTCATATCAGTTCATTCAGCCACTCTACTGCATGCTTATTAAATACCTGGTGCATTTCTCACAAAGAGAAATAAAAAAAGTGAATCTGGAGGTCCCTTCCCCTCAAATAGATTAGCATCTAATTGAGAAGGAAAAAAATCACACCTAAAAAATAATTTTAAAAAGATTATATGAGGATAGTATGAACAACTTTGGGGTTTTTTGTTAAGTTTTTAAAAATTAAAGTGTAATTCATATACAGAGAAATACATAGACTTTTTTTTTTTTTTTTGAGACGGAGTCTCGCTCTGTTGCCCAGGCTGGAGTGCAGTGGCGCGATCTCAGCTCACTGCAAGCTCTGCCTCCTGGGTTCATGCCATTCTCCTGCCTCAGCCTGCCCAGTAGCTGGGACTACAGGCACCTGCCACCACGCCCGGCTAATTTCTTTTTTGTATTTTTAGTAGAGACGGGGTTTCACTGTGTTAGCCAGGATGGTCTCGATCTCCTGACCTTGTGATCCGCCCGCCTCAGCCTCCCAAAGTGCTGGGATTACAGGCATGAGCCACCGCGCCCGTCTAGAAATACATAGATCTTAAGTGTACATTTCCATTAATTTTTTCAAATGTATACACCCATATAACCAACACCCCTATGAAAATATGACATACTTTGTCATTTCAGAAAGTTACCTTTTAAGTCAATCTCCCAATCCCCCAAAGCAAGCACTGATCTGATTTCCATTGCCACAGATGAGTTTTACCTATTCCAGAACTTCATGTGAATGTATTCTTTTGTGTCTGGCGTCTTTTTTGTGAAAAACATGTTTTTGCAGTTCATCCATGTTGAATGCATTAGTGGTTTGTTACTTTTTAATGTGGAGTAATACTGTGTGAATTTACCAGTTTGTTTATCAATTACTGTGAACAACTTTATATTTGAAAAGTTAGATGAAATGAACAAATCCTTTGAAAAACATTCCAGCCGGGCACAGTGGCTCACACCTATAATCCCAGCACTTTGGGAGGCCGAGGTGGGTGGATCACAAGGTCAGGAATTCAAGACCAGCCTGGCCAAGATAGTGAAACCCCGTCTCTACCAAAATACAAAAATTAGCCGGGCGTGGTGGTGGGTGCTTGTAATCCCAGCTGCTCAGGAGGCTGTGGCAGAGAATTGCTTGAACCCGCGAGGCGGAGGTTGCAGTGAGCCAAGATGGTGCCACTACACCCCAGCCTGGGCAACAGAGTGAGACTCAGTCTCAAAAAAAAAAAAAAAGAAAGAAAAAGAAAAACATACCTTTCCAAAACTGACATAAGACAAAATAGAAAATCTGCACATGTACCCCCAAAATTGAAAATATAACTAAAAATATCTAACAAAAGAACCTGGAGAACCAGATGTCTTCACTGATAATTCTTCCACATACTTAAAGAACAAAGGCTGGGTGCAGTGGCTCACACCTGCAATCCCAGCACTTTGGGAGGTAGAGGTGGGAGGATTGCTTGAGCCCAGGAGTTCAAGACCAGCCTAGGCAAGATGGTGAGACCTGTCTCAACAAAAATTTAAAGATAAAATTTAAATATTAGCTGGGTGTGATGGTGCTACTTGGGAGACTGAGGTGGTAGGATCGCCTGAGCCCAGAAGTTCGAGGCTGTAGTTTTCTGTGATCGTGCAACTGCACTCCAGCCTGGGTGACAGAGACCCTGTGTCTATTTAAAAAAATGAAGACGAAGAAGAAGAAATAATGGCAGTACCACTTATAAACTCTTTGCTTCTATAAAACTAGCATTACCTTCTTCTAAAATCTAACCAGGAAAAAATATAGGCCAGTGTCCTCCATGAACATAGACACAAAAATCCTAAATAAAATATCAACAAATAAAATTTAACAATAAATAAAAAGCTTAATACATCATGACTATGTGGGGTTTATTCCAGGAATAAAAGATTGTTTGGTTTAACATTCAAAAATCAGTGTAAACCAATGTAATTTTATCACAATAACGGACTAAAGACAAAAAATCATATATTGTCTCAATAGAAGCAGAAAAAGCATTAAACAGTATTCAACGCTCATTGATAATTAAAACTCAGCAAACTAGGAATAAAAAGGAACTAACAAATCTGCCAAAGGAAATCCATTTTTAAAAAATCTTTAGCTACCATTATACATAAATAAGGATATCCACTGTCATATCTACATTTGAAGAGTCTAACCAATACAATAAGAAAAGGAAAAAAGTATAAAGATTAGAAATGAAAAAAATTTAACTACCATTATTCGCAGATGACATTATTATACACATGGGAAATTTCTACAGACATAAGTGAATTTAGCAAGATTAATGGAAAGATGGTCAGTATATAAAAATGTATTGAGTACATTTTAATATAGTAGCAACAACCAAGTAGAAAGTGAAATTTAAAAACCATTACAAGGCCAGGTGCAGTGGCTTACGCCTATAATCCCAGCACTTTGGGAGGCCAAGGCGAGCGGATCATGAGGTCAGGAGTTTGAGACCAGTCTGACCAACATGGTGAAACCCTGTCCCTACTAAAAATATAAAAATTAGCCGGGCATGGTGGCATGCGCCTGTAGTCCCAGCTACTTGGGAGGCTGAGGCAAGAGAATCACTTGAACCTGGGAGGCGGAGGTTGTAGTGAACTGAGATTGCACCAATGCACTCCAGCCTGTGTGACAGAGCAAGACTCCATCTCAAAAAAAAAAAAAAAAAAAAAACCAAACCCATTACAGGCTAGTTGCAATGGCTCACGCCTGTAATCCCAGCACTTTCAGAGGCCAAGATGCACGGATTGCCTGAGGTCAGGAGTTCGAGACCACCCTAGCCAACATGATGACTGAAACCCTGTCTCTACTTAAAATACAAAAATTAGCTGGTTGTGGTGGCACACGCCTGTAGTCCCAGTTATTGGAGGCTGAGGCAGGAGAATTGCTTCAACTCCGGAGGCAGAGTTTGCAGTGAGCCGAGATCGTGCCACTGCACTCCAGCCTGTGTGACACACCAAGACTCCATGTCAAAATAAATAAATAAATAAAAACTAATACAATTTACAATAGCTTCATAAAAGACTAGTCCCTAAGAATAAATCTTATGAAAGTTTGTAGGACCTCTATACTAGAAGCTGTCAGAAGTTGGGAAAAAATAAAGATGACCTAAATTAATGGAAAAATACACAATGTTCAAGGGTTGAGTGTTGGCAATTTTTTTTAAGTGAAAGGAAGTTTATTAAGAAAGTAAAGGAATAAAAGAAAAGAAAGGCTATTCCATAAACAGAGCAGCCCCGAGGGCTGCTGGTTGCCCATCTTTATGGTTCTTTATAGATTATATGCTAAACACGGGTTGGATTATGCATGAATTTTCTGGGAAAGTGGTGGACAATTCGCAGACCTAAGGGTTCCTCCACTTTTTAGACCATATAGGGTAACTTTCTGACGTTGCCATAGTGTTTGTTAACTGTCATGGCACTGATGGGAGTGTAGTAGTGAGGACGCCCAGATGTCACTCTCGTTGCCATCTTGGTTTTGATGGGTTTTGGCTAGCTTCTTTACTGCAGCCTGTTTTGTCAGCAAGGTCTTTATGACCTGTATTTTATGCCAACCTCCTATCTTATCCTGTAACTAAGAATGCCTAACCTACTGGGAATGCAACCCAGCAGATCTCAGCCTAATATTACCCAACCTCTATACAAGATGGAGTCGCTCTGGTTTAAACACTTCTGACATTTTCCCCCTCCCTTTTATAAGAGAACCCTTAATCCTTAGAGGTAAACAGGGATGAAGATCCATCTTTAGTAATTTCTTCAGGTTAAATAGGGGTGATGATATTCCTGCCTATTAGGGTCTCTTGTATCCAAGGTAGAGAAGAGATCAGTCAGAAAGCGTCAGTATGGTAAGGGCCATTCATAGTTCTGACAAAAGGTGATATCGCGGGTCAGGAACCCTATACAGGGACTTTGTGGAAAAGGTATGAGGCCAGTTTTCCCAAGGGGCTTTTATTGGCTCTCTAAGCCAAGTTTGGTTCCTTAATAGAAAGCACTCCATTCCAATCAAAGCCTTGGTAAAATAACCAGTTTCTCCAATTGTATCAACTGGTTTCCAGATTTTGGAGAAATGAGGTAGAGGGAAACAAACATCCTTTAAATTTTGTTCACAGGAGTTTTACTCAATTGTTAAGAGCTGTCCATATGCCAGGCATGGTGGCTCATGCCTGTAATCCCAGGACTTTGGGAGGCTGAGGCAGGTTGATCACCTGAGGTCAGGAGTTCGAGACTAGCCTGGCCAAAATGGTGAAACCCCATCTCTACTAAAAATACAAAAAAAAAAAAAAAAATCAGCCGGGCATAGTGGCATACACCTGTAGTCCCAGCTACTCAGGAGGCTGAGGCAGGAGAATCGCTTGAGCCCAGGAGTTGGAGGTTGCAGTGAGCTGAGATTGTGCCACTGCACTCCAGCCTGAGCAACAAGAGCAAAACTCCATCTCAAAAAAAAAAAACAAAGCTGTCAGTAACTCAAAAGTTTCAGCCAATCAGTGTTGCAGTCTATTTCCTTTGGGTTGTGGGTCTCCTAAGTATCATCCCTTCGTGATCGCCAGAAAGATGCCGGAAAGGGGTTCTGATCCAGACTCCAAGGGAGGGTTCTTGGATCTCGCACAAGAAAGAACACAAGAAAGAATTCAAGGTGAGTCCATAGAATAAAGTGAAAGCAAGTTTATTAAGAAAGTAAAGGAATAAAAGAATGGCTACTCCATAGGCGCAGAGCAGCCTTTTTTTTTTTTTTTTTTTTTTTTTTTTAAGACAGAGCTGGAGTACAGTGGTATGATCTTGGCTCACTGCAGCCTCCTCCTCCCAGGTTCAAGCCATTCACCTGCCTCACCCTCCTGAGTAGCTGAGACTACAGGCACACACCACCATGCCTGGTTAATTTTTTTGTATTTTTTGTAGAGACAGGGTTGTGCCATGTTGTCCAGGCTGGTCTTGAACTCCTGGGCTCAATAAGTCAGCCCGCTTCAGCCTTCCAAAGTGTTGGGATTGCAAGTGTGAGCCACCATGCCGGGCCTGACAAGCCAGTTTTTAAAATAGGTAAAAGAATAGGTACTTTAAAAAAGAATATCAAAGTGGTCAATAAATATACAACAGCGCTTAATATGTTAGATACAGTTATTAGGGGAAATATTAAACTAAATTGGAAAACCACTACATACCCTCCAAAATGTAAAAAATTAAAAGACTGACAGTATTGGCAAGGGTAGAGCAGCATAAATGCTCTTAGATTTGCTGGTAGAAGTGTAAATTGGTATAACCACTTTCAAAAAATGGCACAACTTACCAAAGCTAAACATAACCGGTAAACCAGCAACTCTAATCCTAAGTATGTCCGCAGCGGAAATTAGTGTTTATGCTAGACTTGTGCAAGAATGTCAACTAGAAGATATCTTTTTCTCCCCTTCTTTTGGAGACAAGGTCTCACTCTGTCACCGGGGTTGAAGTACAGTGGGACAATCTTGACTCACTGCAACCTCAGCTTCCCAAGTAGCTGGGACCACAGGTGCATGCCACCCTGCCCGGCTAATTTTTGTATTTTTTGATAGGGATGGAGTTTTGCCATGTTGCCCAGGCTGGTCTCAAACTCTTGGGCTCAAGCGATCCTCATTCCTCAGGCTCCCAAAGTGCTGGGATTACAGGTACGAGGCACAACACCCGGCCAGAAGATACCTTTTTTTGGTTTTTTGTTTTTGTTTTTTTGAGACAGAGTCTTGCTCTGTCGCCCAGGCTGGAATGCAGTGGCACCATTTTGGCTCACCACAACTTCCGCCTCCTGGGTTCAAGCGATTCTCGTGCCTCAGCCTCCTGAGTAGCTGTAACTAAAGGCATGCATCCCTACACCCGGCTAATTTTTATATTTTTAGTAGAGACAGTGTTTCGCCATGTTGTCCAGGCTGGTCTCGAACTCCTGGCCTCAAGTGATCTGCCCACCTAGGCCTGCCAAAGTGCTGGGATTACAGGCATGAGGGTAGGTGACAGATCAAGACTCTGTCTCAAAAAAAAAGAAAAGTTACAGTATATATCAGCAAACTTGTTGGCTTTGCACCTATAAAACTATTCACAAAGATGGGAGCAGTGGCCTGTGGAGCAGAGTTTGCCAACTCCTGGTATACATTTAAAATGCTTTCTGCAGCCAGGCTCCATGGGTCATGCCTGTAATCGCAGCACTTTGGGAGGCCGAGGCGAGCAGATCACCTGAGCTCAGGAGTTTGAGACCAGCCTGGGCAACATGGCTAAACCCTATCTTTACTAAAAATACAAAAATTAGCTAGTCATGGTGGCGAGGTGGGAGGATCGCTTCATCCCGGGAGGCAGAGGTTGCAGGGAGCTGAGATTGCGCCACTGTACTCCAGCCTATACAAGAGTGAGATACTGTTTAAAAATAAAAAATTAGCCAGGCGCGGTGGCTCACGCCTATAATCCCAGCATTTTGGGAGGCCAAGGCAGGCGGATCACGAGAGGTCAGGAGTTCGAGACCAGCCTGACCAACATGGAGAAATCCCGTCTGTACTAAAAATACAAAATTAGCCAGGCGTGGTGGCATGCGCCTGTAATCCCAGCTACTTGGGAAGCTGAGGCAGGAGAATCGCTTGAACCCAGGAGGCGGAGGTTGCAGTGAGCCAAGTTCCCGCCATTACACTCCAGCCTGGGCAACAAGCGCAAAACTCCATTTCAAAAAATAAATAAATAAATAAAAATTTTAAATGCTTTCTGAATTCAGGAAGGAAAAATACTAAAAACTAAAAATTTTAGGCAAGGTTACATGTAATAGGGCAGTATCTAAGCTAACCCTTAATGTGTTCCACATTGGTAAGGAGACAAGAAGAAAAAGGCTGAGTCAAACAGCCTGGGTTTTAATCCCCTGGGTTTGAATGCCACTTAATTGCTATATAACTAAACAAACTCTGAGGCGTATATACTTCATATATAAAATAGATATCATAATGCCTATCTTACAGGATTGGGGTTTTTTCTATAGGATTGTTTTGAGAATTAATGATATAACTTGTTATCAGTATGGCATGGTAGTTAAGATTTTGAAGCCACAATGTCAATTTGAAACTTGATTCCTCAAGTTATCAGCTGTGTAACTTTGGGCAAGTGGCTGCCTGTGTGCCTCAGTTGCCTTATTTGTAGTATGAGGGTTGTAATAACTAATAATATTACATATTTTTATATAATTGTTAGGAGGATGAAATAATATAAAATATTATAAAAAGCATTCAGTAAATGTTAGCTATAATGATAATGACTATATTCTTTTTTTTTTTTTTTTAATATATTGAGATAAGGTCTCACTATGTTGCCCAGGCGAGTCACAAACTCCTGAACACCTAAAACACAGTCAGGCACGGTGGCTCATGCCTGTAATCTCAGCACTTTGGGAGGCCAAGGCGGGCGGATCACGAGCTCGGGAGATTGAGACCGTACTGGCCAACATGATGAAACCCTCCCTGTCTCTACTAAAAATATGAAAAAGTAGCTGGGCATGGTGGCACGTGCCTATATCCCAGCTACTCAGGAAGCTGAGGTAGGAGAATCTCTTGAACCCGGGAGTTGGAGGTTGCAGTGAGCCGAGATTCTGCCACTGCACTCCAGCCTGGGGACAGAGCAAGACTACGTCTCAAAAACAATAAACAATAAAACACCTAAAATCCTAAATGATCGTTACCTTACATATAATAGAACAAGAGAGGCACTCATGTGATAGAGATTGGTAGAACTGGAAGATTTGTATAGCTAAGCCATAAAAAGTAATTTTAAGTCATTTAATAAGTGAACTAAAGCCTTTTTTTTTTTTTTTTTTTTGAGACGGAGTCTCGCTCTGTTGCCTAGGCTGGAATGCAGTGGCATGATCTCAGCTCACTGCAACCTCTGCCTCAGGGGTTCAAGTCATTCTCCTGCCTCAGCCTCCCAAGTAGCTGAGATTGCGGACATGCGCCACCACACCTGTCTAGTTTTTGTTTGTTTGTTTTTTGAGATGGAGTCTCGCCCTGTTGCCCAGCCTAGGCTAGAGTGCAGTGGCGGGATCTTGGCTCACCGCAACCTCCGCCTCCCGGGTTCAAGCGATTCTCCTGCCTCAGCCTCCCGAGTAGCTGGGAGTATAGGCACGTGCCACCATGCCTGGCTAATTTTTTTTTTTTTTTTTTTTTTTTTTTTTTTTTTTTGTGAGATGGAGTCTCACTCTGTCACCCAGGCTGGAGTGCAGTGGTGCAATCTTGACTCACTGCAACCTCCGCCTCCCAGGTTCAAGCTATTCTCCTGCCTCAACCTCCTGAGTAGCTGGGATTACAGGTGCACACCACCATGCCTGGCTAATTTTTGTGTTTTTAGTAGAGATGGGGTTTCACCATATTAGTCAGGCTGGTCTCGAACTCCTGACTTCGTGATCTGCCTGCCTCAGCCTCCCAAAGTGCTGATATTACAGGTGTGAGCCACCGTACCCGGCCTTAATTTTTGTATTTTTAGTAGAGACGGGGTTTCACTATGTTGGCCTGGCTGGTCTTGAACTCCTGACCTCATGATCTGCCCTCCTCGGCCTCCCAAAATGCTGGGATTACAGGTGTGAGCCACTGCGTGTGGCCTCGCCTGGCTAATTTTTATATTTTTAGTAGAGACAGTTTTGCCCTGTTGGCCACGCTGGTCTCAAACTCCCGACCTCAGGTAATCCACCTGCCTCGGACTCCCAAAGTGCTGGGATTACAGGCGTGAGCTACCGCGCCTGGTCTGGTCTTGAACTCTTGGCCTCAGGTGATCCTCCCACCTCAACCTCCCAAAGTGCTGGGAATACAGGCAAGCCATATTTTAGGACTTTGAATACCAAGCAGGAAAAGTTGAAGCCTAATTGACAACATAGACCATGTTTTCAAGAAAAATTATTTAGGATTCTTACTCTGGCAGTATTATACAGGCTGCCAAGGATAGAAAAGAGATTAAAAGTGGAGGCCAGGCGTGGTGGCTCATACCTATAATCCTAGCACTTGGGAGGCCGAGGCGGGCAGATCACCTGAGGTCAGGAGTTTAAGACCAGCCTGGCCAACATGGTGAAACCCCATCTCTACTAAAAATACAAAAATTAGCCAGGCGTGGTGGCTTACACCTGTAGTCCCAGCTACTCAGGAGGCTGAGGCAGGAAAATCGCTTGAATCCGGGAAGCGGAGGTTGCGGTGAGCCGAGATCGCACCACTGACTCCAGCCTAGGCAACAGAGGGAGACTCCGTCTCAAAAAAAAAAAAAATTTCCAGCCTTTATAACTCTGTTTTCTCTCTTTACAGGTCTGTTAATGGAGTATACCGGATTGGACTCTATGCTCTTAAAGACATGCCAGCTGGGACTGAACTCACTTATGATTATAACTTTCATTCCTTCAATGTGGAAAAACAGGTAGGAATAATAAATCCTAGAGGGAGATTGAACTTTATCCCTTACAATGCTGTAATAACATGAGCTTTCTGTAAACATGATTGACTTGGAGCCATTAAGAAGTATGTGGGAGGCTGGACACAGTGGTTCACACCTTTAATCCCAGCACTTTGTGAGGCTGATGTGGGCAGATCACTTGAGCTCAGAATTTCAAGACCAGCCTGGCCAACATGACAAAACCCTGTCTATCAAAAATACAAAGATTAGCTGGATGTGGTGGCACGCACCTGTAATCCCAGTTTATTGGAGGCTAAGGCAGGAGAATTACTTCAACCTTGGAGGCGGAGGTTGCGTTACGTTGAGCCGAGATTGCACCACTGTGCTCCAGCCTGGGCGACAAAGCAAGACTGACTCTGTCTCAAAAAAAAAAAAGTATATGGGAGGTCAGGCGCAATGGCTTATTCCTGTAATCCCAGCACTTTGTGAGGCTGAGGCAAGCGGATTACTTGTAGTCTGGGAGTTCAAGACCCGCCTGGGTAACATGGTGCAACCCTGTCTCTACCAAAAAAATGCAAAAACTAGCCAAGTGTGGTCGCATGTGCCTGTGGTCCCAGCTACTTGGGAGGCTGAGGTGGGAAGATTGCTTGAGCCCGGGAGGTGGAGGTTGCAGTGAGCCAGGACCACGCCAATGCACTGCAGCCTGTGGAACAGAGCAAGACCCTGTCTCAAACACAAAAAAAGAAAGAGGCTGGGCATGGTGGCTCGCGCCTGTAATCCCGGCACTTTGGGAGGCCAAGGCAGGCAGATCACAAGGTCGGGAGTTCGAGATTAGCCTGACCAATATGGTGAAACCCTGTCTCTACTGAAAATACAAAAATCAGCTGGGCGTGGTGGTGCATGCTTGTAGTCCCAGCTACTCAGGAGGCTGAGGCAGGAGAATCGCTTGAACCCAGGAGGCGGAGGTTGCAGAGATCGCGCCAATGCACTCCATCCTGGGCGACAGAGCGAGACTTCAGCTCAAAAAAAGAAAAAAGGGAGAAAAGAAGTACATGGGAGCCTGGGCACAGTAGTGCATACCTACCTACAGTCCCAGATACTCAAGAGGCTGAGGCAGGAGGATCACTTGAGCCCAGGAGTTCAAGGCCAACCTGGGCCACAGAACGGGACCCCTTCTCTAAAATGTTTTAAATTTTTTGTTATTAAGACAGGATCTCGTTCTGTGGCCCACACCAGAATGCAGTGATGTGATCATGGCTCACTGCAGCCTTAATCTCCTGGGCTTAAGCAGTCTTCCCACCATAACCTTCTGAGTAGCTGGGACCGCAGGCGTGTACCACTATGCGTCACTAATTTTTTTTTTAATTTTTTGTAGAGATGGGGTCTCCCTCTTTTGTCAAGGCTGGTCACAGACTCCTGGACTTAAGCGATCCTCCCACCTCAGCCTCCCACAGTGCTGGGATTACAGACCTGAGCCACCATAACCAGCCAAATTTTTTAATTAAGTGCTTGCTTTGACAGCATATATACTAAAATTGGAATGATACAGAGAAGATTAGCATGGCCCCTATGCAAGGATGACAAACAGATTACTGAAGCATTTCATGTTTTTTTTTTTATTATTAATTTTTTTTTGAGGCGGAGTCTCACTCTGTCGCCCAGGCTAGAGTGCAGTGGCGTGATCTCGGCTTGCTGCAAGCTCCGCCTCCCAGGTTCACGCCATTCTCCTGCCTCAGCCTACCGAGTAGCTGGGACTACAGGCGCCTGTCACCACGCCCAGCTAATTTTTTGTATTTTTTTTAGTAGAGACGGGGTTTCACCATGTTAGCCAGGATGGTCTCGATCTGCTGACCTTGTGATCCGCCCGCCTTGGCCTCCCAAAGTGCTGGATTACAGGCATGAGCCACCATGCCTGGCCTTTTTTAAATTTTTTTTTAAAGAAGTGTATAGGAGAGGACAGTTTTTTACTCTGTACTCCACCTGTCTGAGATACATAGTGCCCAATTACTTTGAAGAAAGAGATTGCCCTGTCATTTTTGGTCTCCACTCAGTTAACTTTTCTGGGGAAGAAGTTTTCCTAAAATTTAATCCATCATTTCTATTCCAGTGGAAACCCATTTCTATTTATACTCTCAATCAGTTGTTTTCCCCTATATGCAAATTTCTTGATTTATACTTAATGTGTGTCCAAATGCTCAGGAATCCTCTTTAAGCTAGTAAATGAGACTGCAAGCTAAAAAAAAATTATTCTCAGCTGGTCACAGTGGCTCACACCTGTAATCCCAGCACTTTGGGAGGCCAAGGTGGGAGAGTTGCTTGAGCCCTGGAGTTCAAGACCAGCCTGGTCAACATGGCGAAACCCTGTCTCTACACAAAATACAAAAATTAGCCTGGCATAGTGGCACGCACCTGTAATGTCAGCTACTGGGGAGGCTGAGATAGGAGGATCAGTTGAGCCCAGGAGGTTGAGACTGCAGTGAGCCATGATCATACTATTGTACTTCAGCCTGAGTGACAGGAAAGACCCTGCCTTAAAAAAATAAAAATAAAAAAATTATTCTCTCCCTTCAAAGCAACTTTGTAAGTGTGGCTTTGAGAAATGTCGAGGAATCATCGGAGGCAAGAGTCAGCGTGTGAATGGACTCACCAGCAGCAAAAACAGCCAGCCCATGGCCACACACAAAAAATCTGGACGGTCAAAAGAGAAGAGAAAGTCTAAGCACAAGCTGAAGAAAAGGGTGAATAATTATCTAATGACTTTCCCCAAAAGCTGTTCATGAGATGCTTTGAGGCTATTGCTGGAATAAGGGAATTACCAGAGGGTGGCATCTTAAGAGTGGTTTTAATATTCTTGGAGATTATTTCTGACTGATATTTTTTTAAATCTCTAATCTGATCCATCTCTTTTTCAGAGAGGCCATCTCTCTGAGGAACCCAGTGAAAATATCAACACCCCAACTAGATTGACCCCCCAATTACAGATGAAGCCAATGTCCAATCGTGAAAGGTAAAAAGGAAATATCCTTATCCATGTTCTTTGTAAGTTACATGATTGCTTATCTGTGTAAAAAATTATGAAACTTCTATATTGTTGATCCACTTTCTTTTGTCTTAAGCCAAAGGGTTCAGGGGATCTGTGAACTTGGATGGAGGAAATACAATCTTTTTTTTTTTTTTTTTTTTAGTCTTACCCTTTTGTGTGTGTGTGTGTGTGTGTGTGTGTGTGTGTAGAGCTGGGATCTTACTCTGTCACCCAGGCTGGAATACAGAGGGCTGGCTCAACTCCTGGGCTTAAGTGATCCCCCAGCATCATCCTCCCAAGTACCTGGGGCTGCAGGCACGTGCCACCACACCTGGCTAATTTTTTTTTTTTTTTTTAATTTTTTGTAGAGACAAGGTCTCACTATGTTGCCCAGGTTGGTCCTAAACTCCTGGGCTCAAGCTATCCTCCTGCCCCGACCTCCCAAGGCATTGGGATTACAGATACGAGCCAGCACACCAAACCATCTTATGTTCCCTAATTTCTAAATGAAATAACATTTCCACATATCCCTGTAGACCCATCTACTCAGGAGGCTGAGGCAGGAAAATTACTTGAGCCCAGGAATTCAAGACCATCTTCGGCAACATGGAAAGACCTTGGTTTTTTTTTTTTGAGACGGAGTCTCGCTGTGTGGCCCAGGCTGGAGTGCAGTAGTGCAGTGATGCGATCTTGGCTCACTGCAAGCTCCGCCTCCTGGGTTCACACCATTCTCCTGCCTCAGCCTCCCGAGTAGCTGGGACTACAGGCACGTGCCACCACACCTGGCTAATTTTTTATATTTTTTAGTAGAGACAGGGTTTCACCATGTTAGCCAGGATGGTCTCAATCTCCTGACCTTGTGATCCACCTGCCTCGGCCTCCCAAAGTGCTGGGATTACAGGCGTGAGCCTCCACGCCTGGCCAATAATTTAAATTTTTTGAAGTAATTTAAAAATAATTGTTCAGAGAATGGTTCCATAGGCTTCATCAGACTGTCAAAGGAGTCCGCAGTAGAGAAAAAATTAAGAATACCTGCTTTGGCAGGGCGCAGTGGCTCACACCTGTAATCCCACCACTTTGGGAGGCCAAGGCAGGCGGATCACCTGAGGTCGGGAGTTTGCGGCCAGCCTGGCCAACATGGAGAAACCCTGTCTCTACTAAAAATACAAAATTAGCCAGGCATGGTGGTGCATGCCTGTAATCTCAGCTACTCAGGAGGCTGAGGCAGGAGAACTGCTTGAACCCAGGAGGTGGAGGTTGCAGTGAACCAAGATCACGCCATTGCACTCTAGCCTGGGCAGCAAGAGCAAAACTCCGTCTCAAAAAACAAAAAAAAACAAAAAGCAAAAAAAAAAAAAACAGAATACCTGCTTTGTTGACATATTAACAGAGCAGTAGAAAGGATCTTTAGTGGTAATTTCTGCTGTTCCCTGTATTCAGATAAGAATTGTCCCTTTCAGAAGCAAGCAAGTGAGTATGTCCTATTTGTTGGAAGTTTATCTTTATTTATAACCATTGTGTAATTTTAGCCCCTTTCATTCTATTTCCCTTTGAGTTGTAGAAATTTTAAATTTCGGAAAAACCAGTCCAGTGGTTCTCTACTTTGGCTGCCTATTAGCATGGGGAACTTTGAAAAACTCCCAAGGCCCAGGCCACACCCTAGACCACTTAAATGAGAATTTGCAGAGGTAGAACCCAGGTATCAGTAGTTTTTAAAGTCTCCCAGGGGATTCCAATGTGCAGGAACTAGAAAATTAGTCTAATCTTCATTTAAGTGAGAAGTGAGACACATACCTTGAGATTTATCCAAGATCACATCTATTTACATATGTCCTGTTGTGGAAATTGAATAATGGAATCATCAAAATTGTATAGGATCAGTCAACATACACATAATTCATTTAAGTTTAGGGAACCAGGGCCAGGCACGGTGGCTCACGCCACCACTATAATCCCAGCACTTTGGGAGGCCAAGGCGGGTGGATCACCTGATGTCAGGAGTTCAAGACCAGCCTGGCCAACATGGGGAAACCCCATCTCTACTAAAAATACAAAAATTAGCTGGGCGTGGTGGCAGGCACCTATAACCCCAGCTACTCAGGAGGCTGAGAGAATCGCTTGAACCCTGGAAGCGGAGGTTGCAGTGAGCTGAGATCATGCCACTGTACTCCAGCCTAGGCAACAGAGGGAGACGTTGACTCAAAAAAAAAGTAGTAAGTTTAGGGAACCATATGGCAGCACTGCACCTAACATAGTTTGCCCAGTGTGTATCCATCTTATGTGTCTTTGCCTTCATTTGCCAGTCCATTTCTCCTTGTTATAGCTGATCCTGAGACCCTACTTCATCTTGACAACTATATTTAGAATTTGTACAAATAAATCTCTGCCTTCTGGTCAGGCTGTTTCACTTGCCAGCATTTTTGCAGCCTTTAATTGTTGTTTGCCAGATGTATGTAAATATTATGTGTTTTATGTAATGTAAAAAAATTGAAGATACAAAATTGAGTAATGCTTTGCCCATATAATTCTCTTTACAACAGCTCAATTCACGTATATCATCTAACAATGGCTTCCATAGAATAGACATGTAATACATGCTTATTTAATTAATGAACAAAGGAAGATTTTTTTTCCTTCCTTGCAGGAACTTTGTATTAAAGCATCATGTATTCTTGGTCCGAAACTGGGAGAAGATTCGTCAAAAACAGGAGGAAGTAAAGCACACCAGTGATAATATTCACTCAGCATCATTATATACCCGTTGGAATGGGATCTGCCGAGATGATGGGAATATCAAGTCTGGTAAGGCATTTGAAACATTTCTTTCTTTTTTTTGAGACAGAGTTTCACTCTTGTTGCCCAGACTGGAGTGCAATGGCATGATCTAGGCTCACTGCAACCTCTGCCTCCTGGGTTCAAGCAATTATCCTGCCTCAGCCTCCTGAGTAGCTGGGATTACAGGCGCCCGCCACCATGCCCGGCTAATTTTTGTATTTTTAGTAGAGAGGGGGTTTTGCCATGTTGGCCAGGCTGGTCTCGAACTCCTGACCTCCTGCCTTGGAATCAAGGTGATTTGCCTGCCTCGGCCTCCCAAAGTGTTGGGATTACAGGCGTAAGCCACCACACTCAGCCGAATTTCTATTAATTTATTTTAGTTGCTTTCCAGCAGATAATCTATTTAACAACTCCTTTTAGTATTGACCAAAAAAGTTATGATCCTAATATGTACACATCAGTCAGTAATAACCTATCCATCCCAGTTCTTCAGCTTTCCTCTCTTTAGGGAATAGAAAGAAACCTCCTTCTACAGCCTTTCAAACATGACCTATAGTCTGAAATAGTCATTAGGTATCAGATAGATAGTGGGCCCTCTTTGTTACTTCCTACCTTGAAAATAACTTGCAGACAGAGTAAATAGTGATACCAAATCCACTGGGGAAATTGGGGTGGGGGATGGGTAATTATCAGTGGGTGGATGGGTCATTATCAGTTTGAAGACCTTTTTATCTCACATTTAGATTCAGCTGGGGATGGGTCATTTCTCACATTCAGATTCAGTGGGGGACGGGTCATTATCAGTTTGAAGACCTTTTTTTCTCACATTCAGATTAGCACTGTACTCACAAACCATCAGATTTCCTTTTTGTAACCTTCATGCATTAATAATATAACAGCACTCCTGAGTTCAGATATTATCCAGAAGAGACTGAAAGCAGAGGAACTAGCATGTCCAAGCATCCTTTCTAACTGAAAACAGAGTGTTCAAAAGGTCATGCTCTTTTTTTTAATCCTTTCCTTCTTCCCCTCAAAAGGTAGAAGCAATTCTGTGTGATGTGTGAGGGATATGCTGAATGCTAACTAGATAGATTTAAAAATTTGCCCAGAATCGTACATCCTGTCAATGATTTGATTGGCATAAATTCTTTGAACTTATATCCTAACTAGTTTACTTCTAATAATAACAGATACCATTTACAGAGTGCTTACATGTCAGACACTGAGCTACACACATTAAAAGCATTATCTCATTTAACCTGCGTTATTTCCTTATGAGGGAAGTACTACCATTGTTCTCATTTTATGTTTGAGAAGCTGACACATGGGTTAAATAACTTGCCCAAGATCACACAACTAATAAGCAGTGACGCCAGAATTCAGATGCTGATAGATTCATTTTGAAGCCCAGACTTACAACTGCTATACTGTATTGCATTTGAGCACTAAGCTAAGGTCCCTCTTGCAGCATTTTGTCTCCAGTAAATTCCAGTGTTTCCTGATTTTTCATTACAGAAGATAGAAAGAACTCTGTGCCCACTAATCTACCTAATCACTTCAGAGGAAAATAGAGCAAATGGCAGGAATCCATTGGGAAAGAGAAAGACATGTAGAGCTCCTTGTTTCCTGTAACTTAATTTTCACTTTATTCTTCCAGATGTCTTCATGACCCAGTTCTCTGCCCTGCAGACAGCTCGATCTGTTCGAACAAGACGGTTGGCAGCTGCAGAGGAAAATATTGAAGTGGCTCGGGCAGCCCGCCTAGCCCAGATCTTCAAAGAAATTTGTGATGGTATCATCTCTTATAAAGGTGACTATAACCACCTTCAAATTCGTTCTTTTTTTCTTTTTCTTTTTCTTTTTTTTTTTTTAAATAAATAGAGATAGGGTCTTGCTATATTGCCCAGGCTAGTCTCAGACTCCTGGGCTCAAGTGATCCTTCTGTCTAGGCCTCCCAAAGTGCTGGGATTACAGGTATGAGCTACTGCTCATGGGCATTTCTTTTCTTTTTCATTTCTTTTTCTGTCTCCTGATTATCTTCATATTATAGTGGCTTTTTGCAGTTTTCTTAACCTAAGGATATAAAGAGAAAAATGGGGACCAAACTGCCCTAAGATGTAAGATGTAAAGTTTTGAATTTTGAGGCACCTATTCCATTTACATTCCCAAAATAAATCACACTCTCTGCATTCTGTCTTTTTTTTTTTTTTTTTTTTGAGATGGAGGTCTCGCTATGTTGCCCAGGCTGGTCTTGAACTCCTGGCCTCAAGCGATCCTTCTGCCTCGACCTCCCAAAGTTCTGGGATTATAAGCATGAGCTACCATGTCTGTCTTGCATTCTCAAGTAGGCTCATCTCACCGAACATGAAACTGCAGTAAGTATGTCTACCATGTCACTGCATTCTGAGCATGAAACACAGGCTCTTTTACTCTGCTAGTGAAATTGCCAGAAATTAAGTATGGTAGCAAATGAGAAGTGGCCCCTCACCGTAAATTCCATTTTCATAATACAGAGTAACTGTTACAGGAAAAATCAATTACGGAAAATATTCACAGTACAGTACTAAATTATTCAATATCTGGAATTTAATTGGATCCATACCCAACAGAGTAATAGTAATTTATTTATTTATTTATTTATTTTATTTTACTTTTTTTTTTTTGAGACAAAGTCTCACTCTGTCGCGCAGGCTGGAGTGCAGTGGCATGATCTCGGCTCACTGCAACCTCCACCTCCTGGGTTCCAGCGATTCTCCTGCCTCAGCCTTCTTGAGTAGCTGGGACTACAGGCGCACACCACCACACCTGCCTAAGTTTTGTATTTTTTAGTAGAGACAGTGTTTCACCATATTGGCCAGGCTGGTCTTGAACTCCTGACCTCGTGATCCACCTGCCTCGGCCTCCCAAAGTGATGGGATTACAGGCGTGAGCCACCATGCCCGGCCTTTATTTTTTTGGTTTTAGACAGGGTCTCAGTCTGTTGCCCAGGTTGGAGTTCAGTGGTGCAATCTTGGCTCACCACATCCTCCGCCTCAAGGGTTCAGATGATTCTCCCACCTCAGCCTCCTGAGTAGCTGGGACTCCAGGTGTGCGCCACTATGCCCAGCTAAATTTTGTATTTTTTGGTAGTGAGACGGGGTTTCAACATGTTAGCCAAGCCGTTTTCGAACTCCTGACCTCAAGTTCTCTGCCCACCTCAGCCTCCCAAAGTGCTGGGATTACAGGCGTGAGCCACTGTGCCCCGCCAAACTTTTTTTTTTTTTTTTTTTTTTTGAGACAGAGTCTCATTCTGTTGCCCAGACTGGAGTGCAGTGGCACAATCTCGGCTCACTGCAACCTCTGCCTCCCAGGTTCAAGCAATTCTCCTGCCTCAGCCTCCCAAGTAGCTGGGATTGCAGGCATGTGCCACCACGGCCAGCTAATTTTTTGTGTGTGTGTGTTTTTAGTAGAGACAGGGTTTCACCATGTTGGCCAGGATGGTCTCAATCTCTTGACCTCGTGATCTGCCCACCTCAGCCTCCCAAAGTGCTGGGATTATAGGCGTGTGCCATCGCGCCCGGTCTTTTTTTTTTCTTTTTCTTTTTCTTTTTTTTTTTTAGGACGGAGTCCTGTTCTGTCGCCCAGGCTGGAGTGCAGTGGCACAATCTCTGTTCACTGCAACCTCCGCCTCCCGGGTTCAAGCAACTCTCCTGCCTCAGCCTGCCGAGTAGCTGGGACTACAGGTGCATGCCACCACGCCCGGCTAATTTTTTTATTTCTAGCAGAGACGGAGTTTCCCCATGTTAGCCAGGATGGTCTTGATCTCCTGACCTCATGATCTGCCCACCTTGACCTCTCAAAGTGCTGGGATTACAGGTGTGAGCCACCGCACCCATTCCCAGCCAAACAAATTACTATTAATTAAGGGCAGTTAATGAGAACTAGAAAGCACTTTTTGGATAAGATATTCTTTTTGCTATTATAAGATGTGTTGAGTAGTAATTTGCCCTAAGCAGATTACCCTCAATAAGTTCCCATCTCTCATTCTTCATAGGAAGTTCTTCTCATTACCCAACTAACATTGTGCTACCTTTCAAGCAGATACAACTGTATCTTTCATATCCTAGACAATCTTAGAATTGTCATTTGATCCCTGCCTTTATCTACATATCTGAAAAAGTAGATTTTTCACAGGCCTTAAAAAGACTTGGATTTTTGGCCAGACGCAGTGGCTCATGCCTGTAATCCCAGCACTTTGGGAGGCCGAGGCAGGTGAATCACCTGAGGGTCAGGAGTTCGAGACTATCCTGGCCAACATGGTGAAACCCTGTCTCTATTAAAAATACAAAAATTGGCCGGGCATGGTGGCGGGCACCTGTAAGTCCCAGCTACTCGGGAGGCTGAGGCAGGAGAATGGCATGAACCCAGGAGGTGGAGCTTGCAGTGAGCGAAGATCACGCCACTGCACTCCAGCCTGGGCAACAGAGCGAAACTCTTGTCTCAAAAAAAAAAAAGTAGCTTGGCGTGGTGGTACACGCCTGTAGTCCCAGCTACTCGGGAGGCTGAGGCAGGAGAATCGCTTGAACTCAGGAGGTGGAGGTTGCAGTGAGCTGAGATCATGCCATTGCACACCAGCCTGGGCGACAAGAGTGAGACTCTGTCTCAAAAAAAAAAAAAAAAAAAAAGACTTGGATTTTTCTCTCACTTTTAATTTGAGGGATTCTACTCTTCCAGTTAGGAGATGCTTGCCTCCCTTGTATGGTGGAATCTTTCTACTAAACCTCACATTCTTTTGCAGATTCTTCCCGGCAAGCACTGGCAGCTCCACTTTTGAACCTTCCCCCAAAGAAAAAGTAGGTTCACATTTGTGGGAATCATCTGAGTTTTTAAAAAGTGCTAAGTGTGCCAGATTGACACCCTGGCTTTGTGTTCCAGGAATGCTGATTATTATGAGAAGATCTCTGATCCCCTAGATCTTATCACCATAGAGAAGCAGATCCTCACTGGTTACTATAAGACAGTGGAAGCTTTTGATGCTGACATGCTCAAAGTCTTTCGGAATGCTGAGGTATTTTTCACTGACTTCAAACAGATTTCACAAGTTTGTTCTGAAGAGAATTAGTCTAGAAGTTTAAGATTTTTACCCTCCTCTATCAGCCATATTTCTGGTTGGAAAAGCCAGTCATTTTTGAGTATCCTTGGGGTATGTGTTACAGTATACTAAATATTATAGAAGGCTATCTATGAAGACATTGATAGGACTAGAATGGAAGGTTAAATCATTCCCCCCCAAAAAAAGAATTTTTGTAAAAAACTAATTTAGTATTAAACCTTTATGACTGCATTATATAGATATTTTAATACATTTAACTAATATCTATAGTTTCTTTCCTCAAGAAAATAAGTACATGTGAAATATACAGAAATATGCATAGGTAAATGTTTATATATGTGTGTGTGTGTGTGTATATATATATATACTTTTTTTTTTTTTTTTTTTTAATGAGACAGAGTCTTGCTCTGTCACCCAGGCTGGAGCGCAATAGCGTGATCTCAGCTCACTGCAACCTCCACCTCCCGGGTTCAAGCGATTCTCCTGCCTCAGCCTCCTGAGTAGCTGGGATTACAGGCGCCTGCCACCATGCCTGGCTAATTTTGTATTTTTAGTAGAGACAGGGTTTCACCATGTTGGCCAGGCTGGTCTTGAACTCCTGACCTCAGGTGATCTGCCCGCCTTGGCCTCCCAGAGTGTTGGGATTACAGGCGTGAGCCACAGCTCCTGGCCAGTAATATATCTTGAGGATGAAATTGAGGAGTATCACAGTGATAGATTATGGAATAGCTGAAGCTCATTGGAGAGAAAGTGGCCTTGAACTGATTTAAAGGACAGGATGGACTATTGTATGGTGCATAGAAGAGAGGAAATTATTCAGTAATTTTGACATGCCTTGGAGAGGTGTTTGGAAGACAAAAGAGCCTACTAGATAAAGGAATAATAGAAGTTGAAAGACAAAATGAGAAAGAAAAATAGACAAGCGGGAGAAGAATTAGAGCAATCTTAAATTGTAACATTCTTCCTACTGAAACCCAGCTTCCACATAGATTCAACACCTGTAGATCTGTCACAGATATCCACAAGACAAAGGTGTATGTTGAACTTCTACAGTACATTATGCTTGTGATATTAATTCATATTTCATGATCTCTATGTATTTGATCTTGTGGACAAGAAGGCCCGTGACAGGAATTGAATGACAGATCAGTTGAGCAAATGGAAAAATAACATGCAGATTCTAACTTGAATTCATTTTAGTTCAGTTTAAGTTGTTACCAACTGTCTGGCCATATATTTGATACTATTGAAAATCTGTTAACCAAAATGGGAGGGTAAAGAAAGTCATGCTACCTCTTCAGGTAAATTGTTAAGCCACATTGAGAGAACCAAACATGATTTCTTTATTTGCTTTCTTCAGAAGTACTATGGGCGTAAATCCCCAGTTGGGAGAGATGTTTGCCGTCTACGAAAGGCCTATTACAATGCCCGGCATGAGGCATCAGCCCAGATTGATGAGATTGTGGGAGAGACAGCAAGTGAGGCAGACAGCAGTGAGACCTCAGTCTCTGAAAAGGAGAATGGGCATGAGAAGGACGACGATGTTATTCGCTGTATCTGTGGCCTCTACAAGGATGAAGGTCTCATGATCCAGTGTGACAAGTGCATGGTGAGGGTCAGGAAATGAAGCAGAAGCTTGGTCCTGATGAACACGGTGACCATATTCAAAGAAGAAGCCCATGCCTCTTTTGGATTGGCTTGAAAGACTGTTTATGAACTGTAACTTAGCCTTGGTTTCTGTTAGGTTTCTGTGTTTACTATATTGCCTTTCTCCTTTTATCTTTCTTTCACTTTATCCTTCCCTTCTTTTTCTTTCCTTCTCTCCTCTCTTCTTGTTTTTTTGTTTTGTTTTGTTTATAAGATAGGATCTTGCTCTGTCATCCACACTGGAGTGTAGTGGCACGATCTCAGCTCTCTGCAACCTCTGCCTCCCAGGCTCAAGCAATCCTCCCACCTCAGCCTCTCGAGTAGCTGGGATTATAGGCATGTGCCACGTGCCACCATGCCCGGCTAATTTTTTGTACTTTTTGTAGAGATGGGGTGTCACCATGTTGCCCAGGCTGGTCTTGAACTCCTGAGCTCAAGTGATCTGCCCACCTCGGCCTCCCAAAGCGTTGGGATTACAGGCGTGAGCCACCACGCCTGGCTCTTTCCTTCTTTCTGCCCACTTTCCACTGTACACTTCTCACATAATCTGGATCAAGGAAAATGCCAGTATTTCATATAGTGCTTTGCCTTTTGAATCATTAGTGATAATATACTCTATTAATTGAATCCTCTGATAGAGTGAAATATGTTAATACATGTAGGGCTCCTGATGAAGAAGTCAAAGCCTGGATTTGAGCCCTAGTGTCTCCACTAATATATGTGAATGCATAACTTTATGTGTAAAGTGGCTGTAAGTAACGCATAGGATTGTTGGGAGGCTAAAGTTAGACAGGAGTAAATAAAACATTTTGTAGCTGTATTCTGAAAGCAGAATAGCTGTAGCATTTACTTAAATTACTTAGTAATAGTTCAGTAGTCTATTCGTTTTCATATTCTCTGTCCATCTCCCCATTTTATTTGCCCAGATCTATAGATTATGAGTCAATCGGTATACTTTTGCTTAGAACAGTCATTATTCTGTTTTCCTCCTATTTTACCATTTATCTCTAATTTATCATTCACCCAGTTATCCCTTAGTTCCTCTTTTACTTTACCCTGACCTATTGCTAATTTTATTCTGGGCTCCCAGGACACTCTCAATAAGTCATAGCCTCCATGTTCCCCAAACTGTATGTTTTTCTACAGGTATGGCAGCACTGTGATTGTATGGGAGTGAACTCAGATGTGGAGCACTACCTTTGTGAGCAGTGTGACCCAAGGCCTGTGGACAGGGTAAGCTGAACCTCTGATAAAACTCTGATCTATAAGTAGGAGAGGTAGCACATGGTATCTTACCTGTCCTGCTCCTGCTTTGCAGAATTTCCTTTAATAGGTTGTTCAGCCTCTCTGGGCCTTGGTTTCTTAAACTTTACATTAAGGATCATAATTCTGTTCTTCCCTATTTCAGGAGTATGATCAAAGGGAAAATAAAATACTTAGAAATCTGTGGAAGGAATGGCACTATATAAAACTAAGGTTTTTGGCCGGGCACGGTTGCTCATGCCTGTAATCCTAGCACACTGGGAGGCTAAGGCGGATGGATTGCCTGAGCTCAGGAGTTCGAGACCAGCCTGGGCAACACGGTGAAACCCCATCTCTACTAAAATACAAAAAAAATTAGCTGGGCATGGAAGCGTGCACCTGAAGTCTCAGGTACTTGGGCAGCTGAGGCAAGAGAACTGCTAGAACCCGGGAGGCAGATGTTGCAGTGAGCCAAGATCATCAAGATCATGCCAGTGCACTCCAGCCTGGGCGACAGAGCAAGACTCCATCTCTTAAAAAAAAAAAGGCCGGGTGCAGTGGATCGTGAGGTCAGAAGTTCGAGACCAGCCTGGCCAAGATGGTGAAACCCTGTCTCTACTAAAAATTCAAAACTTAGCCAGGCACAGTGGCAGGTGCCTGTAATCCCAGCTACTCAGGAGTCTGAGGCAGGCAAATCACTTGAACCCAGGAGGCAGAGGTTGCAGTGAGCCAAGATCGCATCACTGCATTCTAGCCTGGGTAACAGAGCAAGACTCTGTCTCAAAAAAAAAAAAAAAAAAAAAGCTGGGCATGGTGGCTCACACCTATAATCCCAGCACTTTGGGAGGCCGAGGCGGGCAGATCACAAGGTCAAGAGATAAAGACCATCCTCGGCCGGGCGCAGTGGCTCACGGCTGCAATCCCAGCATTTTGAGAGGCCAAGGCGGGTGGATCATGGGGTTAGGAGTTCAAGACCAGCCTGGCCAATATGGTGAAACCCCATCTCTACTAAAAACTGCAAAAAAAATTAGCCGGGTGCAGTGGCAGGCGCCTGTAATCCCATCTACTTGGGAGTCTGAGGCAGGGGAATCACTTGAACCTGGGCGGCAGAGGTTGCAATGAGCCAAGATCACGCCACTGCACTCTAGCCTGGGTGACAGAGTGAGACTCAGTCTCAAAAAAAAGACCATCCTGGCTAACATGGTGAAACCCCGTCTCTACTAAAAATACAGAAATTACCTGGGCGTGGTGTTGTGTGCCTGTAGTCCCAGCTACTCGGGAGGCTAAGGCAGGAGAATTCACTTGAATCTGGAGGCGGAAGTTGCAGTGGGTGGAGATCGCACCACTGCACCCCAGCCTGCCGACAGAGCAAGACTCCATTTCAAAAAAAAACAAAACTGAGGTTTTTATAAACACTATCAGATGTCCATGAAAGGAATAGCTTACAAAATCCAGAACTTGGTACCCTTAACGTCATTTATGTTAGACAGTGGTTTAAGTGAAAAGAGCACTGGACTCAGAATCAGCAAAGGTTAGTGTTAGGCTCACTTCATAGGAGAGAGGGTAAGTGGCTTGTGTAAGTCATTAAGTGGGTTCTGTGCTTGGCTCTGCTATCTTTATATGTGTGATTTTGGGCAAGTCATTTTTACAAAAAGAAGAGATTTAGGCAGTATTTCTTAACAATGTTGCTGTTGTCATGTTTAGGTGAATAGTCCTTGTTGTGAGGGATGCATTTCAGAATGTTTGGCTTCCTTGGACCCTGGGCATTAAATACCAGTAGCATACCCCAATCATTGTAATAATTAGTCTCCCTTCACACATTTTCATATGGCCCCTAGATTACGTAGAGCAACTACACAATTAGTGCTTCATAAAACATAGATTGAGATACTTAGCCTATCAGTTTTGTCCTCTACCTTCACTTTTCCAGGTTTAACAGCTCTAGTTGCTTTCATCTTTTTTGTATATCTGTGGTATATTGAAATGACTAAACAGTAAGTTTTGATTGAGAATTCTAGGTTGAGAAATAAGTAGGCTGAATGTAGTAATTCCAGCCCTTATACATTGGCTTTCTGCTCCTATCAGGAGGTTCCCATGATCCCTCGGCCCCACTATGCCCAACCTGGCTGTGTCTACTTCATCTGTTTGCTCCGAGATGACTTGCTGCTTCGTCAGGGTATGTATACAGGAGCTAACCCTACTTGTCAGAGGTGACCTTTCTGAATAGTAGGAAGTCTCTGCTGTCTCCATCGTAGTCATTGTCTCCATACGGCCTCGAATAGCAATAGAATATAAGTTTTTATATCTGTAGTCCTTGTGCTTACATGCATCACCTCTCCACCAAATAATACTAATTTGAAATGATAGACATGTTACAAAGCTAACTTTAAGACTGGGAAAAACATATAGGAAGCTCAAGAAATGGAATGCCTCCCTTATATTATTGTCATAGTCTAGAATTGATTATCATCACTTAACACTGCTGCTTTTAGCTCTCTGTATTTATACTGTTTCAGATTATGAGTTCTATGTAGACCCTGAGTCAGATAAACAGATGCCTAACAGAATTCATACAAGAATTGTTTTATGTTTCTTCTGTGTTCTGGGTCTTCCTAGGTGACTGTGTGTATCTGATGAGGGATAGTCGGCGCACCCCTGATGGCCACCCGGTCCGTCAGTCCTATCGACTGTTATCTCACATTAACCGAGATAAACTTGACATCTTTCGCATTGAGAAGCTTTGGAAGAATGAAAAGTACGTGCTGAGGTTCTGTCCTTTTCTTCCAGCCGTGCTGTACCAGCGGAGCTGAATGTTCACTAGGATCTTGCTAATCAGCTAAACCTCTCCCTTCTCACTTTTCCATTGTTTTAGAGAGGAACGGTTTGCCTTTGGTCACCATTATTTCCGTCCCCACGAAACACACCACTCTCCATCCCGTCGGTTCTATCATAATGAACTATTTCGGGTGCCACTCTATGAGATCATTCCCTTGGAGGCTGTAGTGGGGACCTGCTGTGTGTTGGACCTTTATACGTATTGTAAAGGTAAGTGATCTGGGCTAGTTAAAAAATGACCTCAGCCAAGTGCAGTGGCTCACGCTGGTAATCCCAGCGGTGTGGGAGGCCGAGGCAGGCAGATTGCTTAAGCCCAGGAGTGTGAGAACAGCCTGGCCAACGTGGCAAAACTCTGCCTCTGTAGCTGGGCATGGCAGTGTAGGCCTGTAGTCCCAACTACTGGGAGGATTGCTGAGCCTGGGAGGCAAAGGTTGCAGTGAGCCAAGATCACACCACTGCACTCCAACCTGTGCAACAGAATGAAACCCTGCCTCAAAAAAACAAAAAAAAAAAAAAAAAAAAAGACTTCAATGACCTCATGTCTCCTGTTCATTGCCCACCCCATTCTTGTTGCCTGTATATGATGAAAGATTCTCCAAGGCTAGCTATGAAACTTCAGAGAGCTCTACTATATTTTTTCCTTTCTTTTACCTAGTGCTTAGTACTCAATAAAAGTTTATTCTTTTTTATTAAATTTAGTTAATTTTGTTAATACTGTGTACTAATTTCAAATTCCAGCTCTACCACATTTTATCTATGTTCCTTTGTGGAATTTACTTAATCTAAGTATCAGTTTCCCATTGAAAATAAGGACTATCTATTTTAAAGAGTTCTTAAAAGATTATATAATATAATCTACAAAAGCACTCAGCCTAGTTTATGGCTTAGAGTAAAAGCTCAATATGTTATTTGTCACTATTAGCAGAGTTCAGTTGCCTAGACTGTTCTCTCAGAATCATAGCAAAATAGTCTAAAAGACTACATATTCCATTCCAAAACTGACAGACTGCTTTCAGTTCTGTGTGATACTGATGAGTCCTCCTTGTCTCAGTTAAAAAGTGTTCATTTACAAATGTGCTTCCCTCAAATTTATGCCTCTGTTCTTTTCTTGTAACTCCCCGTAACCTGCTCGGTTTTTCCCTCAAAATACTCCCTCACACATCCCTGCAGCACTCAGTTTACATTTCTGGTTTATTTCCATCCATTCTGCTGTATATTTACTTTATCCTTTGTTGACACTAGTGTCTGAGAACTCTTTGTCCGGCAACTACCAAATGCTTAGTTATCCTGCCTCTCTAAATAGCTACCATGTAGGGTTTTAAGGGTCTAGCTGCTCTCCCATTGATGTGTATGGGGTCTTTGGGCAGCTCAGGGGGAGAAATGGCTAAATAGGATTCCTTAACACTGGTTGGACCCATAGGGAGACCCAAAGGAGTAAAGGAGCAAGATGTGTACATCTGTGATTATCGGCTTGACAAGTCAGCACACCTGTTTTACAAGATCCACCGGAACCGCTATCCTGTCTGCACCAAACCCTATGCTTTTGATCACTTCCCCAAGAAGCTCACTCCCAAAAAAGATTTCTCGGTGAGTCTCCTTCCTTTCTTAACACTACATATTAGGACAATCTGGTTCATGCATGAAATTCACTGAGCGAAAATCTTCACGTAGTTCTCTGCTTCTTCATCCAAATTCCATCCCAAACTATGGATATCTCTGTCTCTATTTGGGACATTTGAACAGCATAAGTACATTTCCTCACATAGACTGTATCTCAGAAAATTGTTGATATAGTGTTATACCTTTCCTCTTTTCTCTTTCGTCTGTTTAACCTTTGCTGGCGAGCCCCATTCTGTAGATTTTTGTTTTGTTTTGTCTTTCACACCCATAATTTTAAGAAGCAAGAACCCTGAAAAACTCCTTTTTTTCCTCTCTCATTGAGAACACACCCGTAAAAGAAGAACCTTCACAGAAAATAATTCAGTGCTTTTTCTTTTTATGCCTGCATTAAAAATGGAAGACACGATCATTATATAAAATTTGTGAGCCAGGCGCAGTGGCTCACGCCTGTAATCCCAGCACTTTGGGAGGCCAAGGTGGGCGGATCATGAGGTCAGGAGATCAAGACCATCCTGGCTAACACGGTGAAACCCCCTCTCTACTAAAAATACAACAAATTAGCCAGGTGTGGTGGCGGGTGCCTGTGGTCCCAGCTACTCGGGAGGCTGAGGCAGGAAAATAGCGTGAACCCAGGAGGCAGAGCTTGCAGTGAGCCAAGATCACGCCACTGCACTCCAGCCTGGGTGATAGAGCGAGACTCCGTCTCAAAAAAAAAAAAAAAAATTGTGAACACTGAAACCCCGTCTCTACTAAAAATACAAAAATTAGCCAGGTGTGGTGGCACGCACCTGTAATCCTAGCTACTCAGGAGACTGAGGCAGGAGAATCGCTTGAACCTGGGAGGCAGAGATTGCAGTGAGCCAAGATCGCGCCATTGCACTCCAGCTTGGGTGACAGAGCGAGACTCCGTCTCAAAACAAAACAACAACAACAACAAAACAAAATTTGTGGTGGTGGTGTTTATTGTATAAACATCATGGTGGCTCATGTGTGTAATCTCAGCACCTTGGGAGGCTGAGACAGGAGGATCACTTGAGCCCAGGAGTTTGAGGTTACAGTAAGCTGATTGTGCCACTGCACTCCAGCCTGAGTGACAGAGACCCTGTCTCAAAAAAAAAAAAAAAAAAAATTAAGTATAGAAGCATAAGAGGAAAAAAGTTATATATATACTCCACTATCCAGAAAATACCCATTATTAACATTTTCATTGTCAGGCTTTTTCCTGGTATTTTTTCTTTCAAATTGTTGAGAACCGTGTGCCAATTATACGTTTTGTCATTCATCATTCCATAAAGATTTTGATCATCCATTCATCTGTTTGCTCTAATAAAACCCTGGCTGAGCTCCTCATCTTTGAGTCTTCTTTTAGTGGGCCTGTCAAAAGTCATAGCTGTCACCCTGGAATCCTTAGAAATAATCTAACCAGGGCCAGGCATGGTGGCTCACACCTGTAATCCCAGAACTTTGGGAGGCCGAGGAGGGTGGATCACAAAGTCAGGAGATTGAGACCAGCCTGGCCGACATGGTGAAACCCCATCTCTACTAAAAATACAAAAATTAGCCGGGCATGGTGGCATGCACCTGTAATCCCAGTTACTCAGGAGGCTGAGGCAGAAGAATCGCTTGAACTCAGAGGCGGAGATTGCAGTGAGCCAAGATCGCACCACTGCACTCCAGCCTGGCAACAGGACAAGACTCTCAAAAAAAAAGAAAGAAAAATAAGCTAACCAGAAAACAAAGCAATATGTTCCTATTTTCCCTATTTTTTTTTTTTTAATTTTCCAGACCGTCTTTTGTATTCTCTGCCCACCACCAGGTCTTTCCTTGCATCTAGACTTATTTGGTTTTGCTTGCTCAATCAATAGCTTACTGACTAGCTTTGAAACCCCAGCCTTAACTACAGTCATGTGCAACATGTTTCAGTCAACATTGGACTGCATATACAACGGTGATCCCGTAAGATTATAATGGAGCTGAAGAATTCCTTCCTATCATCTAGTGATGTCATAGCTGTCGTAACATACTGCAATGTAATACCTTTTCTATGTTTAGATACATAATACTTACCATGGTATTACAACTGCCTACAGTATTCAGTACAGTACTGTGCTGTATATATAGGCTTGTAGCCTAGGAGCAATAAGCTATACTAAATAGCCTAGGTGTATAGTAGGCTATACTATCTAGGTTTGTGTAAGGATGCTTTATGATGTTTACATAACAATCAAATCACCTGATGACATATTTCTCAGAACATATCCCCATATGTCCCCAAGCGACATATGACTGTATTTAAAAGGTGAAATGGGGTAGAAAAAATTGTGCATTTATCCCTCCCATTGTCATCCTGGGAGCACAAAATGCTGATAATCATTGTGGCCTGCATATTCATAGAAGTACTAAATTTCTCATCTTAAAACAAAGTCACCCAACTTGTCTACTGCCCTACTGTGTTCCTTATCCTGACTGGCCCCAGAGAAGAGCTAGCTCTCCCAGCTTCTACAATATGCTTACCTCTTCCTTTTCTTCTCTGCAGCCTCATTACGTCCCAGACAACTACAAGAGGAATGGAGGACGGTAAGTCCCATGGGGGGATATGAGGATCCTAAGGGATTGACTAAGAGCTTGAATGGATCAAGAAAACAAACAACTACCCACTCAGCTCCACCTCTAGGACTGGGTATTCTCTGCAGAGTAGCCCAGTGTAGTGCCAGCACTATGGAAGAACTAAATTTCAGTAGATGTGGTCCCATTATGGAGCCTTAATTGGAGCAACAGAGAGATGTGCAGGGAGTAGAGACAGAGATTTGGAACAGAACTCCAGACTCAGAAAAGTTTCTTTTAGATGTCTGTAAGCTTTCCCCATTACCTCAAGGTATATCAGCTCTTGGTACCTCTATCAAGGAACAGATGTAGCCAGTACAGTTTTCACTGAGCTATGAACTGTGGGTTCATAGTTTTTATTTTTGCTTATTTTGTACGTGAGGATTATTCCTGAAGAAAGATGACAGAAGGCTTTTTCTTCAGTCTCCTCATCTGTTGAATGGGGGCATAACAACTGCTTTACCTACACCAATAGCTTACCATAAGGGAGAAAATATTAGACTATTGATGTGGAAAAGGGAAGCACGAAAATTTAAAACTCCATTTAAATATTTATTATTGTAGTTGGATTATTGGCATCACAAGGTTGTGCCATACTTCTCTAGTCATGAAGCAGTCATTTAGAACCAGCTAAGCAATTTTATTAGCCCTTGTATATTTTATGGATTCCTGTACCATTTGTGCATATTCCTAAGAGAAATAATAAAAGTTGAATTTTACAAATAAATTTCTGGTAAAGGTAGTGTTTTATTCAAATAATATAAAGTGAAAACGAGAGTCAAGTTTCTTACCTCAAGCTAAGGCTCTAACTGCTGGACTCCAGGATCTCAAGCCATCTTGAGGCCTCCTACCCTTCATCCCCTTTTCCTCCTCAAGTGTCTTACACTAAATTCAGATATCCTTCTGGCAGATCATCCTGGAAGTCTGAGCGCTCAAAGCCACCCCTAAAAGACTTGGGCCAGGAGGATGATGCTCTACCCTTGATTGAAGAGGTTCTAGCCAGTCAAGAGCAAGCAGCCAATGAGATACCCAGCCTGGAGGAGCCAGAACGGGAAGGGGCCACTGCTAACGTCAGTGAGGGTGAAAAAAAAACAGAGGAAAGTAGTCAAGAACCCCAATCAACCTGTACCCCTGAGGAACGACGGCATAACCAACGGGAACGACTCAACCAGATCTTGCTCAATCTCCTTGAAAAAATCCCTGGAAAAAATGGTAAGAAGAATCAGGTTCATATCTAGGGTTTAAGATAAATGCGAAATGAGAGGGAATGGAAAAAAATTGTAATTACTGGTTCAGCATCCAAAGTATTCTAAGAAAATGGTATAGTTCTTTTATAGGCTTGCTTTTAGTTATATCTTGGTAGTGAAACTGGAAGGTGAGATGATCTCCTCTAAAGAACCACCTTTTTCATGTAGGGTTGGAGGATGGGCTAAATTGCTTATAGGTCAGAAAAGGAATCACTGAGTTCGTGTGCTCTCCTTAGAGCTCAAATCTGGAATAAGGAGTAGGAGATTGGTATTTTGATGAGCCTCCTTGGTTCTGTTTTCAGCCATTGATGTGACCTACTTGCTGGAGGAAGGATCAGGCAGGAAACTGCGAAGGCGTACTTTGTTTATCCCAGAAAACAGCTTTCGAAAGTGACCCTCAAAGAATGAGAACCTCAAGCATCTGGGATCCAGTGGAGCTAATCAGTCCTGCCTCCTGCTCTCTGGGTATAGACAGGGGTGGGAAGGGTCCATCTGGGCAAGGGGAATGGGGCCATGTTGTTGACATTAGGTACTTAATAAGCCTTGGAGCTAGTGGAGAGGGAGAGGAAAGGGTTCTGTCCAAGACAGTTCAGGTTAATTAATTTTCCTCTCCATTGCTTCACCTTAAGGGTTAATAATGTAGAGAGGAGGGAGGACCACATTGATGACCAGAACCTACTGGTACTTTCTAGCATTTGCCCCACCCCACAGCTTAGGTTTTTCTGTCATCCTCAGATCCCACAGGCATTGCGAAGAAGCTGCTTCCTATACCCAGGTATAACTCAAAATCCAAAGGGATAGGGCCAGGATCCCTATTCCTACCCCATCTATTCTCTGTTGGCTCCAAGAGCTACCCCAGAGACCTTAAACAGAAACAGTAGCTGAGGCTTCTTCCTAGATACCTGACTAGGGAAGTTTGTCTCTCCTTTCTTGCCCAACCAGGTCAAAGTAAAATGTGAGTTGACAGCTCAAAGCACTTGTAACTGCTGCCCCCTCCCTACCTCTACTCCCCAAAATGGAATCATGGGATAGGGAAGGCCCCCATGGGGTCAGAAGGGCACGGTAGTTCTTGCAATTATTTTTGTTTTACCCTTCATAACCTGTCAAACATATTTTTTTCTAATGAGAAAGCCAGGCCCCCGCCAGCACACATGCTGTTTTTAATGCGCTGTAGTTCTTGTGTGTCTGCTGTGCTGTGCAAATGGAGATCAGTTCAAAATAAAATCATTTAAAAACCTACATAAAAAGAACTCTAAACCCACCCCTGCAACAAAAGTCACTACATAAACTGTTTAGCAGTATTCACCTATCAGAGTATTTGTTGTGAGTATAGATTATCAATTGAAAACACTACTCTTGTTTCTTAATTGTACAGTTTTCAATGTCCCTTTCTTAAAGAGACAGTGTATTTCTCTTCACCCCTAGTCCCATCTTCCCTCACCCTCCTGAATGACATCAGGAGGTATATCCAGGGTGTCTCCTTCCTTCCTACTCTCTTGACCAGAAGTTAACAGACTATACTGTCTCTTTAAAAATAAAATTTAAAAAGCTTTGTTGTCTTTTCAGACATACATATTCATATATGTTTTAGATGTTCTTATAAGAGAAAAGATGGTTTTTAAATGTGCCAAGTTGTGTGTGTGTGTATATATATATGTGTGTATGTGTGTGTATATATATGTGTGTGTGTGTGTGTATATATATATATATATATATACACACACACACACCTGCTGTGTGATTGGTAAGCAATACAATAGTAAATATGTCCCCATTACTTTTTTCTAATATTGGACCAATGCTGTCCTAATTGTACATTTCCCCTTATGGTGACGATGCTCTGACTCGTTTAGGTAGACACATTGACCACCTTCCATTCCATTGAATATTTTTTCCTTTTTCCCCTTTCTGTGTCATTCTTGAGGAAAAAACAAAAGAGAGAGGGGATGCCAATGATCCCCTTGAGCAGAGAAAAAAAGCAAAATAAATATTTTATTAAAGAAAAAAGAGAATTAAGAAAATAGTTTGGAGTATTTTCTTACTGTAGAGAAGCACTGTACATTACTAAGAGACCTGGGTATAAGATACTCACATGTGGAGCTGGAAAAATCGCATGTCCAAGCCCGTTTGAGTGGTTTCTTTTGTTTTTCATTGCAGGGAGTGGGTGGGAGGGAGGTGGGACTAGGGGCACTTTGGGGGTCTCCTTTTAGTCAAAAGCGAGAAAATGACAAGAAAGAGATTAAAATTCAATGTTTCCTTTATAGTGTTAAACACTAAAATTTTAAAAAAGATGAAAAAGAAAAAAAAACTTTGTAAAATGCGAGAACAGAAGCAAAAGACACTACGCTCTGTCATTTTATCTTTCTTTTGTTGAAAGACTAAAAAAAAACTGAAATGTTTTTTAGACAATCAAATGTTAGGTAAGTGCAAAAACTTGTTTTTTCTTACTGGTGTAGAAATTAATGCCTTTTTTTATTTTTCAGTTATTTTATAATAACGAAATAAAAAGAACCCCCCAGCTGCCAGGCGGGTTTTGGTGTTTGAAATGCGGGGCAAAGCACTACATCACTGCAAATAGATACAGAGTTAGTCTGCATGTCTGTAGGCTGTGTGATTGCGGAAAATATAAATGCTGCTAATATATTTCCTTTTTACAAAAGCATATCTAAATAGATGATTGTTTTGATGTTAATCTTTGTAAATTATGTATTACCAATTTTAACATTGGATGTAATTGCATACAAAGCTTGCATCTCAATCCTTGAAAGTCTAGTATTAAATGGAAAAAACTTTTCCTAACTGTGGACTGATGAGCTTGCTATTTTTTCCTCCTTCTTATCCCCCATTTATCTTCCAAGACAACCTCATCCTGTTTCCAAGGGGATCTTTCTGAAACAACATCATAAACATGCTAGGCTGCACATGAGCACACTCACTGCCGTTGACTACTGGATAAAGTCATTTCTTCAGTACTAGGATCTTTCTAGTCTGGACTCAGCCTAATCAATCAGCACAATAATAACACACACCAAATGTCCAGTTGCTTTTCTGTTTTTTGTTTTTGAGACAGAGTCTCCCTGTTACCCAAACTGGAGTGCAATGGCACAATCTCGGCTCACTGCAACCTCCACATCCCAGACTCAAATGATCCTTCTGCCTCAGCCTCCCAAATAGCTGGAGCTACAGGCATGCATCACCATGCCTGGCTAATTCTTGTACTTTTTGTGCAGACGGAGTTTCACCATGTTGCCCAACGTAGTCCAGTTGTTTTGTTGGGTTTTTTTTAATGTTTTTGTTTTTGAGACAAGGCATAACTGTGTTGCCCAGGCCAGAGTGCAGTGGTGCATTATAGCTCACTGCAACCTCAACCTCCTGGGCTCAAGCAATCCTCCCAACTCAGCCTCCTGAGTTGCTAGGACTACAGGGGCGCACCACCACGCCTGGCTAATGTTTTTATTTTTTGTAGAGACAGGGATCTCCCTGTGTTGCCCAGGCTAGTCTCAAACTCCTGGGCTCAAGTGATCCACTCACCTCAGCCTCCCAAAGTTCTGGGACTACAGGCATGAGCCACCACACCTGGCCCAGCTGTTTCTTTTCTTTTCTTTTTTTTTTTTTTTTTTTTTGAGATGGAGTCTCGCTCTCACCCAGGCAGGAGTGCAGTGGTGCAACCTCGTCTCACTGCAACCTCTGCCTCCCGGGTTCAAGGGATTCTCCTGCCTCAGCCTCCCAAGTAGCTGGGATTATAGGCGCCTGCCACCATGCCTGGCTAATTTTTTTTGTATTTTAGTAGAGACGGGTTTCACCATGTTGGCCAGGCTGGTCTCAAACTCCTGACCACAAATGATCCGCCCACCTCCCAGAGTGCTTGGATTACAGGCCTGAGCCACCGCACCCAGCCCCAGCTATTTCTTAAACATGCCATGCGGGCGGATCACCTAAGGTCAGGAGTTCGAGACCAGCTTGGCCAACATGGTGAAACCCTGTCTCTACTAAAAATACAAAAAAATTAGCCGGGCGTGGTGGTGGATGCCTGTAATCCTAGCTACTCCGGAGGCTGAGGCAGGAGAATCGCTTCAACCCGAGAGGCAGAGGTTGCAGTGAGCCGAGATTGCGCCACTGCACTCCAACCTGGGCAACAAGAGTGAAACTCTGTCTCAAAAAAACAAAAAACAAAAAACCATGCCATGCTATTCTACATCTCCATCCTTTGCACACACATGCGTCATCATCTCATTAATTCTCAGTAACAACCACTGAGGCCGGCAATATATAACTTTAGGCCACGTTTTTTTAGGCCACTATGTGTTAGACCATTTCTGTCATAAACAGTTTCTATATATTTGTTTATTAATCCTCACAAAAGCCCTTTGTGGTAGGTACCAAATCCCAATTTTATAAATGAGGAAATTGAAGCAAAAGACAATTTAAGTAACTTGCCCAAGATCACATAGTTAATCTTCATAATAGTCCTCTGAAGTTATTCCCATTTTGTAAGAGTGAAAACTGAAGCTCAGGAAGGTTAAGTAACTTGCCAAAGGTCACCCAGTAACTAGTGTTGGAGCCAGAACTCCAAAGTCTGTGTACTCCTCCACAGATAGAAAAGTGTCATAAATAGACAAAAGTGACCCTACTAATTAAGGAAGATAAACCCATTCCTGCAGATAACTGAAAGGCCTACCAAAACTTTGTCCCAGACATGAGTTAAACATTTAGGCTGGGAAGCCAGGCACGGTGGCTCACGCGTGTAATCCCAGCACTTTGGGAGGCTGAGGCGGGTGGATCACCTGAGGTCAAGAGTTCAAGACCAGCCTGGCCAACATGGAGAAACCCTGTCTTTACTGAAAAATACAAAAATTAGCTGGGCGTGGTGGCACATGCCTGAGGCTGAGGCAGGAGAATCGCTTGAACCTGGGAGGCGGAGGTTGCGGTGAGCCGAGATCCTGCCATTGCACTCCAGCCTGGGCAACAAAAGCGAAACTCCGTAAAAAACAACAACAACAACAACAAAAAAAACAGGCTGGGAGTTCAGCTAGAATACAGTTGCTCAGAAGTAGCAAGACAGCTTACTGCAACAGTTAAATCTGTACTCCTATAAGGACTTGAGGTTCAAGACTAGATCAGAGTGCCCTACTATTACATAATGGTTTCTTCATGATTGCAAAAACAATATGTTACTGTTACATTTTTTTGAGATTATCTTTAATTTTTTTTTTTTTTTTTTTGAGACGGAGTTTTGCTTTTTATTGCCCAGGCTGGAGTGCAATGGCGCAATCTCGGCTCACGGCAACCTCTGCCTCCCAGGTTCAAGCAATTCTCCTGCCTCAGCCCCTCAAATAGCTAGGATTACAGGCATGTGCCACCATGCCCGGCTAATTTTGTATTTTTCATAGAGATGGGGTTTCTCCATGTTGGTCAGGCTCATCTCAAACTCCCGACCTCAGGTGATCCATCCACCTCGGCCTCCCAAAATGCTGGGATTACAGGCATGAGGCACTGCAGCCAGCCGCGTTTTTTTTTTAATTTTTAAACTTTGGTATCTACTGCAATTGTTCTATTCTAGATCATATATATATATATATATACACACACATATATATATACACACACACACACATTATATATATATATATATATATATATACACACACACATACTTTTTTTTTTTTTTTTTTTTTTTGAGAGAGGCCCTTTCTCTGTCTCACAGGCTGGAGTGGAGTGGAGTGCTATGGTGCAATCAAAACTTACTGCAGTCTTGAACTCCTAGGCTCAAGTGATCCTCCCACCTCAGCTTCCCAAAGTAGCTGGGACTACAGGTGCATGCCACCACTCCCAGCTTTTTTTTTTTTTTAATAGACTGTCTTGCTGTACTGCCCAGGCTAGTCCCAAACTCCTGACCGCAAGCAATCCTCCCACATCAGCCTCCCAAAGTGCTGGGATTACAGACATGAGCCACCATACCTGGCCTCTCTTTTACTTGGAACTTTTTGTTGTTGTCAAGTGCCTGGGTTACGTGGAATTATATCATCACAGAGTGATAGATACTAAGTAGAAAAAATGTTGACACTTCTTTTTTCTTTTTTTTTTTTGAGACAGATTTTCACCCTGTCGCCCGGGCTGGAGTGCAGTGGCGCGATCTCAGCTCACTGCAAGCTCCGCCTCCTGGGTTCACGCCTTTCTCCTGCCTCAGCCTCACGAGTAGCTGGAACTACAGGTGCCTGCCACCATGCCCCACTAATTTTTTTGTATTTTTAGTAGAGACAGGGTTTCACTGTGTTAGCCAGGATGGTCTCTGTCTCCTGATCTCATGATCCACCCACCTTGGCCTCCCAAAGTGCTGGGATTACAGGTGTGAGCAACCGGGCCTGGCCAGTAGAAAAAATGGTGACATTTCTTACAACTCTTTGTTGTTTTGAAACAGGTTCTCCTTTTGTCACACAGGCTGGAATGCAGTGGCACAATCTCAGCTCACTGCAGCTTCAACCTCCTGGGCTCAAAGGATCCTCCTGCCTCAGCCCTCCAACTAGCTGGGACCACAGGCATGCGTCACCACACCTGGCTAATTAATTTTTTGTATTGTTTGTAGAGACGGGGTTTTGCCGTGTTGCCAAGGCTGGTTTCGAACTCCTGAGCTCAACTGATCTGCTTGCCTCAGCCTCCCAAAATGCTGGGATTACAGGTCTGAGCCACTGTGCCCGGTGCAAATCTTTAATCCTTCCCTTCACCTCAGATATGAAGTACAATTTCAAGGGCTAAGTCTTCTCTCCTCCCCCATATTTATGCAGGCTCCTATCCTATTAGTCTAACTAAACAGAGAAAGTCATAGACTAGAGAAGCACTTGTGAGATTCAGGAAGCAATGAGGGACTACTTCTCTATTCTTCAGGGAGCATTAAGCACTAAACCTGAGCTAGGAAGAAACATCTGCCTTATGCCTCCCATAGGAGGTCCTTTTTCCCCTCCCCCATAGCCTATATCCAGAAACCCACAGTGAAAGACACACATTCAACTCCCATACTTTATTGGGACAAAGGAGGAAGGATGCAAACCATCACCACAGGCCCACCCACCAGGGGTGTCCAGGCTTCAGCACCTAGTACAGCATGAGTGAGTACATTATCAATACAGGCAACTTGGGAGGGATGGAGTGGGGAAGATTCCACACAGGAAGGAGACTAGAGGTCCTTCTAGGCTTGGGGGCTGAGGCATGTATTGTACTGGCACAGTCCACTTATGGATGAAGAAGGAGGTCTAGATTTCCATTTTGCAGATAGATAGGAAGGAAGACATTCCCTTATATAGATGGGAAAAAGGAAAGGGATTACCTGGAGGGCAATTCCTTTTTTATATATTTGGAAGAAGAGCAGATTTCACCTTATAGGTGGGTATAGGAGGGAAGAAGTAAAGTTTATTTTAAATATTAGCAGAAACAGACGTGGGAAGAAATGTCATTTTGCAGAGGGAAAATGCTTCTGGGATGGTGTTCACTGGCCATTCCATTCCCAGGTGACAGGAAGGAGACACATACGCAGGAAAGGGTCCCAGGGCTACAGAACAAGGGAGGTATACCCCACAGGCACCAGACCCTCCATGCCATCCCGCCCACAGCGGAGCCAGTCCTCATCCACTGTGGTGATGACACGCAGCACTTCCCCACGCCGGAAGCTCAACTGGTCAGGTCTTGCAGCAGTGTGATCACAGAGAGCCCGCACTGCCCTGAGGGGAGCCAGAGGAAGATACTGGGATGAGGTGAGGTGGGGCTGCCCAGCTGTCCCCAGGTGTCACCTCTAGAGTGCCCTTGTTGGTTTGGCTCAGTGGACATTGACTGGGCTCTGGAAGAGACTTGAGAACCATTCATCAACTTGGTGATTCTATCTGGGGCCCCAGCCTTCTCCTGAGTGGCAAACCCACTCCAGCTGCTTATTTGACACTATTTGCACTTCTCAATGGTACTTCAAATTCAACATAGGCAAATGAAATGACTCACCCTCAAAACCAGTCCCTCCTCATGTCGCCTATAATGGTAAACAGCACCACTTTCTACCCACACTTGCCCCTGGTAAAAACCTGGGCATCTCACTCCATACATCCAATCCATCACCAAAACCTGTTTGGTGTTTGGATCTCCTACTACTCCATCTACTCATTTTTTTTTTTTTTTTCTTGAGACAGAGTCAGTCTCTGTTGTCCAGGCTGGAGTGCAGTGGTGTGATCTCGACAGCCTCCGCCTCCCAGGTTCAAGCGATTCTCCTGCCTCAGCCTCCCGAGTAGCTGGGACTACAAGTGCCCACCACCACCACGCCTGGCTAATTTTTGTATTTTTAGTAGAGACGGGGTTTCACCATGTTGACCAGGCTGGTCTTGAATTCCTGACTTCAGGTGATCCACCACGCCCGGCCGCCAAATGCTTTTATAAAATGTTTAGGCCAGGCGTGGTGGCTCACGCCTGTAATCCCAGCACTTTGGGAGGCTGAGGTGGGTGGATCACAAGGTCAAGAGATCGAGACCATCCTGGCCAACATGGTGAAACCCCATCTCTATTAAAAATATAAAAAATTAGCTAGGCATGGTGGCGGGCGCCTGTAGTCCCAGCTACTTGGGAGGCTGAGGCAGGAGAATCACTTGAACCCAGGAGGCGAAGGTTGCAGTGAGCCGAGATCATGCCATTGCACTCCAGCCTGGGCGACAGAGCAAGACACTGTCTCAAAAAAAAAAAAAAAATGTTTAGTGGTCAGGTGTAGTAGCTCCCACCTGTAATCCCAGCACTTTGGGAGGCCAAGGTAGGCAGATTCCTTGAGGCCAGGAGTTCAAGACCAGCCTGGCCAACATGGCAAAACCCCGTCTCCACTAAAATTACAAAAATTAGCCAGGCATGGTGGCAGGTGCCTGTAATCCCAGCTACTCTGGAGGCTGAGGCAGGAGAATCACTTGAGCCCAGGAGGCGTGGTTGCAGTGAGCCGAAATCATGCCACTACACTCCAGTCTGGGCGAGAGTGAGACTGTCTCAAAAAAAAAAATTATGTTTAGTCTCTATAACCATAAAAAAGGTATTGCATCATATCCTTTTTATAGAAAGAATCCTGGCCGGGTGCAGTAGCTCATGCCTGTAATCCCAATACTTTGGGAGGCTGAGGCGAGTGGATCACCTGAGGTCAGGAGTTCTAGACCAGCCTGGGCAACACGGTGAAACCCCGTTTCTACTAAAAATACAAAAATTGGCTGGGCACAGTGGCTCACGCCTATAATTCCAGCACTTTGGGAGGCCAAGGCAGGCGGATCACGAGGTCAGGAGATCAAGACCATCCTGGCCAACATGGTGAAACCCCGGTCTCTACTAAAAATACAAAAATTAGCTGGGCGTGGCGGCATGTGCCTGTAATCCCAGCTACTCAGAAGGCTTAGCAGGAGAATAGCTTGAACCTGGGAGGCGGAGATTGCAGTGAGCTGAGATCATGCCACTGTACTTCAGCTTGGCGACAGAGCTAGACTCCATCTCAAAAAAAAAAAATTCCAAAACTTAAAACGGGCATGGTGGTGGGCACCTGTAGTCCCAGCTACTCAGTAGGCTGAGACAGGAGAACCCAGGAGGGGGAGGTTGCAGTGAGCCGAGATTGTGCCCCTGCACTCCAGCCTGAGCGACAGAGCAAGACTCTTGTCTCCAAAAAAAAAAAAAAAAATCCAAGGCTCAAACGAGTGACACATCGATAATAAATAGAAAAGCTGCAATGCACACTAAGCACGGTCTTATTTTAAAGCCCAGGGTTTTTTACACTACCTCCCATCCATGCTGTGATAGCATACATGGTTACACACTAGTGCATTCTCCCCAATCCTCCTTACCTATGGGTTTGCACCATCCTGGGTGCTGAGGCCTCAAGCTCCTGAGGAGAAGGCATCTCGGGAGGTGCCCCCCGCTTCACAAGAGCCAATACACTCACTGTCGGGGGCAGCCAGCTAGATGGTCTCCTAAAAGAAGGGACGTAGGGTCACAGCTCAACCCACCTCCAGAAAACCCAAGAACCCTGGGGTTTGGAGGGAGGGAGAGGCTAAGGGGCCTAATTGTGGTTCAAAAGAGGTCAGGGGTTAGTCACTGCTGAGGGCAGAGTGTTAATTATTGGACACAGGCACTTTTAGGCTGATGAGGGAGATGACAACAAAAGTCCACAACACCACAAATCCCAAGGAACCTATGGACCCAGCAGGGTCTAGACAGGCTCAGAATGAAAGGGCCACTAGAGAGTATGTCAAGCCATTAAAGAGCCACCAGTTGTTGAAGCCTGGAGCAGGGGTTGGCATTTTGTTTGTTTGTTTGGAGAGGAGACAGGGTCTCGCTCTGTCGCCCAGGCTGGAATGCAGCAGTGTGATTACAGCTCACTGCAGCCTTGACCTCCTAGGCTCAAGCAGTCCTCCCACCTCAGCCTCCTAGAGTAGCTGGGACTACCACCACGTGTGTGCCACCATGCCCAGCTAATTTTTGTATTTTTCTGTAGAGACAGGGTTTCACCATGTTGCCCAGGCTGTTTTTCATTTTTCTAAACGACCAGATAGTAAATACAGTTGACCCTTAAACAAAGCAGGTTTGAAATGCACAAGTTCACCTATATGCAGGTTTTTTTCAACCAAACAAAAAATACTGTATTCTCAGGATGTAATACCGACATATACTGAGGGCTGTCTTTTTCTATACATCAACTGTAGGATTTGAGTATGTCAGATTTTAGTGTACATGAGGGTCGTAGAACCAATCCCCCACATGTACCTGGGGATAACTATA